>NW_022630999.1:3931213-4296881 GCF_010015895.1 Lontra canadensis | reverse complement strand
AAAAAAAAAAAAAAAAAAAAAAAAAAAAAAAAAAAAAAAAGAAGAGACCCCGAATCTCTAAGGAAATGTTGAAAAACAAAAATAAAACTAGGGGAATCATGTTACCTGATTTCAAGCTTTACTACAAAGCTGTGATCACCAAGACAGCATGGTACTGGCATAAAAACAGACACATAGACCAGTGGAATAGAGTAGAGAGCCCAGATATGGACCCTCAACTCTATGGTCAAATAATCTTCAACAAAGCAGGAAAAAATATACAGTGAAAAAAAGACAGTCTCTTCAATAAATGGTGCTGGGAAAACTGGACAGCTATATGTAGAAGAATGAAACTCGACCATTCTCTTACACCTACATAAAGATAAACTCAAAATGGATAAAAGACCTCAACGTGAGACAGGAATCCATCAGAATCCTAGAGGAGAACATAGGCAGTAATCTCTTCGATATCAGCCACAGCAACTTCTTTCAAGATATGTCTCCAAAGGCAAAGGAAACAAAAGCCAAAATAAACTTTTGGGACTTCATCAAGATCAAAAGCTTCTGCACAGCAAAGGAAACAGTCAACAAAACTGCAGCGATTCTTAACCTTGCTTATTCATTAGAATCACCTGGGAGTTTTGTAAAATCCTGGTATCTGTGTCCTAACCTCAGAGATCCTAGCATTAGGATTCTATTTTTTTTTTTTTAAGGTCCCTAGGTGATTCTAAGGAGCAGTCTAGGTTGAGAATCATAGCAAGCGATTTTGTTGCTGAAGTTTGAAAAAAAGGAAAAAATATTTTATCTCAACTACAAATACCAACTCCAGAAAGATTTGGCTGAGCATGAACCTCAACCCTGAAAAGTAGCTTGTTTGAAATATAAACACTAATGAACGCTCTGGCACAGCCTCATTTGCTAGGCTTAAGGATAGATGTGGATATAGAGACATACATACCCATCTTGCTGGAGCTAGTGGTAAAATATGTATTTAAAAGTGTTTCTCCAGGATGCCTGAGGGGCTCGTTTGTTAAGTATCTGCCTTCACCTCAGGTCATGATCCCAGGGTCCTGGTATGAGCCCCATGTTAGGTTCCCTGTTCAGAGAGATCTGCTTCTCCGTCTGCCCTTCTCCCTGCTTGTGCTCTTGCTGGCTCACTCTCAAATAAATAAAATCTTTAAAAAATAAATAAATTGGGTGCCTGGGTGGCTCAGTTGGTTAAGTTTATGCCTTCGGCTCAGGTCATGATTGCAGGGTCCTGGGATAGAGTCCCCCATCAGACTCCCTGCTCAGCGAGGAGCCTGCTTCTCCCTCTCCCACTCCCACTGCTTGTGCTCTGTCAAGTAAATAAATAAAATTTTAGAAGAATAATAATTAAAATACATAAAAATAATAAAATTAAATAAATGTTGAAAATTTTAAAAAATAATAGTGTCTTTCCTGGGCGACTTGGTGGCTGCGTGGGTTAAGCCACTGACTGACTCCTGATTTCATCTCAGGGTCCTGAATTCTCAAGCCCCACACTTGGGGGTGGAGCCTCCTGAAAAAGTGTTTTTCCTGTATTTGGAGGAGATGATCATCAGTTCATCTTATCCTCACTTACTCACCTTAGACTCACACTTACTCTTCCTTAGAGAGAAAAACACACATTTACAGGGTAGCTGCAGGGCACTGGGTATGCAAGAAGTCCCAGAAAAGAGCAAAGCCACTGGGCCCTGGGGCTTGAACTGGGCGGGGGAGGCAGGGAGGTTTTTGTTTCCTGAAAACTGTTCTGGAGCCAGCCGCACCCCCACACTACAGTATTTCCATCCACCTACGGACACTAGTGTTTCAATAAAAGCAGCAAATAAACAAGCAGTTAGACAAAGAGTCTTTCTTTGAAGGGACTGACATTATTTAACTCCAGTGTCACTTTCAACTTTCATCCCCTGTTTTCAGATTAGTCTTAATATTTGCCCATTACTCACTGTAATAGAAAAGGCCCAGCTCCCGGGATCAAGAGGCGGCACACACTTCCCGACGCCTTCACTCCCTGGTCCTGAGTTTCAGCAACTACCCCGACCACCTGACACAAGCCAAGGCATCAAAAAAAAAAGGCACTCCAGCACGGGCTCCGCTGGAGAACACACCCAGGCTAGCCCATTGGACGAGGAGAAGCACATGACCCAATGGCCCCCACCCAACAGCCAATCAGCTGTCAGACCCGCCGTGTGCATCATCTCCGCTGAGACCTGAAGAGCCTCGCCTCTGAGTCTGTCCTAGATCAGCCGGCCCTCGAGCGGATCCTGTTAGTGAGCGAGAGCAGGTCAGGAAGAATTGCCCAGACAAGTCCAGCCTAAACTCCTGTCCTGCGAACGCATAGGCTTACTCAACACCGTTTGTTTGCCGTCACTGAGCCTCTGGGTGGTTTGTTTTATTTTGTGGCAGAAGAGAGATGAACCGAGTACCCAAACGAAAAACTGTATGGCAGTCATTTCAGTGAGGTGAAAACAAGTGGGCAAAGACTAGACTACAAGACCCCTACGGGCCCGGACTGAGGCCGGGTGGTTCACCACTGTAACGCTTTTACACACCCAGCCATAGCCACCGGTGCTCAATCACGTGTGCCGCATGAAGGAAATATGTGGTTGAAACAGATCCTATGCTGTAATGCTTCTCGGAATGGTCCTGAAATCATTAATCTCCAAACTTTCAAAAAATATAACTGACCCCTATTATCATTTATTATTTTTTTTCTCTCTCTCTTTGGCCGCCGCAGGGGCTGCCTCTACTATCATTTATTTACCCTTTTCCTTTCCAAGTCAAAATCCTCAGCCAGCACACATAAACCATGTTTTATGGTTTAAAAAGGATTTCTGTAAAAGGCTTTCCGCGGATGACTCTTTGCCCCATCACATAAAGCCATTTCTTTCCAGCTGCCAGGCTGCTTCTGCAAGAGCCCAGCCAGTTACAGTAGCTGGTGTAAAAGCTAATCTTAGAAAGCACACATCACTTCTCCAACCCCGTAATTAAGACCAGAATTCTAACTGAGACATTCATAAAACTGGGGTTTCTAAGGGCCAGCTTTGCGTTAAAGTTCTGCAGAATGGGCCAGATTGGGGGAGGGCTGCCCAGAACAATCTGATGGGCAGGGGAATGGGATAATGGGCTTCCGGATGTCCAAGAAACCATGGGAGCAGGCCCCAGCCAGTAATTTCCAAATCCCCCTCTTCGTCTAGTCAATGGCGCAGAACTTCTCTGTCCACCTTTGATCATTATTAAGTGCCAGGGCCAACCAACTATTAGCAAATCCATAGGAGAAGAACAGATTCCTATGGGCAAGGGTAGCAATTTTGTTGGTTTTTAGATGAATGTCTCCAGAGGCTAGTTGTCAGTGAGAAGGCTTTTAACTTCCCAGTAGGATATTTCTATTCCACCAATTTTATCTTTCACAGAAGGGACCAGTTTCAACCAACTGTTGGCAGTCCTGATACTTGGATTCAAGTCAGAGAGGATTATTAAACTTATTTACACAGTGCTTATTACTGAGTTCTGATTTATTAATGAGCTTATTTCTACACAGCCATAGCAAGGACTGGGAAACTAAGGCCTCTCCTTCCCAAAATGCAAACATATGCATATGCCTTACCTCTGTCTCCAGGCCTTGCGTTTATCTGGACAAAGTGCTGATCTTGGCAGGTCACCCTAGAATACACTTTAGGAGTCTGCGTCTTTGATAGAGCAGCAGGATAAAAACACCCTCTCCACATATGTCTTCAATGGCTGAAATACTCTTTTCCCACCACTTCCCAGTGTGGAGACTTTTTCAATCCGTTTAATAGTAGGGAGGAGCCAGGTTGCTATTTTGGGTTTAACCATGAAATATTTATTGAGTTCTAACTTACTGGGAGCTATTTGAAACCCCGGAGCCTTTGGATTATATCATTTTTTATAAAAATGGGCCCGGAAATTGATCAGGTAATGAGAGGAGGTAAAAGAAAAGTCACCCTGATGGGAAGGATCGGCAGGCCAGGGGGCCTGGGTAATCAGCACCCAGAGGACAGGAAGGGCAACATTTGAGCATTTCATTCACTTTTATAGGCCCAGAGTGTAAAAACCGGACAGTACCTTACAAGTCAGGTATTGTCAACTTTCTATTTTATAGGAGGAAACTGAGGCCCAGGGTGCTTAAGTAACAAACCCAGGTCCCACACCTAATCAGAATCGATTTATTTTACTCTTTTTAAAATTCCAGCAAATGACCATGAGTACCATTTACAAAGATAGTGTAGTACTACAGAGCTTGGTGTTGTACTTACACACAAGCTAGAGTTCAACATCTTGAATGTTCCTGTCTCCTAGAGGCCAAATTCAACACACTCTTATCAGTAACATTTTTCGTTAGACATTAGCTCTCAAAGGCGGAGAATCCGTGATTTACAGCGGGGGATCTCAACTTCAGCACCATGGACATTTAAGTGTGGATAATTCTTTGTGAGAGTATGCATTATAAAACATTTTGAGCTATCCCTGGCCTCTACCCGGTGGACACCAGTAGCCTTATAGTTTGGTTCTCCAGACATTGCCAAATGTCCTCTGGGGAGCTAAATCACCCCAGTCTGGAGCCACTGACTTAAAGTAAAATTAATATGACACCTGTTCCAGGCTCTACAAGCATCACTGAACTTCATAATATATATGCATTAATGGTGAGGAAGGTAGAAAGACCTAGAGATTTAAAGAAAAAGACCTGATACCATCGTTGTTTTATCCAGTACCTACAACCATACCTGGCACAAAAAACTTCTTTTTCATCTTCTTAGAAATTAATGCAATTAATAATCGACATTTATTATTACTAATAAATGTTAATTTATTAATAAATATCTTCTGAATACTTCAAGTTTACAATAAAAAATTTTCTTTCATTTATCCTACCCCTCATGTACAGCTGGACTTCTTTTCCTAATGGCCATTGCAGCTCGGTTATTTATTTATTTATTTTAAAGATTTTATTTATCACTTGACAGGGAGACACAGTGAGAGAGGGAACACAAACAAGGGGAGTGGGAGAGGGAGAAGCAGGCCTCACGCCAAGCAGGGAGCCTGATGCGGGGCTTGTTTCCAGGACGAGGACCCTGGGATCAAGACCTGAGGCCAAGGCAGACACTTAAGGACTGTGTCATCCAGGTGTCCCCATTGCAGTTCTTTTTTTTTTTTTTTTTTAAGATTTTATTTATTTGACAGAGAGAGATCACAAGTGGGCAGAGAGGCAAGCAGAGAGAGAGAGAGAGAGAGAGAGAGGAAGAAGCAGGCTCCCTGCAGAGCAGAGAGCCCGATGTAGGACTGGATCCCAGGACCCTGAGATCATGACCTGAGCTGAAGGCTGAGGCTTAACCCACTGAGCCACCCAGGTGCCCCCCATTGCAGTTCTTTTTAAAAAATCTACATTGAACTCAAAAGTTTTGCATAACCAAAGAAGTCATCAGCAAGAAAGAAAAGGCAACCTCAATGGGAGAAGGTATTTGCAAATGACACATCTGATAAGCGGTCAATGTCTGAAACATATAAAGAACTCACAGGAGTCAACACCAGAAAAAAACCTGATTAAAATGGGCAGAAGACCTGAATAGGTGTTTTTCCAAAGAAGATATACAGAAGGCCAACAGACACAGGAAATGTGTTCAATGTCCCTAACCATCAGGGAAATGCAAATCAAAACCACAATGAGTGATCATCTCGTATCTGTCAGAATAGCTAGTATTAAAAAAAACAAGAAATAAAAAGTACCGGCGAGGATACAGAGAAAAGGGAAACCTCATTCACTATTGGTGGGAATGTAAACTGGTGCAGCCACAGTGGGAAACAGTGTGGATAGTCCCCAAAAAACTTAATATAGAAGTACCACACAATTCCATCGCTGGGCATTTACCCAAGGAAAACAAAAACATATATGTGTACCCCTATGTGTACTGCAACGTGATTTACAATGGCCAATTTATAGAAGCAACCCAAATGTCCATCGATAGATGAATAGATAAAGAAAATGTGGCATATATTTACAATGAAATATTATTCAACGATAAAAAAGAATGAAATCTTGCCATTCATGACAACATGGGTGCCTAGAGGTATCATGCTAAGTAAAATAAGCCACACAGAGAAAGACAAGTACTATGTGATTTCACTTTTATACGGAATCTAAAAAAATCAAATCAAAAGACAGAAACAGACTCATAGAGAACAAACTGATAGGTTACCAAAGGGGAAAGAAGTGAAGAGATGAGCAAAATGAGTGAAGGAGGTTAAGAGATACAAACTTCCAGTGATACGATAAATGTCATGGGAATGAAAAAATTGGGAATGTGGGCAATAATACTGTAATACGCTTATCGTGGGAGGCATTGTAATGTATGTAATTGTTGAATCACTCTGCTGTACTCCTGAAAATAATTTAATATTGCATATTGACTATGCCTCAATGAAACAATTTTTTTATTTTAAAAATCATAGCCAGAAGACTATACAAAGTACACAAATGTGGAGTAAAAACTATCCCCCCAAATAACAATTCAAAAAAACAACAAACAAAAAAACAAAAACAAAAACAAAAAAGTCTTCATTCACATTTGATCCTTTACCAAATTAAAACTCATTCAGATGAGCTTGTGTTAGTGTTAGCTCAGTCAGATGGATTTCAGTTGGAGACCAAAGTGGTTAATGTGTGGTGCAGAGGGAGGTTAGGGCCTTGGCAATTCAGAACACCAGCTTCATTTCATTTACTATGTTTTTAAATTTTATTTATGCATTTGACAGAGAAAGCACAAGCAGGGGGAGAGGCAGAGGCAGAAACAGAAGCAGAAGCAGACTCCCCGCTGAGCTGGAGGCCAGATATGGGACTTGAACCCAGGATGCTGTAATCATGATGGGAGCTAAAAGCAGCTGCTTAACCATCTGAGCCACCCAGGAGCCCCCAGCTTCATTTCATTTAAACTCACAGTTTGAAACAATTCCAAAGTCCTAGGAAATGTAGCTATTTGTAACTTTGTAAGGTTCCAATCTGCAGCTGGTAGAAAGAGCCCAGACAGGGGACCAGAGGCCACGGCTGGACTCTGCTCCATTGCTCTCTTCTCACTGAAGACACACACAAAGCGACTCTGACAAGTGATTTTTAAAAATTTGTTTCAATGTGAAAAATGCCATCTATCAGGTGAGAGATGAGACTTTGGGGGAAATTCGGAAAGGTGGCTAACTACAGTTCATGAGCAATGTGAGGGCAAGCACGGAAATCTGAATTAAGAGATTCATGGAAATCTCTTCATGGAAATCTGAATTAAGAGAAAATCAAGACTTTGTAGATTGTCTTACTTTCATTTTATTCTCAAATTTGGGGAATCAGAAAGTACTGGAGTATCATCCTCTGGGTTCTCAGGGATCTATTGTAAACTCTTGCTTACTCAGGAGCTCATGGGGTGGGGGTCCAATGAGTAAGGGTCCAGAGTGAAGGGCTTTGAGCACCTGGAAATTTAATTTAATTAATTTCAGTGCCGGGGGAGTGGGGGAAGGCTCCTACCATGGTTAGTCTACTCTAGAGTGGTAGGTATAAAAGAGAGATGTCTGTTCTGTGGAGTCAGTGGCTAGCGTGACCCCAAGCTCTTCTGCTCCTCTTCCCTCTCCTTTCCCACCACTGAGGTCCCAAGAACCCAACCCATCAGTGCCTTGGGCTTTGCAATTTTCCATCTCACATTCTTTCCCTAAAACCGAGAGGAATAAATCATCTGTAGATCTTATTTCAAAGGGGCTAAAGAGTGGATTGCCTGCTTCACTGCCCTCTCAGCAGCTCTAAATCTCAGACTAACCCTGGTTCCCACATAAGCAAGCAGGAAGGTACTCATACTTAGTTCTAAAACCAATCACCAAGCTGGAGAGAAGCCCACAACTCTCCTTCTTCAGAAAGACTCACTGTCCCACCCTGCGCCACCTGCTTTATATATTGTCTTATTTATACTTTGTAGCAGTTCTCTTGATTACAACATGGCAACGTGCATTTTCTAAATGAGGAAACCAAAGCTGGAAGTTATATAACTTATCTGAGGTTGCACCAATGTTAAGTGATCTGGCTGGGATGGAATGAAGATGGTCCTGTGCTCTCCTGATAGCAAGGGATATTCAAGAACCAAGAAAGATGCACAGTTTCAAACAAATCCAAATAAGAGTTTGAGCCTCTCCTGCCTACTTGTTCCTGGGGCAGACCTGGCAAATCCCACCAGAGCTGTGTCTCTCTGCACCACCTGCCATGTTGATACCCAGGTTATCTGTGCCGCCCTGAGAACATCCTTGAAAGTGGGTATGAGCATTGATGCCCCCTGGATACAGACTTTCCACCATGCCCAATCGAAGACCTCCCGAGATTCAGTGCAGCCAGGATCTCACCGAAAGCCCCATATCCCAACCTAACTCCTCAGGCCAGAGACCGTAGGATCTTTCTTGGAGTTGGGGACAAATGGGCCGCCCTACTCTGACTGCAGGCCCAGAGCCTCATTCATGCATTTCCCATGGCTGCTAATACCAAATCACCAGAAATTTAGATTTGTGCGGACAGTAGAGGAGATTTAGGTTAGACAATCTGAAGAATTTGCCCAAACAATAAGGATTGGGTTAGACCATTAGATTAAATTTCCCAGATATAAAAAGAATGAGACACTGACATGAACGATTAATTGTCTTTCCTTGGAAGCTTTCATAACACAGACCTAGTAGCTAATGTTGTTCACAAATTAAAAAAAAAAAAAAAAAAAAAAAAGATGATCTGTGTCTTCTTCCCTAGAGCTGTCATATCACTCATCCTTGCTGCCCCAGAGCTCCAGGTACCCAGAATGGGGGCAAGGGTGGGTAGCTCAGCTCCCCACCCAGAGTCAGCTCCCAACCTGTGGTTCTCAAACTTCAGTGGACATCAGAATCACTCATAAGAGGACTTATTAAAATACAGAGGGCTGGCCCCAGACCCATGTCTCTGACTCTAGTGGGTATGTCCATAGGTCACCTTGGCAGGATCTGAGAATTTGCATTTCTAACGAGCTTCTGGATGCTGCAGCTGCTGCTGGTGGGGACCACACTCTGCGACGAGTCAGTGTACACTGTCTTGGGCCCCCATCTCCTAGACATAGGAGGACTGAGAAGGGATCTGGGCTTCCTCCCATCCTGTGGAATGCCTTGGGGTCTACAGGATGGTCAAATGCACCTTCCCCTGTGTTTCTGAGGACATCCTTTCAAGATCTTGCTGGGAACGTGGTCTTTCACACAAGAAGCACTAGCCCTCTTCCTCTGCCACAGTTTAGATGAGGTCTTTTCTCTGAAAAGACACTGATCTTGCATGCCTGGGGAGGCTGTGAGCTGCCTATTTACCAACCTGCCACCGTCTTGGCACTGATGTCTGCTTAACCTCTGCTCAGCCACCGCCTCCCAAGGATTTTCTTGTCCCACCCTTGGCCAGCTTCGTGTTCTTCAAGTTCAGTCCTAAGAAACCTCTTATTTACCAGTTTGAGGAATTTGGGTTTCTTTCCTGCACGTGCCACTTCTGGATTCCCTGCCTCCCTTGTTCTCCATCCCACGGCAGCAGCGGGTGGGAGGACAAGGCCGGGCTGAACCAGCAGTCCGGGCAGGGATGCGTATTTCATCACCACAGTGAACTGTTGGCATGTGATGATGATAAAAATCAGTTTGTTTCGTTACTGTTTTTTAAATCTCTGCAGACAATGCACTCCCCTCCTCAACCCTTATGGTCTGCACCTGGGACAGTTTGCCCCCACCCGCCCCTACCTGGGTACATCAAGGCCACACCAGCTTGCTATTCTAGAAGCCTTTAAGTTGAGCATTGTTCTTAAAAGGACCATTGTCACAGTGTTCCCTGGGAGCAAGAGTCAGAGTGGAGATGCCAGTTCCCTGTAGTGCTAGCAAATTTCATGCTACCTCCCCTTTCCACCACCTCCACCATCAGCCTCCACAGCCCATCAGCCTCAGTGTCCCAAAGTCACTCTTCTTCATGCCTGGTTGCTGTAGTTCCCTTCTCTCCTCAGCCCACCACCCACCCAGACCTGCCCAACCTCCTGCTATGTGACCAAATGATCTGCCAAATTCATCAACCCTAAGAGCTTCATGGAAAGGCAGAACTGATCCCAGACCTTGCTGCACTGAATACAGCAGGACTCAGAGAGAGAGGGGTGGCCCTTTGTGAAAGATCTTGTTGGTAATGGTGGCAATGAAGCAATCTGAGGCTTTAAGAAGGGTCAATATGGAAAAGGTAGCCTCTGGCCAGGACCTCTATGATCATCCTGTGTTTGTGAATTCTGAATGTCTTGCAGCACCAGCCTTCTTTTAATATCCATACAATGGCCTGAGCTCCCACCCCATGGGAATACAGTGCCTTCCTCCAGATTCCCAAGGGAGGGCATGGTGGGGAGGACTTGAGGTCTCCTTGCCACCTGAACTTCAATTCTGCCTCCAAGGGACTTCTCGCTCTGCACTCACCATCTCGTCTCTGGCATTTGTGGTTTCCTCTGTGCACCTGTATGCGCTCTCCTCCTGGAACGCTACCCCTTCCCCCAACCCTTTCCCCAAAAGAATGGAGAATCACTGTCCCGAATAATCCTTTCACTGAACTGTGGGGAAAACAACAGAAAACAGTTTAAAATGGAATATTAGTGTTCTTAAAGTCGCTGTTCTATCCCTGCCACTCTCACCCCCCTCCAGCTGGATCTTTCCTTGCTCATGTCTCCCCGTTTTTCAGGCTCCAGATTTCTGTTCCTCCCTCTACCCTCAAACTGCCAAGGGAAAACAGAAATTTCTGTTACTTTATTAAACAGACATGTTTAAGTCTGAACCACCCCTTTCAAGGGACTTTGCAGCCTCTTTTACTCGTCTGCCTAATAAGGTTTCCTTAACAAAAACCCGCCTTCCCCTGGCAAGAAATCCTGTTGCCTGCTCACCGGGAAGCTGCAACAGTCATTTCTCTTCCGAAAGAGCAATTTTTCCTTCCCTGTTACGCAGGCAATTTCCTCTTCTGCCTACAGGCCTCACTTTGATTCCTAAACCATAAGCTTTTCTTTGTGCCAATTCCGTTTTTTCAATTACTTATATCTTTTTTTTTTTTTTCTTCATAATTTCGTATGTTCCTGAAAACAAAGAACATGATCCCATCACTCTTCCGGGCATTTTCATTTTCAAATGCTCCATTTTAGTCTCTCCCCACCCATGCATATTTTAAGACATCTATGTTTTCCTCATCTGCTTTATGACTTTCCCTGTCTTCATTGCTATTTTTTAATAGCTGCAGAACATTCCATTGGGTTATTGCCCCACAGCTTAGCTACACTTTCCCCATCACAAAAGCAGGGATCTTTGTCTGTCTTGATCACTGATGTATCCCAAACAGTGGGAAATAGTGTCTGGCTTGTAATAGGATCTCAGTAAATACCTGTTGAATTGAATGAATGAATGAATGAATGAACAAATGAATGAATGAATGAGACAGATTGTTTCCAATTTCTTATTGCTATAGGCAGGATGCAATAAACATCTTCATGCATTCCACATTTTTCTCTAGCTTATAATTTCCTTGATGTAATTATTTTCCTGATATTAAAAACTGCAGTGGCAACAGTTTTAATAAAAACTGCTTTTAAGAGTTAATAAAACCAGCAGCAGCAGTCATTCTAATAGCTCATGTTTACCGAGCAGTTACTACATGCCAGGCTCGTGCTAAGCACTTTACACCCAAAAAAAATCACTAACTCCCCACAACATCCCTCTGAGAAAAGTACAAATTACCCTCATTTTACAGATGAAAAAGCAAGGGACTGTTATTCGCCCAAGATCACATAGCTTGTACAGAGCAGAGATGGGATTTGAACTAAGGTCTATCCCACTCCACATTTTGAGCTCGTAACTATGACTTAGAAAATCAAAGGGAATAAATGAACTTATGAGTCATGGTACTTACAACCATGCTGCTTTCAGAAAGCACTGTGGCCATTTAGAGACGTCTTATTTTAAGGACTATCACCTTATAAGGTGCATGTACTTGGGTTTTATTTTTTACTCCATATGACAACCTTTACCTTTCAATTGTAATATTTAGTTCACTGACATTTAATGTAATAGTGGACTTATATGTATTTAAATATCAACCTTACTATTTGTCCAAACTGTTCTGTGTTCCTCTTTTTTTCTTGCCTTCATCCAGATTGGTTTTGTCTTTTTATTTTTTTTAAAGATTTTATTTATTTATTTGATATATATAGAGAGAGATCACAAGCAGGCAGAGAGAGAGGAAAGCAGGCTCCCTGCTAAGCAGAGAGCTCAATTCGGGGCTCAATTCCAGGACCCTGAGATCATGACCCAAGCCAAAGGCAGAGGCTTAACCCACAGAGCCACCTGGGTGCCCCAGTTTTGTCTTTTTCAATTCCATCTTCCCTTTCTATTAGCTGGGTAGGTATATATTCTTTTATTCTTTTTAGAGGTTATCAGGAAAGAGTCTTTATTATAAAATCTTCTGGTACTCAATAAATACAACTATTGCCACATTTTTTGCTAGACACTCATTAATCAACCTACATTAAATCATCTCCCAGAGCCATCTTCTCCACCATGGGTCATAGACTCAGTTCCCCCAGAGCAAGACAGCAGAATTCCCTCTGTATAGGCAGTACCAAATTCTGGCTATAAAATATTAAGCCATTCCTGTTGTCCTCAAAGGTGTTCACTCCAGTACAAACAAGCAGGCAACTCATTCGATACCCTCAAATCAGATGGCCATCAGTGTAAGACACAACCTGAGCCTGGGCTGATGGCAGCGATGGCCTCAAACCCAGCCTCTGCCACAGACAAAGCCTAGCCTGCCTCATGCAGGCCTCACAAACCCCAGAAGTCTCTCTCTGGGGACTGGACCTATCTCCCAATGATCTGACCCAAAATGTCATTCATCCTTGCAGAGGTTACCTACCCTCTAACATGATATGGTAACCCTTTAATTATACATTCGAACAGAGGGCATCCACATATCCCTTATTCTTGGCTTTGGAGGATGGTTTTTTATTTACATTTGACACGTTCTCAAAACTTTAAAATGCAACCATGTCGCAAAGGGCTGAAGCAAAATGGGCTTAAAAATAGCCTAAGAGGGGCACCTGGGTGGCTTGGTGGGTTAAAGCCTCTGCCTTCAGCTCGGGTCATGATCCCAGGGTCCTGGGATCAAGCCCCACATTGGGATCTCTGCTCAGCAGGGAGCCTGCTTCCTCCTCTCTCTCTCTCTGCCTGCCTCTCTGCCTACTTGTGATCTTTGTCTGTCAAATAAATAAATAAAATCTTTAAAAAAAAAATAGCCTAAGATCTTCCCCCTCCCTCCATCCTGCAGCTCATAGACCCAGAGTTTGCAGTGGGGTGCCAATGGTCTGAGATCCCAGGGAAATGATGCACACACCTCAGTAGTAAATTTGTCTAAGAATTCCCTAAAAATTATCTCCCTGTGACCACAGATACAAATAATGATAACGGAAAGTATCTTTCAGCAAGGAAGTAAGCTATTTCTGTTCCTTTAAAGTATGATTTTGAATCTGTTAACAAAGCTTTGCAGTCTTCTCTGGAGTCAGAAAGGTCAGTTGGAGGTTAAGCCCAAGTGAACAGTCCATCATGAAATAAACAGAGCACAACCCAGGGCTACATGCAATGTTATGCTTCTACCTTCTTCCTGGAATTTCAGAGGTTGTGCAAATCGAATACAAAAATGGACATAACAGCACAAAATAACACCGGGGGTGAAATCTGCTTACTTGAAGACTCAGAGAAATAAAACACACTTTAACTGTGGATCTGCCCATCTCTGCTCCCTTTTCCCTGATGGCCTTCCCTTCCCCCAGAAAGAAAAACTTGTAGTTTCTCTTTCTTTCTTTCCATGAGACTTTTGTTTCTAAAACCCTTTCTCCCTCTCTGTGTCTCTCTCTTATATACACACAGAAAATGAAACTTAGGATGTTAGAACTGGATAAGAGAGCTGAAAAATCAGCCAATCCAGAGCTTTTCAAACTTCTTTTAAAATCAAAGAATTTGATTATTAATTAAAACCTATTTGTAAGCTATTAGCTATGATATTAATAATCCTGTGTAACAAACCAATCCCTAAAATAGAATGCTTTTAACATTTATTCTCAAGCCTACAAATCAGCAGGTTGAAGATAAGCTGGTCTAGGTGGACCTCAGGCTATGGGTCAGTTTTGGGTCTGCCATATGCATCTCTCATTCTTTCTAGACCAGTTGCTACCTCTGGGCCCATTCGCCTAGTAAATGGAAGAACACAAAAGGCAAGACAAATCTGGCAAGCACATTTAAAACCTCAATTCATGTCACCTCCTCCCCCATTCCATTGGTCACGGTCAATCAGATGGCCAAGCCCAAAGTCAGCAGGAAAGTGTGGTCTGTTCCAAGCAAGACAGGGGAGGGAATGATTACTGACTGACCAATAATCCAATCTATCACAGAAATCAAATATATAAAATAGACATAGGTGATTCTTTGCTAATTGAATGAGAAATGAAGGGAGCCTAGACCCCATGCCCTTCCCCACCCCCAAGGCCCCAGCGAGTCCTCTGGAAAACCTGGGGACCTCAAAGAACATGGCATACGTTTTGAGGCAACTCACTTACTTTGCAGATAAGAAAACTGAGATGCATATACTTACAACAACTTGTCTACCCTCTGAGAAGTATCAGGTAGGAGGCCGCCGGTGAGAGGATCTCTCCTATGAGGTTTCACATGTGATGACAACGGGTCATTTTCCAGTCTCTAGTCATAGTTACAGAGATTATAACAGTTACACAGTTTACAATTTGTGTAAATTGCTTGCAGGTGGAGAAAATGTTCACACACCAGGTAGCCTAGTAAATAAGAAAAAGAGGGAAAGGCGAACACAGTTCTGACTACCACATCTCAGACTACTCATTTCACACTGCAGAACTCAAAACCAACTCCTTCTTCTCCTGGCTACCCATCCATGATTTGACATAGGGTAGAGCAGTGGCAGACAAAATGAGAGAACATGGTTGAGTTAAATTCTAAAAGTATCTTTGATGAAGACAATTCTCAAATTAAAGAATAAAAATGGTATCATAATTATATGTTAGTAAATGCAGGTTTCAGAAGCCAGAGTGTTAGAAGAGGCTTGAAGCTTTCCCAAGACTAACTCTGGGCACTTGAGAGTGCTGGTTGGCCACCAAAGAGACCTGTAGGTCTGGCTAGAAGCTTTAGCGGGAATCGGTGCCAGAAACAGAGAGTATGCTGAATGCCACGAAAAGAGAAATTTAAATTGTTTTTTAAATTTTTATTTATTTATTTGACAGAGAGAGATCACAAGTAGGCAGAGAGGCAGGCAGACAGAGAGGAGGAAGCAGGCCTCCCGCTGAGCAGAGAGCTCAATGTGGGGCTCGATCCCAGGACCCCAGGACCACAATCAGAGCCGAATGCAGAGGCCCAACCCACTGAGTCATTCAGGTGCCCCGAAAAGAGCCATTTAAGGAGCCTTCACCAGCGGGGGAAAGTCAGAGGCACACCACAATCCCAAAGAGGGACAGGTGTTTCCAGCCTAACATAGATTCTGACTGCCAAGTCGAAGATTGGTGTAAGAGATGTAAGCCCCCCATGCTTAGGGGGCCAAAAAAGCCCAGCTTCTGGGGATGAGACAAAATGGCCAGGCTACTCCATGACCTGAGAGTGTAAAGGGCTCTGTGATCCAGTGTCCAGCGGCTCCTCAGCGCGGCTGTCATTATCCTTGCCTCTCCCAGCTTCAAATGTTAAAGCTGAGTGTCACGCACACGCCACTCTGTGTTCTGAAGCTTTTACTCCATCTAAGCAGCATGGAGCTCCCACTGTGATGGTGATCACATCCTGTGTCGCAGGAACCAAACAATGTCCCCATGCTTCTTCCCTCTCTGGCTCCGAACTCAGGCAGGCAACAAGAAGATCCGTGTGGCCTCTGGAAGTCAGCATGAGGCGGCAACTCTTATGCTCTGGAGGTCGGATTAGGGCGCCAGGCAGAGCAGCAGCCTGCACACACTGGCTCAGACCCCCTGGCTCACCTCGATGGTGTGGGCACTGGCTGGGTCTACAGCATCTCCACTGCCCACCGGGTCTCCTGCAGCTTCTCTGAGTCCTGGGCCAGGTGCACGTATGCCTCTGTGACAATGGGTGTCCACCTGTCCTGCAGGCCACCTGTGTTGTCAAGACCGGAGGCGGTGAGAGTCAGATGCAAGTTCCAATTTGTTCTTGCTCTCCCCCCACGTCACATCCAACTTTCCACCCCACGTGCAGACCCTTTTGAGCTATAGAAGCTTCAGGCCCGACATCAGACACAGAGGCAACAGCCTTGCATAGACTTTTCCACTAACTCTCCTCTTAGGTAAGCCTAATCTTTATATAAAACCCCTTACTCCATGTCACCCAGAGAAGCTCTGCTTTCTTCACCAAATGCCAACTGATACGAGCAGCTACTCCCATTGGCTCAGCAAATGCACACAAAGATCCTTCTGTCTTGGCTTCCCGTGTGGTTCCTCTGAGCAGAACACTGGTACTTCCTCCAAACTTTTGCTTTCTTGATTGAACTCTTTCTCCACCAAACGCTCATCACCACCACATCTACGGCCCTCCAAATGACCAACATGGCTGCTGCCACCCCATCCCCACCAGCACCATTGTCATGGTCCCCATCTCCACCACCACCCCCATCCCCACCGCCAGCACCCCCTTCCCACAGCCTTGCCTTGCCACCACCAGCATAAGCGTCACCCCTCTTCCACCTCCTGTAACTTTCACAGCCAAACAATCATTTAGGTATGATGATTTTACTTGACAAATGAGGAACTGAGGCCCAGAGAGATTAAGTCAGTTGTCAGCAACCAGGGAGAGGCTTAAATGCAGGTCGAGCTCCCAATCCCTTCTTCCTTCTCAGGCACTCTGCAGCCTCAGAAACCACAGGTGACAGAACAAAAGAGGATGGTGGTCAGTGAAGAAAACAGAGGAGGCAAAACTGTGCTGAACAAGAGGGGAGTGGCAGAGGAAGGCGTGGATTCCGACAAGACCCTCAGAGCAGAGCTGAGGTGGGTGGGGAACCAACCACCTGGGGTGGCAGCTCTGACCCAAAGCCAGCCTGGGGTTCAGAGACCAAGTGGCTCTGCTTCTGCAGACCTCAAGGCCAGAGCCCCAGAGGAAAGCTTGCTCATGGCATGAAGGTCAGCGATCCAGAGGACAGAAATCCTACCAGGCTTTCAAAGGAAGGGCCAGTAAGCTCAAAGGGGTGAGGGTCCGAACTGACCATGGGAAGCACCAGCAAAGCCCTCTCTATGCTCTAGCTAGAATGGTTCTCAGCCCTCACCGCACACTGGAAGCATCTGGAAAGTTTTACACTTACTAATCCCCAAGCTCCACACTCAAAACCTCTATTATCTTTTTAATGTTTCCCCAGTTCACCTTCAAGTGCAAGAAGAAGCCATGCATTAAACCAGTATAACACTAGACTCCTGATTTTCTTCCATTTCAGACCCGGAATTCCATCACACTCCAGTGGGACTTAGGTGGGCTCTTGAATTAAGTGACTCTAGGGGCTAGATGGTGATAAAGCAGAAGAGAGAAAAGGATCCTTCCCAGAAAGGAGGGAAAAAAAAAAAAGAGGCTAATTTTAATTTTTTTTAAGATTTTATTTATTTATTTATTTGACAGACAGAGATCACAAGTAGGCAGAGAGGCAGATAGAGAGAGAGGAGGAAGCAGGCTCCCCACTGAGCAGAGAGCCCGATGTGGGGCTCGATCCCAGGACCCTGGGATCATGACCCAAGCCAAAGGCAGAGGCTTTAACCCACTGAGCCACCCAGGCGCCCCAAAAGAGGCTAATTTCAGAGAGAAAACTTCACCTTCTTCTTATCTGGGGTTGAAACAAATAGAGAATCATCTACACATTGAAGCAGTAAGAAAAGGAACATAAGCTGAAGGAGACCCCTGCAGCTAGAGTAAGGCTCTGCCCTTGTCCTCCGCCTCAAGGTGAAGCTGACTTATTTTCTACAATATCCAAAGGCTTAATGGAACACGAGAAATCAACAAAAGCAATCGTTAACATCTAACCAACTCTTATTATATGCCCTGCACTGTGCCAAGTTCTTTACATGTAGTAACTCTTAATTCTCAAGGCAACCCTATGTGGTGGATGTTAACATCTCCCCCATCATACAGATGAAGAAACTGAGGCACAGAGAGGCAGAAGAACTTGCCCAAGTTCACCCAAGTATCAGACTGGGATGGAATCTTCGGAACATGCCTCCACACTCTCAACACCACACTGCACAGCATCTCAATCCCCACGGGCCCTGGGGTAGGTACTATCATCCCCACTTTACAGGTGGGGAGACTGACGTTAAGCAACTTTCTCAAGCTACCATATTCCGCCCCCCCCCCCAGCTCAGCCTGGACTTGGAACTTCTGCAAGTAAAATACACCAGAGCAGCATAGGGATAGTTTGACCCAGAGGCAAAGAGATAGTTCTAAATGCCCACCTCTTCACCAACACCACTCCATCCTTCACACTCAGAAGCTACACACACAGTATCTTTTAAAATAACTGTATTTTTGGGGCGCCTGGGTGGCTCAGTGGGTAAAGCCTTTGCCTTCGGCTCAGGTCATGATCTCAGGGTTCTGGGATCGAGCCCCACATTGGGCTCTCTGCTCAGCGGGGAGCCTGCTTCCTTCTCTCTCTCTGCCTGCCTCTCTGCTTGCTTGTGATCTCTCTCTCTCTGTCAAATAAATAAGTAAAATAAAATAAAAAGCTTAAAAAAATTAAAAAAAAATAAAATAAAATAAAATAACTGTATTTTTAAAAAATCTACCCAAGACCCAAACCAACATTGGCATGTACGCTGTGTCTGAAAATGGCACATAAACAGAAGTAAAGGGTGAATCCAGCCGCGCTCTAGGTTGGGCAAAACATCTCAGATTATTTGTTTCAAACATTTTGCAATTGGCAAGACCCAAACCACATTTTTCCAAGCATTCCCTTCTCCGCCCCAGCCCCACCCCCACTGCCCCGCTTTACATCGTAAGCCCATGTGTATTTCCCCCCAAAATGTAATCCATATGTCTCTGACCCATTTACACTTAACTCATCAAATTGTAGTTTGCTAGGAGTTGTTTGCTGCCCATGAAGCCTTCTGAGACTGTCTGTGAGGCCTTCAAAAGGCTCTTTCAGACTCTTTCTTTAGAAATAGGAAGCTACATTGAGCTAATGGCAAATGGAATTGGAAATGTTGGCAATAGGAGGGAAGACCCTCCGTGACCAGAAAGTTTCTTATTTTCCACTCGGCAGAAGAGCAAGGAGAATCCCCCTGAGGTGGTATGTCAAGGTCCTAGGAACTCATTCTGGTTGGATCGCCAAGGCCAAGGTTGGGTCCTATTTTGTTTTCAGCCACAGTCACAGTCCCTCTGTTGCCATGGCCCCTAGAGTGTCTCTGTAATGTAATGGAGAGCCAGCAGCCCGTCCCTGACCCGGGTCACCAGTGATCCTGATGGTATCAACGACTTTGGTGGAACTAAATCCTGTATACTGGGTTTCTACCTTGGCAGTCAAAGATCTTGCAAGGTCTGTTTTTCTATCTGCCTTAAAAACACACACACACACACACACACATAGACAACAGACTGAACACTTCTCATAATAAACCATTACATCTGATATGGTTTAACTCATCCATGTTTTTTGGCTTTAGCAAAAGGTTCTAGTTTGGGGTTTGTTTTTTTTTTAATTGCTTAAGTTCAGCTCACTTATGTCCTTTGGGAAAACTGATCTATGTAAATGTGATTTAACTAAAGGGGTTTGAGCCACTCACATGTGTTTTACATTTTCTAATCATCCTGAGCTCTGTACATAGTGAGCAGACTGAAAAATGATGGTGGTCTCATTTCAACATCAATTTTTAGCCATTCTATCTCCCAAGAATGCCGAACGATGCCTGGAGAGACTCTCACTTCCTATTTCCAGACAATCAGAAGTTGGTATGTATGAAAACCCTGGACGTATGTAAAGTTGATTGGATGGGCAGAAGACCCATAAGAAGACAGCAATTCTTTAAGACGTCTCCATTCTTAAAATCAGCCAAAACTTTAGCAGAGATTCACTTTAAATGTTCTATTCCCTGATTAAATCCAACAAACGTTTAAGAAATGCCTACTGTATTAGTTTTCTATTGTTGCATAACAAATTACCACAACTTCAGTGGCTTAAAACAACATACATTTACTATCTCATAGTTTCCATGGGTCAGGAGTCTGTACATGGCTCAACTGTGTCTCCACTCAGGCTCTCATAAGGTTGCAATTAAGGTGTCAGCTGGGCTACATTCCCATTCGGAGGCTTGACTGAGGAAAAATCTACTTCCAAGTCCCTTTGACTTGTTGGCAGAATTTACTTCCTTGTGGCTCTATGGCTGAGCTCCCCATATTTTTGATAGCTGTTGGCCATGAACTGCTCTCAACTCCTAGAGGCCACCCTCAGGTCCTTGCCTTGTGGACCCATGTTCTTAAAATGTGGATGCTTGCTTCTCCAAAGCCAGTGGAAGAATCTTTTCCTTTGGGAAGGTCTAGGCTGGTTGAAAGACCTATTCACCGAGTTAAGGCAGGCCCACCAGTATACTCTCTATTAGGGTTAACCCAAAATCGACTGATACGGAAACTTCATTATATCTGCAAAATCCTTTTTCTTAGCCATATAATGTAACCTAATCAGGGGCTTCATATTCATAGGTCCCATTCACATTCAAGGAGGGGGAATTACATAAGGTGTGTATACCCGGGAGGTGGGAAGCTTAGGGGCTTAAGGAATCTTAGAGTTCTGCACATCTGTACAAGAGTATGATGCTACATAAGTTATGAACCCTGCCTTCATGAAACTCAAGACAAGTGCCATGGATATGCAACAAGAAATGAACTACTTCATAGGATGTGTTCTGTAATAGAGGTGTGTTCGGTGTTTAGAAACAGCACAAAAGTGGCCACACAGAACCTGGGATTAGTGAGATAAATAGGCAGCAAGTGTGGGGAAGGGGCAATTAAGTGGGATTGGCTTGAAAGAATATGGTGTGATTAACATTGCCAGAAATCTGATTTTGGTAACAGTTAAGTAAATGTGCTGAGACTTTTTATTTGCTTTATTTTGACTTATCTTCTTGAAACAAAAAGAAAATGAATTGCTTTATTTATTTTCTTAAATATTCTATTTATTTATGTATTTATTTGAGAGAGAGAGAATGAGAGAGTGAGAGAAGCCCAAGCAGGGAAAGGGGTAGAGGGAGAGAGAAGCAGACACCCTGCTGAGCAGAGAACCTGATATGGGGCTAGATCCCAGGACCCTGAGATCATGATCTGGGCCCAAGGCAGACGCTAAACTGACTGAGCCACACAGGCACCCGAAAATGAATTGCTTTAAAGCCTGGCTGATGGACCACATGTATGTGTGTGTGTGTGAGATACACTGCACATGACTCACCTGTTTACAACAACCATGAAAATATCACCAAGGGGGAAAGTGTATCATAAATTAACACTCTAGCTATTATGGACTGAATGTTTGCATACCCTCAAAATTCATATATTGAAACCCTATTCGTCAGCATGACAGTATTTGGAGGGGGGTCTTTGAGAGGTAATTAAGTCACAAGGGTGGAGCCCTCTTGGTGGGATTAGTGCCCTTATGAAAGGAAACGTGAGAGTAATGATCTCTCTGCCATGCAAGGATACAGTAAGAAGACTGCAGTCTGTAAACCAGGAAGAGGGCCCTTGCTAGAACCCAACTGAGCCGCCACTCCAACCTGATTTGCAACCTGCAGACCTGTGAAAAACAAAGGTTTATTGTTTAAGCCACCAGCTCATCTTGTTATGGCAGCCTGCACCCACTAAAGTAGCAGCCCTATAAGAAAATAACTCCTGGGTCTCCTTGGGAATGGATAGACCCTTTACAATCAGAAGCACCCCTTGAATTGGTGTTTCATCCCAGGAAGGTGGGATAAGTCCACCCCTACAAACTTACAAACAGGAAGAGCCAAGGTAATTCCTGCATCCCAGAGCACAAAGAACAGTAACCGAGGCTGGACGCAAAGTCAGGCCAGTGCCAGTGCCTGAGCGGACACGTGCTGACCTGCTCCCCCACGTCCTGGCACTTTCATAACCTGCAACAGGATTCACTTTTGAAGCTGGGAGCCTCTGATTCTTCCACCACAATGTAGAAACACAGGCCAGAAAGGAAATGCCTCTAAAAAACACATGTCTCCATGTCAACCTCAAAATACCCCTTGAGCCACTAGGAAGATGACAATACTGTAAACGAAATGTAACCAGAGTGCAGATGGTTGGGTCCATGGGTTTCATTTCCATTGTCAAGTCCACCCCTGGGGTATTTCCTGGTGACTCAGACCTGCTCAGGTTGGTCTGCCTCTCTGTGGGCCTCTGAGAAGCCCCACGGCAGAGGGAGCACTTGAGATAGAACATGAAGAGGCCTGTGCTCCTGTTCCCATTTGATTTGCTCTTTCATTTACCTGGGATTGTTGGAGGACAAGTTGTCCAGGTATTTGGATAGATGGGTTTTCCAGACAACTGAAAAACTTGCTAGCTACAAGATGTTTGCACTTTATTATTTAAATACTGGAAATTATCCTAAGATATGGGCACATATTAAGAACATGGGCCCTGGGGCCAAGTTGCCTGGGTTTTAATCCCAGCTCCACCACACGCTCACTGTGTGACACTGGGTAAGGGAACTGATTTCTGTGTCTCTGGGGACTGTTCCTACTTCACAAAATAGTGGTGAGGGTTAAATAAGTCAACTAGATAAAACACTCATGTACCTGGCACATAATAATCATCTCAATAAGTATTACTGTTGTTACTATTAAAGCAAATGTAAAATAGAAAAGATAAGGGAGGCTGTTTTTCTCAGGGTCATTTCCATAAACTCCAAACAAAATACTGTGTATATATATATATATACATAGGATATACTCTATATTACTTTACGCCCATCCCACTAAATCTATATAAATACACACATATATACACACACAGATATACATGTATACAATACATATATTATATACACACACATATAAATATATATAAACACACGTGCATATATATAAATACATATAAATACATACATATAAATATACACATATACACATATATACATACATATAAATAGACACGTGCATATGCAAAAATATAAAAACATGCTTCTGTGATCCTCTGAAATATATTAGGAAGATGACATTTACCCCAAATGACCTCAGAAAGTGGTTTTTAATGCCCTGTGTTTGTCTTTTTAAAACATCCTTGCCTTCTATCATTGGTCTCATTGTTGGCCACAGTCATGTCTGGTTAACTGTCTCTGCCTCTGAGGTCTTCTTCTGCACTTCTATAAGGGAAAACAGATTACAAAGCTTGTTATAACTGTGGGTAGAAAAAGAGCACAGAGATCCGAATACCATTGAGCTTGCTTCCTGGATCTTGAACATATTCTAAATCTGTGGTTTTCAGCCACCTTCACAGGTCCCTTCTCTGTGAGCACATCTCAGGGACCCTCATGGTGGAGGAATGGGACTGGCAAGAGGGATGTTTACCCAGTAGGCCTCAAAGTCCTCCACTCCCACTTAAACCAGAGAAGCTCTGATAGAGGTTTTATGTAATGGAGTTCTGCATACAGAACCATTTGAAGAAAAGCTTCCACTGCTAAGTCAATAAATACAGTGACAGCTACTGTTCTTCAGTGATGTTTGCCAGATAGATGACATCTGGACATAAACTCTTTTCTGTATGTTTAAATATCTCAAATATTTAAAAAGAAAAAAAGAGTCACAAGCCAAACCATCACTGGGAATTAAACACAACAAGAGTTCATACTTGATAAATGAGACTAGACATCTACAGAAAGCATTCTCCAATAAGCCATCATACGTATGATTTGTAAAAAAAAAAAAAAAAAATTAATGAGATTAGGCTAACCTCATGTCTCTCTGGAGACCCACCAAGTGAAAAGTAAATAAATGTAGACTGAGTTATAATTTTGAAAAGTCGTAAACTGTTAACGATGGATACATATTGATGGGAGTGAGTTGCGTGGTGGGGAAAAGGAGGATGGTTCACAAGGGTTTGTCAGTGTTTTTCCAGAACTCACCAAGAGAGAGTCAAGTAGCCGATGCCATGTTTCTACCCAGAAAAATCCTTAGAGTGAAGATGGGCACATTTGCGTGGCTTAAATGACCTTTTCACAACATCAAACTCCCTCTTGTTCAAACTCTATCTCTACTAACTGTAGCAGGTAGGACTGTTTTGGCTGTAAACAATGTAAAACACAAAAGAGACTTTTAAAAGTTTAAACAAGATCAAAATATCTCTCTCTCACAGTCTGAAGGTAGTTAGCCCAGGGCGGACACAGCACTCTACAATTTCAGGGATCCAAGCTTCTTCTACATATTGCTCTGCCTTGAGTGGCTTCCATTTTCAAGACTCCTTCTGATCCAAAATGGCTGCTAGAGCTCTAGACACTATGACTGTGTTTCAGACAATGGGAAGGAGGAAGAAGAGGAGAAGGCCTCCAGAAAGGGTATATGAAACTTGAAAAAGTCTTCTGAAAGGCCTTCTGTTTACATCATATTGGTCATAACTTAGTAATATGGCCACACTTAGTTGCACAGAAGGCTGGGAAATGTAGTCTTTATTCCAGACAATTCTGTGCCCAGCCAAATCTGTCATTCCACCACTATGAAAGGAGCGAAAACAGATACTAGATGATAATAAAAGTTTCCACCATGCCAACTCACCTCCTGATTTCTATTCTGACTTCCTAAGCAGACTTAGTCAACAGAAGTAGTGCTATCCCTATTATCCACTCTTCCCCCAATTATATTTTTAAAAATTAATTTTCAAGTCAATGTAATGCTACAAACATTTGCTAAGTACCAATTATGATTCATACAATGGAATACTATTCAGCAATAAAAAGGAACAAATTATTAATATATGGAACAACTTCAATGAATCTCAAAATGATTATGCTGATTGAAAACAGCCAGACCACAAAAGATAAAGTACATGTTACATGATTCCATGTATATAAAATTCTAGAAAATGCAAACTAATCTAGAGTAATGGAAAGCACAAACTTGATTGTCTGGGAACAGTGGGAGGAAGGGAAGAAGAATTATAAAGGAAACATCGGGAGCAATGGACATGTTCATTATCTTGAGTGTGGTGATGGTTTCATAAGTGTATATATATATATACCCAAACTATCAAATGGAAAATTTTAAAAATATGCAGTTGATTCTGTATCACTTACACTTCAATAAATCTATTAGATAATTTTTTAAAAAGAACTTATTACATGTCTGGCACCATGTTAGTCACTGAGGCTACAAAATAAGCTATGAGTTCTGTCACCAAGCAGCTCATAGTCCAGTAAATTGTTCTGGTGAATAAAATAGGTTTACGGGTGTAGATGATTTAGTTCTCAACAAATGGACTAAAGCAAGGCATTCAGTCTCTAACTGAGGACCAGATCCTAGCCCATGGGTCCAGTCAACCCCCAAAACCCAACTTGAAGCCCATTAGTTTTAACCACTTGATATTGAGAAGCCACGTACATGTACATACCATTCTTTAAATCTATTTCTACATATGGCCATGAATACATGTGGGGAATAGCATTAATACTTTAAAAATCCCAGAATTAATTGTATATTCTCCACTTTTCGAAATGAAATTCAAAGGCATGCTCTCTTTACTTTTCACATCTGTGTTGCAGAGCCAAGAAGGATCAGCAAAGACAAGAAGTTGGCACAAGTGAATCTTTAGAAGGAATAGTCTGGCAAGACAGCTGTTTGGTACTGCTATTTCCAATGACCAGGGCTGTTCCTGTTTTGACATCTCTTGGTTATAGTCTTGTAACATGGGTAACATTGCAAAAGTGCAGTATTAAGCCCTGGAAGTGTCAGATGTTGGCTCAAGGGCAAATACTATAGATCAAACTCTTTATTCTATTTTCTCCTCAATTTTGCACCCCGTAGTTCCTAGGGCTTATGAAGGTTTATAGAATATTTCCTTGGAAGTGGAAGCTATTGCTACTACCTTTTTCACTCTGTATTAATACCATAATGATGATTATATGTCATTATACATTTGTTCAAATCTATAGATTACACACTACCAAGAATGAGCTGTAAACTGTAGATCCTGTATGTACGTACAGCAATTATAACAAATGTACCACTCTAACAGTAGATGTTGGTAATGGGGGAACTATGCACATTTTGGGGTGAGGGTACATGCAAAACCTCTGTACCTTCCTGTCATTTTTTTTTGTGAACCTAAAAGTGGTCTAAAAATATAAAGTCCTAATAAAAAAATCAACATGCCAAATAGTAGTCAATCTCATTAGAATTATATTAATTCCAATAAAGAATGAGATATTACTGCTCAACATACTGACTTTTTCTTTACAATAATCAAGGTGTTCCTATACAGTAGATAGGAGTGTATATGGGCATGTTCCTCTGGACAGTAATTTGGCGAGATATATAATGAGCCTTTTGAAAAGTTCCTGACAATTTACACATAAAATATTTCCAAAAGACTATACAGTGAAGTGTTAACTGCTTAAAATAAATCATTAGGGGCATCTGGGTGGCTCAGTCAGTTAAGTGTCTGCCTTCGGCTCAGGTCATGATCCCAGGGTCCTGGGATCAAGCCTCACGTCAGGGTCCCTGCTCTGTGGGGAGCCTGCTCCTCCCTCTGTGTGAGCTCTATCTCTCTCTCTCTCTAATAAATAAATAAAATCTTTAAAAAAAATCATTCATTGCTGAATAGATGGCTTCTTAAGAAGTAACAAGATTAGATCAATTCATAATCCATGCCAAAGAAAGAAAAATATTTCCCATCGCCCACGAAGCCTTTCTCAGTAGAGCTGTGTGGCCTAAACAGCCCTGAGCAGGGAGTGTTGTTCAGAGTTGTATCAAATGCTGCCCACAACCCAAAACACCCCCACCTCTTACCCTTACCCACCACTACCACTCCTGTATCATCAACCCCTTTGATTCAGATGCTGAGGCTGAACTGTCCTCTGGGAAAAGAAAGCAAAAATCCCAATGGCTCACATTGCCCAAAGAGACTTGGAGGACCAGAGGCATCCTGGGATCATGTCCTGAGCCAAAGGCAGAGACTTTAACCCACTGAGCCACCCAGGCACCCTGAAATGTCGATGTGTTTTTAGAGATCCATGATTCAAAGCACTCCTTTCACTTTTATTCAATCTCCTAATAAAAGCAGACTTGCTGTCCTCATTAAGCTCAATTTATTGGCACTTGGAGCATACTGACTTACTAGTCTATGATTGCCCTAATTTCACTATAAGTTCCAAAGCCAAGGAACGCCACTGATGAAAATCATCCCTCCCTAAAACTCCCTTTCTGACTGGGCACCTCTGTGCATTGAAAACACATTCTCAATGTTAACCAGGAGGGATTTTCCTAGTTCTTATCATGTTAATCTTATGGTCTTAACTTTTTTACTGGAAGTCCATTTCTTCCATAATTTCTTTCCTAAAATTCCTTTGAGCCTGGCATGAAGATGCTTCATCAGTGAGAAGGCCCAGCGCAGATGTGGAAGGAAGGAGAGAGAAATCAGTGACAATCTTCAACATTTGTTCTCTAATGACAAGCAGTCTGACCCTCCTGAATAGAACATCTGAGTCAACTACCCACTTCTGAAGCTGATGGGAATCATTCTGCATGAAACAGAAGTCCCTCATTATAATATGGTTTTCATGAGCAGACGTTTCAGGGCAGGGGGAGGTTTGGGACAGGGAGATGTCAAAAATGGCCATGAAAACCTGACATTGTAAAGCCTACACAACACTCATAGCTGCAATCTGGCCTCAGTCCCAATTCCCAGTATGTCTCATCATACTGTGACTCTCCCAAGCACATCTACTTTGGGCTTGCTTTGCCCTTGGACAAGTCACTACTCACCTGAGTCTCATTTCTCATCCATACCAAGTAAAACCTTGACTAGGGGACCTCTACTGTCCATTATAAACATCTATTCTGTTCTGGAATCCAGTCCATGAATTACCTTGATTCTCCCCTAGTGGTCACACTTTGTCTTGATACCTTAATTCTTCATGACATCCCTATCTTAAGACTCTTCAAGGAAGTCTACTCTGATTTTTTTTAAATACCACATCCAAAATGCCAAGAGAGAACCTCTTCAGGAGCATGGTAAGGATGGTCCATGGAGGACAGTTGGTGAGAGCCTACGATCTGCTGAATGGACCTTCTGAACACCATCTACGCAGACTGGCCTGGAGCTGGGAGTCGATTTTGCCCTTCGGGATACATTTGGCAATGTCTGGAGACATTTTTGTCATAACTGGGGGAAGAAAGGGGCTCCCTTTATCCTCTAGTAGGTAGAAGGCAGAGATGCTGCTAAACATCCCACAATGCACAGGACAGCCCCCGACAACCAAGAGTTACCCAGCCCAAAGTGTCGTCGCCCGGAGCTTGAGAACCCCGGTGGGGTCCACAGAATCAGCACCACGAGGCAGCCAGCTCCCCAGAGTCAGCTGTGTGCATTTCTTTCCAGTTCCCTATTCGTAAGTGAACTTGAGCAGCTTGAAATTGGCCATGGGGGGTGTATTTACATCATGGACATTAGCACATGCTACAAAGCAAGGCAATTCTATTTCTTCATTTCGGAGAGCCAGCTGTTAAGCAGCTGCTGACACACCGCTACTCAGAACCGACACCTAATATAACCGATCCCGAACTCAAAGGTGCTTTCAGCAAGAAGGCTGCGTTGTGGCAAAACCAGAGATGACTTTACCTACAGGCAAGAAGTCTGACCTCAGAGCACTGCCATGAGAACAACAAAGAAAGAAGCAGCAGTCTGAGGAACGTGGGGGGCAGGTATCAGGAGCCTCTCCTGTCTTCTTTTGCTTGCTTATTCATACATCTTCTTCCAGAAAGCATTTGAGGGGACAGTTTAGGAAATACACAAGATGCTTGTTTATTAAAATCCTCCCAGGAAGTGCTTGATGGAATAATAATAATCCAAGACATTTAATCTCGAAAACTTGACATACAAAAATAAAGATCAACACAAAACAGCTACAAAGCCTGGGGAGCTAGCAAGTCAGTTTTTCCATACCTGGCCCAGCAAACGGAGGGGTGCACTTCCTGGTGGGTCTTGAAAGTCGGCAAAGCTGGGCTCCACTAGATTCCCCCCCCCAAGAAACTGTGGGGCCAGCACTGCGGTTCTTAAAGGGCTTCGTGCCGATACTGGGTGCCCTAGAGAGACTCAAGCCACATGGAAGGGAAACCCTTTCCAGAATTTGCTCCTTCTTGCTGTCTTGATATTTGCCTCTGGTTGCTATGACAAAATCTGGCGTTGGAATTTTTCTGGGAACAAATAGGAAATAGTTGTGGGAGGAGATTCAAGACGCTACGCACATCTAGGTTTGCTTATAAACATTCATGGTAAAATAAAGCATTGACTCATTGACTTCCCCTCAAAGAAAACCCCCAGATATTTTTTAATCCCCATTCAACATCTCTTTGTTCCAGAGGTGACCACCTAGAAGCTATTTGCTCTAAACAAGGTCACAGATGAACTAACGCGGTAGAGAACTGACCAGGGGAGTTTGGTTGGTCACTCAGTGCCAAGATACCCTCTGCTTTTAGTCTGTTTGATTTCTGGAGCTGAAAGTGCTAACACCACACAGTGGAAATTTCCCATTTGCTAGAGCTGATTATCTTGTCCCGCCTCACTGAAGAGAAAAACAGGGTTGCAGCCATTCAAATTCTGCCCCCAAGTGTCTGGGAGACCTTACGAGAGCCTTTGGGCCTATGGCATGCCTTGGACCCAGATGGGCTGGGTGTCTCTTTGTTTTTGTCTATATTTATCAAAGTCTTCTGTGTCTAAAATTTTGTTTCTGAAGGCGCTTGGGTGGCTCAGTCAATTAAGTATCTGCCTTCGGATCAGGTCATGATCTCGGGGTCCTGGGATTGAGCCCAACATTGGGCTCCTTGCTCAGCGGGGAGCCTGTTTCTCCCTCTCTCTCTGCCTGCTGCTCTGCATACTTGTGCTCTTTCTCTCTCTGTCAAATAAATAAATAAAATATTTTTTTAAATAAAGTAATTGTTTCTGAATCTCCACTTTTGACCTAAGCCCAATTAATCTCTCAGTTCACATCCACCAACTTGTCTTCTGGAGGCAGCCTTATAGGTGAGAAGCAGCAGCTGCCATCCTAGGGAGTGCTTCGAAGAGCGTGTGGAAGCCCACTCTCCCCTCCATGGGCTGGTCAGTGTAACTAGGTGTCCACAGCATGGAGGCTGGTGTCAAACACAACAGGTGTGGGGAGGTGTGCTGAAAAAACAGCCTACTGATCCTTTAAATGGCCAGCAGGCTCCAACTTATCTTTCGCATCACATCCCCGAATGCTCCCCAGTGAACAAACTCCAGTCAGGCTCATATCCCACCATCTCTTGCATCTACCATAGATGCCTCAAATAGTGACTAACATACAGCATTTTTTATCTCTCAGAATTCCTTGAAAAAGAAAATAGATCTGTTTGGAGGAAATATTTAAGTAAGCCAGCTGGGGAGGACAGGCGAGATCTCTAGGATTATTCAGAGAGCAAACAGTGGTCATTGAACTGCTATTCATAAAATAAGTTAGGAAGAAAGAGGCAATAGCTAAGGGTATTTTGGGCCTGTGTGGGAGGGGACTGAGAGTGATAACTCCAAGACTACCTAGTGCTTAGCTCTCCCTAGTACTCAATCTCTCTATAGGCATCACTCATTTAACTCTTACAACAACCCTAAGAAGGAATCAGTAAAATTATTCCCATTTCACAGACGGGGAAACAAAGGCCCAGAGTGGTTCGATAAGTTGCCCAAGGTCACTTGGCTAGTGAACAGTGGAGCTAGAGAGCAGTCTGACGCTAGAATCTGCTTTGAACCACTCTACGCAACTGCCTCAGTGAGTAAGCCTCTGGGCCCAGTTGAGGAAGGACGACAAAGCAGAATGCTACAGGGATTTCATCAAATATAAGAAGGTGCCAGTGTCAGACACACCATTATTTTATGTTATTGCTATGAGAATGGCTATGACATTTATTATTTTATATTATACTATGACACATCATGGTAGTAAGACAGATTCTGGCTCAGAGATACCCAATATTCACTTTTGAAAAAGGTGCATCTCAGATCCAAAGCCGAGTATTGAAGGGGGATTATAAACCTGTTTCCTGGAAAATTTGCAATGAGATATTCTCCATCTCTCCTTGAAGTCTGCAGCGAAGGCTCTGTTTCTCATTAATGCTATTGTGTGTACAGACTCTTGGGGGGAGGTGGTGGCAGGGAAGACTGGTAGTGTGTGTGCACGCACAAGCGTGCACGTGTGCGCCCCGTGCATGCAGGCACCGGTGAACAGATGCAGGGCAAAGACAATTTTAGCAAGTTCAAAATTACCCTACATTTAATGACACAAAGAAAATATAGCTTCATTATTTTCTATAATTGCTCTAATCTTTCTCCTGAGCCCTTCGCTATACTACGCAGGGACAGAAAATTAAACATCATCCAATCCAATAATTTACACAGTCTCCCAGATATTTTCGATTGTGCACTTTTCCTTCCCCCATTTTCTCTTTTCTTTCCACGGTGGCCCCCTAAGGAATGCTTTACTTTACCTGGTGGTAGCATGAAAGGGGAGGGAGATCCTTGACCTCCATGATTCATAGGCACAGGTCCCTGTACCATCCTCTGGGTCCTCCCTAAAGACCTTGATGTTGAAGTCGGTGGCTGGTAGGGTCTGTTCTATGCTCTCTTGGCAGGGCTCTGCTGCCTGAGCTCCACTTAGGTCCTCACAGGTGGCACAGGCCCCCTGAGGTCCAGCTACCTTTTCCATTTGATCTTTATCCTGGGAGTCCCCAGCATGGAAACACCCTGCTAAGTTCATAACTGGGTTTACTCATGGCCCTCACAGTACTCTTGTTCAATGAGTCCTTCTGTCACCACCCACTATGTTGAAGCCCGCATATTAAATAAGCTAGCGCCATCTTGGATCTACTGCTGATTCCCTAAGAGGCACACCTGTTGGCCATTACCTGTGCCCAGGAGATGGTAATCACCTGAAGGGGGAACACAAATGTTAGGTAGACATGCATTTAGTACTGACTGAATTAATAAACAGCTTTATCACCTACTGAACATGTTAGCATGGGCATTCGTCCTAATTCTAGTAAATATTAAGCCATCGATCTTCCCCAAGGGAGAGAAGGGGACACATGCAGCATGGGTATGTGCTGTTCAGGTCAGATATTCCTCTGGCTGACTCCCCCAGAATAACCTGACCCAGTAGGGGGAATCATGGCATATACGTGTGTGTGTGTGTGTGTGTGTGTGTGTGTGTGTGTGTGCTGGGAGTCTGTCCAGAACTTTGGGTTGTCATGGCTAAAGAAGCGATAGGGCTAAAGAGCTGATACTGAAATCTTATCCATGTCCAGAAGTCTGGATGAAGCCACCAAGTGCTCCAGACAGAGCCCCAGGCCATGTGTCTCCCCTTCTGTAGATTAGAGCTGCCAAACGTGGAGAAGCCTGTCCAGGCCAGAGAGCAGCCCTTTCACCTCTTTCTCCACAATCCCGTTCTTCCTCTTCCCAGAACATCTACCATCTGTCACCTCAACTGATGCTCTCCCTCGTTCAATGAGTGGAGTGTTTGAATTTCACATTTTCAAAAAAAAAAAAAAATGTGTGTGAAAATGAGCTCTGAAGAGAGAAGAGGAGGACACAGAGGAGAAGCACGGCTCCCCTCTCCCAGGAAAGACGGTCCCCTGGACCTCACACTTCTGGCTCTCCCCTGGCTCTACCCCTTTCCTGCCTGAGTGGTCCCAAGCCCACTTCTGGAACCTTCCTGAGCAGGTTCTCTCCAGGCCAGCCACATCTCCAGTGAACACACAACTTGATTTACAACTTTTAAATATTTAGATGTGCTGTGTGATCCTTCATTTTTACCTGTGCTGGGCCCCACGAAAGTGAGGGGAGGACGTGGGGAAGAGAGGGATGGGTGACTCTCTATATCAAAAAAGGACCAAAATTGATTCTCTGCTGTGCGGTGCTTAGAAAGCACATAGTACCCATTCAAATATGTGCTGAAAGAGAAAAGAAGGAAGAAGAGAAGGATCCAGCAAGGAGAGGGAAAGGGAAGGGTTTGAGTTAAACCATTCACACTTCAGGAGTTTGTTTTACAGAGTCAGAAAGACCAGAAATCAAAGCCCGTCTCTACCATCCCACTTGTGTGTCCTTGGGTAGTAGGCTATTCGACATCTCCAAATCTCATTTCCTCATCTAGAAAATGGGGAAACCATGCCTATGAAAAAGAGAAAACAGATAAATATGAACCACTTACATTATTCTCATCGTCATCAATTTTTATTATATACTCCATCTCCTTAATTCTATTTAGCTTATAAGTCATATTCTGAGCACCAATTTCTTTCGAACAATCTCAGGAAGGCTACTGTTACTGAGGTGCACAACACTGAGGGAAGCTGTTTCATGATCCCCACATCAGCCCCACTAGCAGCCTCAAATGCTCCCCAACCACCATGGCAGACACGCTGGTGACCCGTCCATATCTCCCAGCACAGACCCTTTCAACACTCACCAGCTTGACTTCCAATTACCAGCACCAGCACTTCTTTGCAAAACGGCATCCCCAGTCCTCCAGGGCCCACATTGCCACTTGAATGGCAGGACAGAAGTACCAGAGAATTAATGTCCAAGAAGCAGATTTCAACCAATGTCAGATGGGAGTGAGTATCAATACCCCAGCTCTCTCACTCTTACAGGAAGGTAACTCCAGGGTGCATAATCGATACTGAATCCCAGTAGGTAGGATCACATTATAGATGCCCTCAGTGGTGACTTGCTGGATAAGGAATCGTTTGGTTACTACACAAATATACATAAGCCTGGTCATCCCAGTTTCTATAGTGACTGTTCCTTCTAACTGGTCGGTGCTCATGTCTTAGTCCTTGTTAAACATTTTTAAAACCACCTCTTCACATTTAATCAATAAGTTGCTCCCACAAGTGCTTCTTGAGAAATATCAATATTTAAAACTAGACCTAGCAGCATTTCACCTGATAAACTAATAAATACATATTGTTTCCCCCTTCCTACAACACAGCATTTAAATTCAATAGTTGAGTGGAAGAGAACAGATGATAAAAGATTATTCAATGCTTCTACCCACAACCAAAAGCCAGCAAACAGCACTGGTTTTATTTTTTTTTTTTTAAATGTTCCCACACGTTTAAATGAGGACCATGACCCCACATAGTCTATCAAGTAGGGCATCTGCTGTTATGCACTTGTGTACTTAGCAATGACCTCAGGGCTTGACTAAATATGCTGTCTTGGCGTTTTTATTTATTATCTCCTAATCCCTTGGATGGTGACACATTCTGAGATTCTATCAAATATAGTAAGATCCCAATATGAATGTAATATAACAAAAAAGATAACCTAGATCTGGAGTGGGCAAATGCCAACCCAAACAGTGGCTAAACAAGGCAGCTGTTTGTAATTAGGTTCAATTAACACATTTTAAACATGGCAGTGCTTGGGAACCTCTTTGAAGTGTATTGCTGGTGAAGGTTTTTCTTGTAAAGGGTTTCCGAGCAGGAACCAGTCAAAGCTCACAGCTAAACAACTCAACTTCCCATTTTGACTTCAGTCCCTTACAGAGTTCACAGTTTTAGAGTTCATTTTCCCCAGTTATGTGTAGAAATATTTCAAACATGTACTGAAATGTCTGGAAAGGCATCTTTCCTGAAAAGAACATTTTAAAGCCAGGAAGAGAGAGGAAAGCAAGGGCAGAGCTCCTCTGTTCCCAGTTGCATTCTGTCGAACTGCCAATCTCTACTAGAAACATAAATTGCAAAACATTTATTTATGTAGTAAACGCATAAGAGCATTGTCTACCCTGAAATAGAAGCTCACGAGGGCAAGAACTTTGTCTCATTCATTGCCATATCCCTAGCATCTAGACTGATGCACAGCAGGGCTACAGTAGATATTAGTTGAATGAAGGCAGGGGTGGATGTTTACTGAGTGAATAAACAAATGTATGAATGAAATAATAAAGTGAGTTATTTATATACATATGTTTGGAAAACACAAGCGAAAGTCCCTAACTCACATGTGTGTGACACAAAGTCACCACACATACACTGGGAAAGGGAGAGAATTGTCTTAATTCTCCTAATTATTTTGCTAGTACTGCCTATTTGGGGATAATTTGGGACATAAATCTCAGCTTCACAGGGTACCTGGTGGGCTCAGTCAGTAGAGCTTACAATGCTTGATCTCGGGGGTGTGAGTTCAAGCCCCACATTGGATGTAGAGATTACTTTATTTTTTTTTTTTTTTTTTTTTTTTTTAAAGATTTTTTTTATTTGTCAGAGAGAGAGAGAGAGTACACACAAGCAGGCAGAGAGGCAGGCAGAGAGAGAGGAGGAAGCAGGCTCCACGCTGAGCAAGGAGCCCGATGCGGGACTTGATCCCAGGACCCCAGGATCTTGACCTGAGCCGAAGGCAGTGGCTTAACCAACTGAGCCACCCAGGCGTTCCCGGATGTAGAGATTACTTTAAAATAAAATATATTTTTTAAAAAAATCTCAGTTTCATTTTCCACATCTGACATAAAGCTGAGGAACCATGACTGGCTTATTTATTAAGTAAGCACTTAATACGTACTTGAGGACTAGTGAGTGAAAAAGCTAAATGGTGCTTGGTTCTGGGGTCTCTGACCAGAAGAGACATGACATCTAAGTGCCTCACTCCTTGTGTATTTCCTGAGTCTTGTTCACTGACCTTCCTGCATGACCTTATTGCAGACAGAGGGCCCAGCCACACAAGAAAGCTTTGGAAGAAGAGGCAGGGAGACATCCTCCCTCCCTCCAGTTCTGTCTCTGAGACGGACGAGTCTGTGGCTTTGTTCCAGGTGAGGCCAACAAGAGCCGGTGGGAGGTCTGCTTAGGAGGACGGGTTCTACAGCTGGGCTGCCCACAAAAAATGCAGATTCCTGGCTCTCAGCCCCCATGGCGCTGACTCATGGTGGATCTGGAATTTCACCCAGGGATCTGCATCGTAACTTCCTCTCTGGGAATGCTGACATAGATAAGCTGTTAGGAAAACGGGTTAGAAGAAAAGCATTCTGGAAGAAGAAAAGTTCCATCCCGAGTGCCTCCAGGAAATAACTCCATGTCCAGCTGGTGGATGCCATCCTGGGGCATCGCTTCAGGGACATTCTCAAACATTCTCTATAAAGACCACCACTTACTTTAATGTAAAAGAGAAAGGCATAACACATATTCTTTCTTTCCTTGCTGTTGTGATGGATCTCACACACATACACACATACACATTTCATCAACCGTAGAGTTTTAGCTCCTGAAAAGACTGAAAACTCCTAAAGAAAGAGCCCTTGCGCACAGTTTGAGAAACCATTCACTTCTTCTCAGACCCATTTTTCCCTTCAAGGAAATTGAGAGGTTTGCTATCACAGAAACAAACCAAAATAATAACAACAATAACTAGAAAATAATAGTTGGGAATATCCATGCGAAAGAAGAGCAAGGAGGAGGAACACAGGTGCTGGGCTCTAGATGCAGAAGAGATCGGGAAACTGCCCACACAACAATCTCTCAGGACAGAAGGGAAGGCTGGACCAGAGCTGGACTTCAGTCAAGTCCTGGAATGACAAGTTCCTGCAGCCTGATAATTTAGAGACTTACAACGTATCTGTCCACACAACAACAAATTTCAGAGTCAGTGGTGTACTCCTTGAAGACAGCTTAGAAACCTGGGAAATTCGAGACAAATGGCCTGTTAGCGTAAAGGAGCTCAATGGTTTAAACCCTCCATTTATCATGCCTGCATGAAAGGCTTCCTCTGTAAACAGAAGAGCGAGACCACACTGCCTTGTAGTAAGATATGCTCGGCTTGTTTAAAAGGGGGCATTATTTTCCACTGGGCATGTGGTTTCTCCATGATTTCACACACACACTGTGCACAGAGCAGGAAAATTTTTTGACAGGCTCTTGGGCTTAGCCTTTTTGTACTACCTTGGGAAGCTGAACCACACACTAGGTGGTATGTGTCTACAGTATCAACGGGTCAGACCTCCATCTCTCACTGGCCAGCAATATCTCTCCCCTTCCCACTGCCTTCCCACCCTGCAACCAACTGTCTTGCTGGATAGACAAAGGTACTTAAGTTTTGTTTACTTGATACTAAATATAGTTTTAAAAAATTAAGTGGTAATTGTATTAAGCATGTATTGTGTTATGATGATTACATAACATGAGATCCAAATCATTTCTGTTGACTACCAACCATGAGGCTCATGGCAAAGACCTTGTGCCTATATGATGAATACAGGTGACTTCTCATAAATGTCAGGATGGAAGAGAAGATACCACATTCCATGCAGGCTAGTTTATGCTGTGGCAGCAAACACTACCCAAATCTCAAAGGCCAACAAAAGGCATCTTTCTCATTTCAGCACATCTTGATCTGTGTAACCAGGCACGTTGGAGAGGAGAAGAGAGCACTGTCTCAGAGCAGCAATTATGCACTGGGTCTGGAGGTGACACATGTCACCTCCATACGTATCTTCTTACCCAGAACTAATCATGGGGGCCCAACCACCAGTCACCCAACGACAAGGGGGCCAAGAAGTAAAATCCTCCCCTGTGCCTGGAAGTCAAAGAATCAGAAAGATCTGGAGAATAGCACTAGTGACCACCAAGAGAGGAGGAAGGGAGAAAAATCCAGCATCTGAGTGCTACTGGGGATGACATGCTGAAAAAATCTCACCTTCTGTCGCTGACAGTACCCTCATCTCGACTCAGCAACACCTCCCACTGCCTATAAAATCCTGCAAGTTTTATAATTAAAAAAAACAAAGATTTGTTTAATCCCAATTTTTTTTATGTTTTCATTTGCCATGCATGAAATAGGCATTCTCATAAATGACTTTTATGAACAAAGTTAATCAGGTCTTTCTGGAACATTACTGGTTATGTGTAGAAGAAACATTTAAAAATGTCATTACCTTTCACTCTATAATTCTACGTAGAAATGAATCCTTAGGAAATAAGCAGAAATGCAGATAAAGATTTATGTAAAAGGATATTTTCTTAATAGCCTTATTATTAGTGTTCCAAACTGGAAGGAGCAGAAACATCCAATGGTCAAGGGGCACCTGGATGGCTTAGTCAATTGAGCGTCAACTTGATTTCCACTCCAGACATGGTCTCAGGGTCTTGAAATCAAGCCCCCTATAGGGCTCTCTGCTCAGCAGGGAGTCTGTTTGAGATTCCTCTCTTCCGTACCCACCTACCCAACGCTTCCCACCCCCACTCACACAGCTGCAGGTGCTCTCTCTCTCTAAAATAAATAAATTTTATTACTTTTTAAAGAGAGTATTAGTCAAATAAATTCTGCTGCATCCATAAGCTAGAAGAATGGATAGCTATTAGAAGAAATGGCTCAGCTGGCTGGTGTCCACACAATGGACATTCTGACATTCAGAGTCACAGTTATGAGCGTGATCTAGAAATATGAAATACCTACATGAGGTAATGATAACAGGACAACACAGAACTTGATAATACACACATTAAAATTATATATGAAATAAATAAGGCCTATCTTAAATTCAGAAGGGACGGGGGAATATACATGATACTTCAAGAGTTTGAGCTTTACAGATCTGTGCCCTAATGTTTTGTTCAATGTTTGTTTATTTGATGAAGGAGAAAAACAAGCAGAGCAAGGAGAAAAGTTAGAGTGAGGGGGGGAAAGAAGGAGAGAAAGAGGGAAGAAAGGGAGAAAGAGGAAACAGAAAGTTGAAGTAGAAGGAGCACAGAGGGAGAGGAGGATGGACGAGGCTCGCTGCAGTCAACATCCTGGGCTCCATCCCTGGCAAAGTCCTGAGGTCATTCCTTTGTGAGCTACACAAAAACAGTGTGGTTTTAGTCCCCCTGAAGGATGTTTGCTGTTCATTAAATACACGGAACGTGTAGAGGAGACCTTCGGTACCTCCACCTCACACTCACAGACATTTCCCACACAGGAGAAGTAGCTTTGGCATCTAAGCAGTGTGGCCACCTAGAAGGTTCTCCAACTACCCCATTGGCTGGGTGTTCCTGGAGTACATGGTCCTTGGTTTGGCCAGTTCCCAGTTGGTAGCATTGATGAGCAAGGCTGAGTGGCAAGTCTGGGTCTGGGCTTCATCTAATTTCTTGTGCTCTATCCTTGAGGACAAAACAGAGGACCTAGAAATTAGTATTAGAAGTTCTCAAACAAGCACAAAACTTTTTTGCAACTCAGTAGGCTACCAACAACCACACACCAGCAAAATGGATTTGATCTAAGACTGACAGTATCAAGTGTTAGTGAGGACGTAGATGAATGGGAACCCTTGATCACTGCTGGTATAAAATGTTATAGCCACTCTGGAAAATGGTTTGGCTGTTTTTAATTAATTACACTCCTAGGTTAAATGCATGTATGCATTAAAACAAATACATGCATATACCCACAGAAAGACCTACACAAGAATGTTCATGGTGACCTTCATCATAATATTTCACATTTGTTCCATCCATCTCCTTTCTGTGGGATGATGGACTTCCCAAGATATGGTTTTCTCATGGTCAACCTGGGGCACAAGAAAGCAGAGGACACTTGCCGTGTTTCTTGAAGTTCTACCTAGAACTGACACATGGCACCTCTGTCCTCCTTCTGTTGGCCAAAGCAAGACATATGGCAAAGCATTTACTGCAGGTCTGACTCTTGTAGAGCATTTGCACCTTTTCAACAATGCAGTGAGGTGGGCACAAGTAGTAACCCCTCTTATAGATGAAGAAATGGATACCTTGGGAAGTGAAACAAGTTTCCAAGGTTACAAGGCCAGCAAATAGCAAGGAGTTGAGTGCACAGTCAGGCTCCAAAGCCCCTCACCCTGAGCCAAGTTAGGAGACCTAGATATGGGTTGTTCTCAACTTGCACAGCCATCACTAAAGCCTGTGGGGTGAGTTGGAGCATAAATTTTTAAGTGGCTTGGAAAAAAAAAATCACTTAACCTATCTGGTTTTCAATTTCTTCTCCCATAAAATGAAAATTATATTGGATCTCTAAGCTCATTCCAGGTATAAATTTAACACCAAGATTCTGTGAACCCAATGGAACATTTACAACAGCTGTAAATGGCTAATTTGCTAATCATTAAAAGTGAGCCCGCAAACTACCGGATTGCGGTATGAGCAACTGTATTCTGGAGGGTCGCAGTGAAATGATGAAATCTCTTTATGTAGAACAATACCAATGTAATTCTCATTTTTTTAAAATATTGAATTTTGGGTTGTGCTCAATTCTAAAAGCACTAGGAAAAAAAAAAAAAGATTAAATTCCTCTGTTAATGCAGGATTTACTTTAGTTTCCGTGGAAGTGTAGCTGGGCTGCTGGCAGTGGGTCTTGTCCTCTACACCTTCTCCATGGGCAAAAAAAGCCAGAATGGGGTTGATACCCAGGAGGGCTGTGTCTGGGTGTTCACTCAGGCAAATTCCATCCCAGTAAGAGCAATAGTAAGCATTAAAATTACCTCACATCTATGATTTCTTAAAATAACCAAACATTTTTTGAGGATTTTTTTTAAACATGCTTCTCTTGTCTCCCTAAATGGACTTACAGACTCAGAAAACAGAGAGCTTCTTCTGGATTGCACCTCCATGATTGCTTAGTATGGTCCTGTCATCATCAAACCGGATGGATGGATGGATGGATGGATGGACGGACAGACAGGTGAACACGTACTGTACCTCTGTTAAAAATGCTCTTTCCATCCCACTCTACCTCCTTTCTCCTGAATCCTAATCACACGCTGGTTCTCAGATCAAGCATTGCTTCCTCAAAGAAGGCTTCCCTGAGCCCCAGTCAAGGGTGGCAGCTTCCTGCATGGTCCTTTCACAGAGCCATGTTCCTTTCTTCAGAGCACAAATCTGGATGTATTTATACATTCATCCATATAAGCAGATGTTTAATGTTGATCTCCTCATCAAGGTTGTAAGTTCCATGAGAGCAGGAACTAAGAGAGATAGGAGCTAAGAGAGATAGATTATAGATAGACAAATGATAGATAGATGACATATAGAGAGAGATGATAGATAGATGCATGATAGACAGACACACATATATGAACAAAGAGATGAATGGAGAGGTGAATGTGTGGATAATGGGCTATGAGCTTGGAACTTGATTATAAAGACATTTCTATGGTAACCACAGAATCGCAGTATTTAAGCAAAGCAGAAACCTTCAAAGTTAAATGGTACTCACACAATGAAGGAATCTTAGAGCTCTGAGGGACCTTTGGTAAAGCCTTCCAGATAATGTGGGAATCTGCACAGTAATGAGATTTGACCTCTGAACAGAGTGTATATTTTCAGTGAGGCTTTCTTTTTGGAGTAGATATTTTTAATTCCTTGGAAAACATCATTTGCTTGGTACCCTGAAACCCTGAGATGCTTAATTTAGCTCACATTAGTGTACATTTCATTCTAAAGGATTATTTTACTCATGCTTTTTCAATTAATCAATGTCTAGATCTGCCTAGGTGAATGTAATGCAATAGATATATACGTGTGTCTGTGTGAATACACACAAATTATGTGTGAAATCCATCAGTGAAATCATTTGAAGGACACCAAAGTATTTTCTTCTATACAATGAAGAATATTTTAAACTTGAAAATTTCTAACCCCCAATTGTTGTTTTGTGAGTCCAGATTTTTAATCTAAGCTTCCTGAAAACAAGACACACCTACAAAGATACCTCCAGTACCAGATTTTACCAAGAAATGATTCCTCAGAAAAATGACTGTGGAGCATTTTCTCATAAAATAGAATAATATATGGGCATTAAGCTGGTTCCCTCTAGTATGTTCCAGGAGCCACATGGAGATGACCACCAGGTTCCTCCCTTCTTCCACTTCCTTCTCAGGTTGGTACAAGTCATGTTGAGATTCTGCCTTCATGCCATCTCAACTCACAGCTGAACCCCGCCCACTAACTACTACGGTCTTGTCCACGCCTGTGCAGACAGCTTGCCTGGCTTCTGGAAGATTCATCCCTACCCTATGTCCTTAGGGTATTAGCTCATCAGCTGTTCCCCAACCTGATGCCAGCCAGTCACGGGTAAGAGGAAAGGAAAATCACGTGGCAGACCCCAGCAGTTGCTCTCACTCATCTTTGCTAGCAGAATCCTCACTGTTAGGCAGCATTATATCCAGTTGCAAAGGCTGACTCATGGTTGGTTTACTCGCCAGGCATAGCCTTCTTCCACTTTGCCAATGATGTGACGAGGATAGTCATGTGAACCAGTTCAACTCAATGAGATGTGAAGAGAAGCCTGCTAGGGGTGTGCTAGGAGAGACTTTCCTCCCTGATAAAATGATTGAGGGCTCCAAGAGGAGCCCTTTTCTCTCCATTTCCCCCATCCCTTTCTTCTCATCTGGGACACTGCCATGTGAGGACATGACTTTTGGAATTGTGACATCCATCTTGCACTGTGAAAGGAGGTATCGCCAATACATGGATAAGAGCAGAATGCAGAGAGCAAACATTAGGTCTTGAATGACATCATGGAGCCACTGCAGAAATCTTGGGACCTTGTACATAAGGTAAGTGAACAATAAATTTCTTTATAGTTTAAGCCATTGTTACTTCAGTTCTCAGCTACTTGTAACTGATGTAATGTAAAATGCATTCCTTTTTTAAAGATTTTATTCATTTATTTGAGAGAGACAGACAGACAGAGACAGAGAGAGAGCACAAGCTGGGGGGAAGGAGCAGTGGGAGAAGGAGAAGCAGTCTCCCCGCTGAGCAGGGAGCCTGACTTGGGACTTGATCCCAGGACCCTGGAATTATGACCTGAGCTGAAGGCAGATGCTTAACTGGCTGAGCCACCCAGGAACCCCGGCAAATGCGTTCCTGACACAAATCATAATGTAGTCAATATCTTGTATCAGCTTGGCACTTCCCATTCTTCAAAATACTTTCACATCCATTACCTCTTTAATCCTGCCAACATTCCTGAGATTGAGTGCAGAGAGTCAGAGTCCAAAGTCCCTCAAACTGAATGGGGAGTTAGAAGATCCTAGATCCTTATTCTTGATTTGCACAGCCATCACAAAAACCTGTGGAGTGAGTTGATGAAGAGTTAGTAGAGCTACTATTATCCCTCATTTTACAAATTTATAGAAATGAAGATTTAAAAAGAATTAGTCCCATGGAAGGAAGGAAGGAAGCAAGGAAGGAAGGAAGTGAGTGAGGGAGGAAGAAAGAACAGGACTAAAACTGATTTGAGACACTTTGCTTTAGTCTAAGTGATAGCAAACTATGGTCCACGAGCCAAATAAATAGTGGGCAAACAAAGAGTATTTTTTGCATTTTTAAGTGGCTAGGGAAAAAACTGCAAAAACAATAATGTTTCCTGACATGGGAAAAATTTGTGAAATTCGAATTTCAATATCCCCAGAAAACTTTTATTGAAACACAGCCATGCTCATCATATACTATCTATGATTGTTTCAATGCTTAATGTTTAATGCAGAACTGCATCATTGTGATGGGCTATATGGCTCCCAAAGCCTAAAATATTTACTACCTGGCCCTTAACAGAAAAAGTCTGCTGACCCCTGTGCTAGCTCTATCAAGCCCACTCCAGAAAACTCAGGTCCCAATAAAAACCACATAGAGTAGTCAGGACACCATATTTTACACACTCGCACTGGAACTGAGGTTTTGTTTGCTGTTTGTCATTTTTTTCATCATCTGAGTGTAACCTACTGACAGCTTCATAATCCCCAGACTACCCAGATAGGTGCAGGGAAATGTCTTGCCTAACTGCTAATTAATCAGTCTGGTTTAAATTCTCCCTTCAGTAAACACCAGAACACATCTGTTTAAAACGATGTTTTGATGAAACAGCCCGTCCATCATAAAGCAAAAACTAACATCCTAGCCATGCCACATTGCAATAGCTTCTCTACTCTGAGAGTGGCCATCGCATGAATACAAATGAATCATGCTAAATATGGTGTAAAACATACAAAAGCCTTCCTCTGCAGAGAGATTACGGGCAACCATATTATGCAAACCAAGATTATCCAAACCACAAAAAGCGGATCTAAAATGAATACATCATTTTACTTAATTTTTTTGTTTTGATCATGGTGACATAATATTTAATGAATAATTCATTCTACCGGGTGAGAAAATACACATACAAACACAGAATTAGGGTACCTAGGATATATTTTGTACTTGTTAAAATTAGTTGAACCTGAAATTCCATGAATCTTGGAGAAGAATTTTTTTTTTAAGATTTTATTTATTTATTTGACAGAGAGAGAGATCACAAGTAGGCAGAGAGGCAGGCAGAGAGAGGGGAAGCAGGCTCCCCGCTGAGCGGAGAGCCCTATATGGGGCCTGATCCCAGGACCCTGGGATCATGACCCGAGCCGAAGGCAGAGGCTTTAACCCACTGAGCCACCCAGGCACCCCGAGAAGAATATTTTTAAACCACTTAATTGTCAAGATATTTTTTTTTCAAGATTGTTTTTTAAGTTTGCATCTTTAGCACATAAATGCTAGGAATTGGCAGTCTACTAAAATTCATCTGAAAATAAATTTTTTCTCATTTTTGTGGTTTTGGTTTAAACCACTTCATAGAACCCCCCAAACATGCCTCAAAAGATACAATGCCAGGTTTATTCCAGACAATGTGATTATGCCAACATGGTTTTGCCAGAGTTTACAAATCTTTGCATTGTTCTAAAGCAGAACCAATATACTGGTTTGTAAAGATTCCTTTAAGAGTTTTTATTAAAATTGTACCCACTCACTATTAAAAGTTTTTTTGTTTTGTTTTTATTTTTGTTTTTTAGGGCTTCAGAGCTCCTGGCTCTCTGTCACCTAGGGAACTCAATGTTTTGAGTTTATCTGCTCCCCCTGCTGCCTGGTTCTGAAGTAATTACCAGGTTCTTGGAGCTAGGCTGACATCTCATGTGATAGAAAAAGTCTACAAGCTAAGAAGTAAACATAAACAGCTATGTTAATTCCAGCAGTGTTCAAACCTTAAGGCCGAAGGAAAATTGCTGAATCAAAAAGGAACATACTCCAGGGGAGAGGTTCTCCCAGCATTGGAGCAAAGAGCCAAAGGGCTACATCCAGTAGGCCCAAACAACCAAAAGAAAGGAGACCGTAAAATGCGCAGACTTTTAAAGATACAATGGTTGAAAAAAATCCTCTTTCTTTCCTAGACAAAAGCTTTATTTTAATAACTGCACATTCTCTGGAAGAATTAATTAATAAGAATCCAGTAATTGCGTTACCAGGGGAGTGGGGGGCTTGAAGACGGCATGTGAGAAAGAATCGCTTATCACCGAAGTTACCTTTGTACCTTTTGAAAGACAGAACATGTGCATGTATCATTTCATCAAGTTACTGCATTAATTAATTTTTAAGATTCCATATTATGCACCAAACACATGTGAATAGACCCAAGTTACTAAAAGCATGCAATGCAAGTTATGACTTCTAATGGAATTCTTCCTATTTTCCCAGCACTTAAACCATTTATGTGTTAGGTTCTAGGGATGCAAAAATGAAAGATGTGATTCCTGCCCTTGCAGAACATTTAATCTAATGAAGCAGGAATTGCATACAAGCATTTGTGTGTGGTACAAGGTGCAGTAGGAATAGAGGAAGGATACCCAATAAACACAGGAATGGTTACCCCCACATGGATGTTACCACAGCCTAGCAGTTTCCTGGAGACACCATGCACTTGTTCCAGGAATTCTACTGTTGTTCAGCATTAAGAGTTCCTCTTTCGGAACCAGTTTTCAAGCAGTATTAGTTCTCTATCACCATAACAATGCTGTGTAACAACCACAAAATCCCAGGAGCATAAAATAAGAAGTATTTATTGCTCATCTGTCTGGAGTGGTCAGTGAGGCAGCTCTGCTGATCTTTACTAAGCTCATTTACACGTCTAGGGGTGGAGGTGTGAGCTAACTCTCAACAGATCGGTTGATCAAAAAAATCAGGTTCTTGGAGTGAGAAATCGGTTACACTTTTTTTCTTAAGTGACCACGTGGGACCACCAACAAAGAGAAGGTAACAGCTGCCTGAAGCAAAGGAAGAAGGCTTTTCTCATTCCATTCACTGGGAGGGAAGGGATGGAGTATTCAATGCTTATCACTGACGCACTCTTAGCAGTCAGTGTGCAACAGCAAACACGAGGGAAAAGCCAGCATACAGTACCAGTGCTGTTAAATATACATTGCACCATAATTACAAGACCAGTGCTCTAACCCCTGAGCTATGGAGCCTACATTGCACCATAATTAAAACTACGCACACATTCTTGGTACATGCTGGTATATAGGATCTCATACACACGTTAGCTACTATGCCCTCACACAAGTAGTGGCGCACACTGTCTCTCACACACAGATACATTTATCACCAACAGTCATACGTTGCATACTCAGTTTCTGAAGGCTCTATAGAAGGTAGATTGCTATATCATCAGAGCTACCACTTTTTATAAAAGCACATGCTAAAAGATCACGTCCACTGTAATCTTGCAGCAAAACTCGGAAGGATCACACATTCACTGGCGTGGCTGTGATGAATGGAGCCGCCTTACTCTGTTCCACGAGTCTCTCATCCTTCATCAGGCGAGCCCCAGCGTGTTTGCCCGATAACGGCACAATCTGAAAGAGTAAGTGAGAATATGTCAGCCTCTGGGGTGCCAATCAGAAGGGGGGAGATGTTCACTGTCATCGCATTCTGCTGGCCAGAACAAGTCACTGTGTCAGTTCAGATTCAAGGGATGCGGAGATGGTGCTACCTGGTTAGTAAAAGCATTTGCAAAGTCACACAGCAAAGAACATGAACCCAGAGAACCAAGAGGAAGAATGGAGGCCCTCGTTGCAAGGTACCCCAAGCCATACAAAATTTCAGTCTCCAAATTACCCTTTCTCAGTTTTAACCCATCTCTTTCACCAGAATTTATTTCACATGGCTTGGCCTTTGCCCAGAATTAAACCCATCCTCAAAATCCAGATAACTGCCACTACTGAATATAGGGGCATTAGCTCATGCCTTTTTATGTCCCTTGACAACTGCCCACACAAGTCCTTATGAAGCAAACTGCCTGCACAGCTCTTTGTTAAATGAATGAAGAAACACATTCACATAGCATAAAAGTGTTTTTAAGCAATAGCTATGTCTTAGAATACGCAGATAATCTCCTCAGGGGAACATTTAAGACACATGCCACATTCTGATAAACTAGTGTTCTTGTGTTTGCATAAAACATTAATCCACTACATTTAGGTCATATTCCTACCATTCAACATTGTAAAGCAGATATTTTATTACATTTACCTTACTTTTACCTTTTGTTTTTACTCATGTTTCTAAAATGCACTATCCCAATCTTTCACCCATTATTTTTCAAGTAATGAAGTCACTCTACAAATATGCTATTTCCTAACCTCATGACGGGTATATTATAGGCTGATCTTTCATTGGATAGAGGATGACTGGCTAGGATTACCACGACCTACCCTACAGGATTGTTCTGGGAAGCTGTATGATGGATTCCTTGAAGAGTGGTCTGCAAATGCGCTTTTGTAATATTAATTCTTTACATTTCTAGAGCTGACTTTCTCTCAAGGAACTCCAAGCGCCTCTCATATGGCAGGCCAGATCCTCTTGGAGTGTAAATTACGCCCCAGGAGTAAGTGAATTACTTGGAGGGAGGCATTAACTCTTTCAGGTCACCAGGGTTCCACTTAGAGCACAGCGGGAGGGCAGTAATTCATCAAGTAGTATCCCGGCGGCCAGAAAGTATCCATGCAATATAAATCATTCCCAGGGAGTAATTTGTGAACTCAGAAATTCTAGCTTATTATCTCATCTATTCACACAGTGTCCAGTGAGGGAGAGAAAGAGTAAGAAGAGAAAAACAGGCAGGGCTACGGATGCTAGAAGTTTCCCACAGCTCATCCAGGGCAGAGGTCCAATTTGAATTGCCTGATCATTGACATAATTTCCTCCTAATTAGTGGCTTCAGGATTTGGGGCTCTCACCTTGACATTTCTGCTAATCGGGGGTGGGTACACGGGGGAGGCAAGTGTGCTGCTCACCACACAGATTGAGAAGCCCCAGTTGCCTCCCCCTGGTCTCAGCCCTGCTACTGACCCATGAGGGATATGTGGATAGTTGCTTGAAACATCTAAAGACCAGAATTCACACTTGCATTTACTACTTGCTTCTCATAAACCCATAAACACTGATGAGTATTCATTAGTTAATTACTTCATTTTCCCACACTGAGAAAATGTGAAGTCAATAATGGTAGGGAAGAGAAGCTGTCCATATGGCTTTGTTGCCAGAGTTGGAAATGGCCAAAGAGCTCATCTATTTTCAGTAGGAAAAGATTGAATTCAATCTGGATTGAAGTCTGTATGATGTAATTAATACATGGCAAAGAGGTCCCTTGGAATATTTCGGCTTGAAGGTCCAAATATGGAGTTTTTGCCCCAGAGTCAACTCTTTTATGGCAGTATCTTTAACCATCACCCATGTTTTCTACTCTTTAGAAGACTCTGGAAGTTCTGCTGCAGGCACTAGATGGCCCTACAAAAGAATTAGGATGAGAGTATCTTGATTCTCCTCTCAAAGCTTTCTCTCACACTCACACACACACACACAACATATCTCTGTGCCTTTGTGATGAGATCCTGGGTAGCTGCTGTCTGAAAGCCAATCACAGGAATAAAATGGCTTTTTAAGGAGGAAAAAAAAAATCTATTTAGTGTTCCACTTTGCCTGGGAAATCTGCTATGCTCTAAAAGGCAGCAATCGACCTCTTTTCAAAATTCTGTCCCCATTCAGGCTGACATCAACTTCCACCGTCAATAAAGATTTCAACTGATTTCTCCATATTTTGACTCATTTCTTGCCTCAGTGAAATATACTAAATCATAATTTGAAAGAAAGGTGATACAACATACCTCCATGACCACCCCCCACTGTTGCCATGCACACCTAAGAACACGCACACACACACACACACACGAAATAATTTGATCCCACATTTTCTCAGAGGGTAGGGTCATGTCACTCACTCCAAGAGTGGTCTTGGCTAAGTCACTTACTCACTCCCTGCCTCAGTTTTATGGTCAAATGAGGAGATTGGGCTAGAAGCCTCAAGGCCCTTTCAGCTTTGGTGTTTCATAACTCTAGAGCTAGCTGATCCATGTTCAAGTTACAACTTTAGACAAAGCTGGAGTCAGCCAACTACAGCCTTTAGGTAAAATCCTGCCTATTACCTGCTTTTGGATGATCTATGAGCTAAGAATGACTTATATTCTTAAACGGTTGGGGGGAATAAATCAAAAGAATAGTATTTCATGACAGGTGAAAATCACACAAAAATTCAAATTTCAGTGTCTATAAAATGTTTATGGACACACACAACTCTGCACATGCATTTACATATTATCAGCATCTGCTTTTGTCATATAAGGGTAGAGTTGAGTGATGGAAACAGAAACTGTACTGGGGACTACAAAGCCAAAAATATTTACTGTCTTTACTGAAAATGCTTGCTCTTTACAAAAAAAGTTTGCCAATCCCAGATCTAAGCCATTAGACCATCTGATTAGTAACAAAGTCTGTCATAACCCTCTTGCCTGATTCAAGTTTTAGTTCTGGAAAACAGGAGTGTCAGAAAGTAATCTCAAGAACCAAGAATTAAATTAATGGATAATTAGTCAACTAGATCCTTATCAAAGACACTGCCAGAAATCATCGATAAACCTACCATGTCAACGTCAGAGTTGATTTCTTATGAGAAACACTTTACTCCAAAGAATTGTCTCTTACTACTACTTGGCAAAGAGGCCATTACTGTCCATTTTTCCCCTTTTCTTTTCTTCTTTTCTCTTCTTAGAAGTAGTCTGAAGTATAGCAAATTTATCTTTCCTTTATGAGGAATAGTATCATTGGTGAAAATGACTGCAAAAGGGCAATCTCGCATGAAACAAATCCCTCCCCAATAAAGTGGTGATTTTGAAAAGGAAATTGCCTTGCTCAAGTGATGGATTCTGTTTCAGCCGTCATGACCCATGTTACGAGGAGTCCTGGGACCCAGTGCCTGGCCCTTATAGGCAAAGCAAAGCGGCTGCACAGCCTCACTGGGAGCTCCCTCAGGATGTTCTGTGAATGGCCAAAGGCTGACCAGCTGCTCCACTGCCCCCTAAGGGCTACAGGGCTGAGCACAGTGGCTTGGAGAGCCCTTCCACCTAGCCTGGAATGCCCTCTTGCCACCCCCCACACACTTCCTTTCCCCAAGAAAGGTCTAGTTTGCGGTCCAAATATGGTAATATTTCAACTGATTTCTCCATTTCTCCATTGTGGCCCACAGCCTCATGATACCCTGTATTACTTTTTATCATTTGGTTTGTGTTTTCTCTTCCCTGGGACTGTAAGATCCCACAGTACAGAGAGCATCCATCATTGAAAATCTTTCAGTTAGAGCTCTACGCCAGATTCCAATGAAGATGATGACAGTGCAATGGGAAATTAGGAGGGTTTTGAACCTTTCTTCTCAAAGAGGAGATGAGATGCTTGAACAATATTTGCTTCTCACTTTCTGATCCTCAGGCAGGTTTTTCTGGATGAAAGGCTGAGATCTAGGGCCAGTGTAAGGATTCTTAGCAGTGTGTTGTTGTAACTTTACCAGGGGACAATCAACCTACTCAGAGCAAAAGTGGGGCTGCAGACTGTTGTCTTCTGGGCTTTGCTGAGGAACAGCTTCATAACAAACTTAGCTTTGTTTCTTAGAAAAAAGGAGAAGATGGGGGGAGGGGTGACACCTGAGTGGATCAGTGTGTTAAGCATCCAACTCTTGATTTTGGCTCTGGTTGTGATCTCAGGTTCCTGGGATTGAGCCCCATATGAGGCTCCCTGCTCAGTAGGGAGTCGGCTTGTCTCCCTTTCCCTCTGCACCTCCCCCTGCTCATGGTCTCTCTCTCAAATAAATAATTTTTTTTTTTTTTTTAAGAAAGAAAAGGGAGAAGATGGAGCCATGGAGAGGTCCCTACTTTCAGCAGCTGCGGGCTTTGAGATTGTGACATCCGGTCATCCTCCTGTCCCTAAGACATCAAATGCCTTCTTCATGGCAGTCACTTTAGAAGAAATTTTGTTTTTTATTGTCTGTCAAGCCCTGAGTCTGAAGAGATTTAGTCAATACTAATTATAGTACATTTAAATGCTGGTCTTTGTACTAGGAGAGTCTAACAGCATTGGACCTTTTCCCCTTTTCTGCAGCCATCTGAATGTCGTAATCATGCAAATAAATATTCTTCCCAAACTAGAAGTATTTGCTTTAACTCTAAATTCAATTTTACATTTTCCTTTATACCACAATTTCAAGATAATCAGTAGTATTCCAAAAGAAATTTAGTACTTTGGAAGCATCATAGTCCTAGGAAGGTCTAGGACTCTCAAAATAGATAAATCTCTTAGTTTTGCTCTCAGAAAGAATCATAAAATGATTATAATCATGGGAAAAAATAAAGTTAATTGATACCTCAACCCCAGGTGTACTTAGAACAACTTAGGAAACATTAAAAAAAAAAAAAAAAAAAAAAAAACGACTTCTGGGCTCTACTGCCCAAGAGAGTCTCAATGAATTGCCCAAGAATAGGTCCAACACATGAGTATGTTTTCATAATTGTCCCAGGGTTTGACTGGCCATGGGAAGATCGGACATGAGCACCTCCTACACACCCCTATGATACAAGAGCATTTGTCACTGTACTGTGACGACTTATATGCATGTCTCCTCCTCTTATAGCTGGTAAGTGCATGGAGACCAGGAGTTGAATCTTTTTCATCTTTGAGTCTTACAGTAGACAGAGCTTTGTTAATTTCCAAGAGGCTACCATTAATACAGTTCCTTCTGTTGGCACAAATCCTGTGGAAAGAAAGCAAGTACGAACCCCGGGGAAGTTTCTTAAGCAAAGGTCACCAGGCTTGGTACCATGTGACCCCAACAGCATGGCCATAGGTGACTAGCCCAGAAGTACCTGACCAAGATCTGCTGATCTACAGGGTGTCCAGCAACCAAATGGAGGCCTGGTACAAACGCTGAGTTCAACCCTAGCATCTGGTTAGTGCCCAGTGTGGCCAATTAGATTCTTTCACTAAAGGAGTTAAAATGTGAGATCAACAGAGAGCTGAGCAGTTGATAGCAGGATCAAAGAAGCCAAGAGACAATCAAAGAAAAGCAGAGAGAGAGAGAGAGAGAGAGAGAGAGAGAGAGGAGCTGAATCACCTTGGCGGCTAAGCCTGCTAGTAGGGATCGCAGATGGCTGCTGCTCAGGGGGCAACAAGATAACCCAGCCACAGAGCTGTATCCTGAATGACCTTCCAGTTCCTGAACTTCAATCCAGTTTTCGTGAGGCCTGGCTGGGTGGCCTTTCCGGAAGGCTTTTCGGAGACACGTGGCTGAGTGGTGGAGATTCCGGTCAGCTTTCCTTCCACAGTGAACTCCCATTACTAGGGGTAAACTCAGAGGTAACTGTTCTTTGCAACCCCTAAAAGCCCAGTCAGCGTAATTCCAGGGTCTAGCACCTAACAAGTGCTAAATCATTGCAGGTGTTTGGACAGCATGACCATCCTAAGTGAAAAACCTTCTGAAAATGAAGAAATCATTCATGGGAGGGACACTGACTAGGGTTGCCTTTGAATTCCCAAAACAATGCTAAACTATGAATATAAGCCTAAATATGTTAAGCTTCTTCTGCCCTCCCTTGTCTAAATCCATCTACACGTCTACCATAAATCCAGCAAAGAAGGAAATGACATGTTCTGCAGAACTACAGTGATCATCTTAACTTCAGCTAAGGTGTGTTTGGATGACTTGATTTTCATTCTGCTTCATCTTAAATCACAGTAACATTACTAAGAACAATTTTCTTCCCACACTAGCTTTACTGACAAACCTCCAAAGGTAGCTGATCTTTGACTTTCAAAAAGTTTAATAATACATGATCTTCTCCCCACATTGCCACACACATTTCCCCTGTCTATTGTCTGTATCAGCTACTTGAAGAACACACTCTCCCCAACAACCAGATGACTCATACAATTAGAGGTACATGGACGTAAACTGAGCCTGTTTATGCTTTCCCTGGCCCCAGCTCATAAAATAAAAGAGGTCTCCCTGAATTCAGGTCCCAATGGCTTCCGAAAAGCAGGCTTCAGCTGAGCGAAAACATACCTTATTTAGTACATTGTTTTAAAGGCAGAGTTAATTTCATGTGCTGTGTGAATGAGATGTATTTACGGGAAGAGTCAGGCACAGGGGGTGTGTAAGGACTTGCCCTCCCCGTGTCCTCTACAAAAGAAGGCTCTGGCTGCTTCTGGTGGTAAGCTAACCAACAAAAGGAATGCTTCAAAGCTCTCACAGAGATCAGGAACCCTGCTCCCTGGAAACTCAGCACCCAATGGAGTGCTTGCTTAAGTTTCCCATCCACATTTTGCAAAATCAGGATAAAAGAAGGTTTAGCCCAACCTCCTTTGACCTGTTCCTGATAAAATGATCTTACCCCTCTGGAATTGGGATTTTGAATGTATGTGCCTACCCCACGTCTGATATTATATTACAACAGCATGAAAATGGAGCCTAGGACTGAGGAGCCGGCCAGCCTCAGAAGCCTTCTTCATTGCCTGCCATGTAATACATGATATGCAAAGCCTCTGACTTCAGCCAGCAGGTATTTGGAGACCGTGTTGGCCCTAGCATGGGGACTAAACTAATGTGTGTTTAGGTCAGAAAGCGAATCAGAAAAGCCACTGGAGGGCACGTCACAGAGTGAGAGTCCTATAAATTCATCCCCACTCTCAGCGTCCCCTGGCAAACACTCTGCCTCCTTGGCTGGGCCGCTGCACATCTCTCCTTCGTAGTGTGAGGAGGACTCCGGCAAGCCACTCCTCTCCCCCCACCCCCCCACTGCCTTCTGCCCTGCAGAAACGCGAGAGGGCTAGACACCCGGGAGGGAAGGAAAGCCTTCGACAGGCGCGAGGAAAGCCCAGTGTAACCCTCCACCCGACGGAGCGCCCTCCCTCACAGCGCGCGGCGCTGGGGCAAAGCCTGGCGCCGGCACCGCGGTCAAGTTGCGATTGCCCCCTTCGGTTGGTCTGCGCGGAGCTCCACACATTCCTTCGGATCTACCCGGCGAGGAGGAGACGCCAACCCGGCAGCGTCTCCACGCGCTGAGCGCTCTCCCTGCACCCCGGGGAGGAGCGCCTCGCGTCACCCACTCGCACCCCGAGCCCCCTCCTCGGGAGCGCGGGCGCCTCCTCACTGCTCTCCTTTCCCTCCTTCACAACCGCTTCCCGACCCCTCCCCTCTTGGGGCCCCGCGCTTCCCCTCCCCCACCCCGGCCCCCCGGCCCGGGCTCTCAAGGACCAGCCTGCGCTCCTGGCGCCCTCATGTCTTCACGGGACTCCCCGCGCCGGTTGACGTGCTGTCTCGATCGGATTTCCAGGCCAGACCTCAGCTCCGGCGGCAGCATCAGCCCGGCCCATCTCGTGCTTCCAGGCGCTGCGCCCCGAGAAGGCGCAGAGCGCGGCAGCCGCAGCTGAGCCGCCCGCCGCGCCCCGGGCCCGCGCAGCCCCGGCCAAGAGCGCGGCGCGCGCAGCCGTGTCACAACCCCCCCCCCCCCCACGCAAGGCAGCGGCGGCTGCTCGGACCTCGGTTTCTGGGGGTGCAGGGCATCGGCGGGGGAGCTGTCGGCATCCCTCGCTCTTCTCGAGGCGGCGGCGGAAGTCTTGGCCACCGCCTCCTGCGCACCCTCGTTGCCCCAGGATTGCGAATTCGTGCCCCCTAACCAGTTGGGCGGGGCTTTGCGCTCCTGCCCTCGGCGCGGATGGGGCTCCTGGCTGGGACTCGGGGTTCCTGGAATTAATGTCCAACTGGGGGTCTGCGGAGACCGGATCCGAGGTAAGTGGGAGAGCGGGCCGGGGTGGAACAGGGGGATGGCGCCTGAGTCGCCGGCGGCCGCGGCGGCCTGCAGGGCGCGGGAGACAGAGGGGGTGCGGCTGGACCCCAGAGCAGGCGGTGAGATCGGAAAGAGAAAAGACTAGATCGAACCGAGGCACCGGGAGGGTAGAGGAGAAAGAGAAGTTGGACGCGAGAGGGGCTGGCCTTGCAGAGACGCCGGTTGCCTTCCCCACGTGGACAAAGATATCTGGTGCCCCGATCCCTGTGGACCCCAGAATGTGCGAGAGGTTCAGTTTCCCCTCCCTGGCTCCTCGGGGCGCTCTTCTGTCAAGTCCTGGGACGGGCAGGTTTGGGGTCATCTTTGAACCCACCGCGACCAGAAAGTGCCTTCTCTGGACGCGCAACTGCAGGGATCTCATTGCGGGCACGTAACTACTGTTGAGCTTGTTGGGGTATGTTCCGAGGAAAGGCGCACACCCTGGGAGGGACTTCTGAAAGGTGCTGAGAGCCTAAAAACTGTGGGCTCACGTCCTCCGAGCGCCGTCTTGCAAAGCTACGTTCCTCGCCCTTTTCGGAACCCGGTCGCTTGCACTTTCCTAATGCCCGAAACCTCAGAAAACCATGCCCGTCGAGGTTAAGAGAGGGACTGCCTGGACAGTCCAGGACTTGGGTCTCCGCCTCGAGCAGGTTATTAAAACTTCTCAAAAGTCTCCGCTAGGCCATCGAAGTGATCACTTTAATGACCTCTTTTGTCCTGTAACTCTGTGCCACCTCCCCGTTAACACTCTCCGCAACTACCTTGCACCACCTCTGGGCTGACTGCGCCGTGGTTTGGTTTACCAGCCCCACCCAGTGAAAACGAACCCTCACCGGGGAGGGGAATGGACTTTCACCGGAACCCCCAGCCTCCTGGCACCTCCCTAGTTTTGGCTGTAGCAAACCCGCCCCGCAGAGCCGACGTGCGCGCCCCGGGGAGGAGGGTGGGCTGCCCAACCCCTTGCTCCCAACATTTTTGCTCATTGGCGGGGACAAACACAACTCTTCCGGCCTCTGATGCCGGTGTGCTAGAGCGTGCTCGACTCTTGCACAGTATTTTGAAAATACGCTTAAGTATTCCGAGTAAGAAATGCAGCTTCCAACTCCACGCACGCGCCTCTTCCTGCAAAGCCCTCGAAGTGGGAGCTGCTGGGCTTCTGCCCTGCCGGGACCAACTGTCAACCTCACTGTTCAGCCACACATTCGCTTTGGGGGGGGGGGGTAGGGGGACAGTATCGCCTTTTCAATAAGTGTCAGGTGTTCAGGGGGCCCGCAGCGTTCCCAGCCCAATCTCGCAAGGGGTTCGGGTGCCCCCGGACCTAGAACCTTGTCTTTGGAACCTTACCAGAGAGACCTCTCCCCAGAGCTGCATGCAGAAAATGTCCACTTTTTATTTACCCTGTTCTTGGGCCCAGCAGTTACGGGGAAATAAGTCCTCCGTCAGGCTAGGACACGAGGCACACTGAAGAAAAGCAATACATCCTTCAGTAACTTCTGTCCCTATCCCAAAAGAAAACCCCCGAGTTACAGAACGCCCCCCACCACCCCGCCTCCCCTTTCTCTCCCTGAGACCTGGATCTTGAAGGCGAAGCCCAAACAAACCTCCCATCCTGCCAGACAGAGGAAGGTGCGGGGGCACTGGCGGCGGGGGCGCTCACCCCAGGGGAAGCTGTCATGGTGACGCGGGAATTGGGGGAGGGGGAAAGTCTAAAAGCAGGTTACCGAGAAACCAGATCAGGTGAGGTGGGAAGGGGAAAACGGGAGAGAGGATGGAAGGTAGGAACCTGAAAAGCAGGCAAGCTGGTGAGCACATCCGGAAGTTCTGGGGGGTAATTTGGATTTGGGGAGGATTGTTGGGGGACCGGGGGTGCTTGTTCACGGATTTCATACTTAAAATGACGCAGCCTCTCGTTCGCGTGGGCGCCACGGGACTCGGACGGTTTCTGGTGCCCCCTGGTGCTGGGAACCCAGAAGCGCCCCACCGTGAGCGGTGGCTTCTGCCGGTACTGGGGCCCTCTGGGGCGCCCTTTCCCCCCCCGCGGGCCTGGGGACCGCCGGGTGCGGGCGCCCGCTAAGCGCCCCTTTTGCCCTGCGGGGCGCACTGGTCCCGGGCGCCGTGGGGGAAGTAGGCTGTGGGGTACAAGAATGGATGCGGGGGCACCTGGCGGAGCCGACTTCGGGAGGAGAGCGTGGTTACCGCACGTGGCAGCGCGTTAAGCAATTCGCGCGCGTAGCAAAGGCGGCCGGTTGCGGCAAAAACGCGTCCTGCAGCTGTGCTTTGAGAGAGCGATAAAAAGACAAACCGGGAAGTGGTGGGGGGTTGGAGGGGGGCGCCCAGATGGGCCCTGGGAAAAGCTTCCCAGTAGACAGACCACTGTATGTGCTCAGCTCCCAAACCCCCTCCTTCCTCCGCCCAGCAAATACCGGGAACTGAAGAGCCGCTCCGAGTGGGGCCGGGCCGGCGGTGCTCGCAGGGAGGAATGAGCCCTCCCTGCCGCGGGGGAGGTGGGGGAGCGCTTTCCGGGCCTGCGCTGCACCCGGCCGCGGGCGGGAACGGGAGCCGGGAGCCGGGAGCCTCCTCTGGCGAAGCGGAGACTTTTCCACGGTTTCCTCTTTTGCCAGCTTCTCCACACTTCTAATTGAGGATCCCCACGTCCAATTTAAAAAGCTCTCCGTCGGCCAAGCGGGGAAAAAAAGGGGAAAACCCTCTTAATGCGGAAGGGAAATCTGGTGCCTCGGTTGCTTCCTGCTGGCGGGCACCGTGATTTGGAATGGCGCATTAACCCCGGGGCTCCCTGCCTCTCGGGGCCGCCAGCCATTTCGCACGCACCCTGGAGCTGGCACCGGGGCGAGGGGGCGTCCCCTCCAGTTCTCTCCTGTGCGCTCCTTTTGCACGGCCTCGGTGCAGTGTTCCCTGGGCCCAGGCGCCAGAATCTAGAGCCTCTGCTTTTTCCCGGGTTTGTAAACCTGCCCTCGCGGCAAGAGGGGCCGGGAGCTAGCTGCAGGTTGCCTGAGTTCCCAGTTCCTGCAAACACCCCGAGGCCCACAGCTGCGTAGCTAACAGACGCCCGAGGGATGGAAAATGCATTCGTCTCCGCAGCGGTGGGAGGTGGCGGCCGAATTAAACTCTTCCCCGGGTGGCCTGCGAGGGAATCTAGGCGGGAGTTCTGGGTGGAGATGGGGGTAGGGCTGGGGGCGGGAGGCGGTGAGCCTGGGAGCTCCCCGAAAGATGCCGAGGCCGAGTTTTTGCGTTTACCTGCACACTGTCGTACTCCTCCCATGGAGAAAGTTCAAGGAGATTTTCCTTAGAATCGTATATGAAGGAGGCATAATTTAACTACTTGAATCCCGTAGGTTCCACTTAATTTCCTTGAAAACTGGAACACGGGCATTGGGAAGACACGAGGTAACACCACACCCCAAAGTGCCTGGGTCTCCTCCACCCGCTGATTGGGTGGGGTTTGGCCCTGAGTTGACAGTGCCTTTTTCGCCCCCGCCCGCGGCTGCGCTGGTGTAGGCCGACTCTCTGGGGGTTTTGAGGGCTGAGGAGCTAAACGGAACCCCCTCGCTGAGAGAACTGAGCCCCAACTCCGCATCCTTTGGTGGTCTAGGCCTTCCCCTGCCCGCGCTGCAGGGTACCATTCTCCTGGATACCCGGCGTGGGGAGCTCGAGACTCCTCTGAGCCGGGAGAAGGGACTGGGGATCAGAATCTCGCAAAACTACAAAAGTGAAATAGAGGGTGTTCCGGTATAGAAGCAAGCATTAAAATTGTCAAGGCAAATGCAAACCCTACCTAACAGCAATGCTAAAGCAGTTATTGGGCGCTTATTGTATGCTCCCCTAGATCTTTCATACGTTAATGTTCCTAACCTTAAGAGGTGGAAGTAGTATTTTAAACCTAGCTGATGCTTTGGGAAGTAACGTTAACGCAGGTGTTCCCACACAGGCCAGAAGTCCCCAAGTCCCTACTACTCCTTCAGCGACAGAATACTTCTATAAATAAGTGGGAGGAATGAAGCGCGCGGGTAGGGTGAGGGGTGCCACAAAGCCTGCCCCAGCCAGCTGACCGCAGCATCTGGACCCCGGATAAAGGGTCCTTGATTTTATTCGTAAAATGAAACGCTGACCGCTTGCTTGGCTCTGAAGGTTGGTTCCCGGGACCTCTGGGAGCTATGGGAAGGTGGGAGGGCCCCGAACCGGGCGGAGGACGCAGGGTGACAGCTGTCCCCTCGTCCCCTGGGGTAATGGGGCAGTGGGGACACCAGTACGGGTTTCGTCGTGTTGGCCAGGTATCGTGGTGCCGTCGTGTTGGTACCTGACGGGGCACGGGCCCGGCAGGAAACTGACCCCTGGGATCCGCTGGCTGGAGTGAAGGGCGGTAGTAGGTTGGAGGCGGAGACCTAGCCGCGCCTGGGACGCCCCCGTGACCGGGGAGTGAGCTGGGGACTTGGAAGGAGGGCGCGGGATGCCCAGGGAAGCGCTGGGCTGCAGCCGTCCCGGAGGAGGGCGGTGACGAGTTTGGAGCAGGGCCCTGGGACCCGCGGGGATGCCGCGCCCTGGGCTCCCCGGCCTAACGCGCCTCCGCCGGTCCTCTCCCCTGCCCGTGCAGGTGCCGCTGCCGGACGGGACTCTAAGATGAAGTTATGGGATGTCGTGGCTGTCTGCCTGGTGCTGCTCCACACCGCGTCCGCCTTCCCGTTGCCCGCCGGTAAGAGGCCTCCCGAGGCGCCCGCTGAAGACCGCTCCCTCGGCCGCCGCCGCGCGCCCTTCGCGCTGAGCCGTGACTGTAAGAACCGTTCCCTCCCCGCGTGGGGGGGCCGCCGGCGGACCCCCACGCACCCCCACCCGCCGCCCGCACACACCCCAAGACAGCTGGGACGGCGGGACGGCCTCCCACGCCCGCGCGGTAGCCCCCCTCCCAGGGTGTGCCTGTCGCCTGCTGCCCAAAAGCCCTGATGCCCCGTCCGTATGGGACACGTGCTGGTTTGCTTAGCCCAGAGGGTATCACATTTTTTTTGCTGCCCGTTTAGCATTCGGATGAACATTTCCCCCCAGTCACTACCAGCACCGCAGGAAAAGACACAGTTGTCCCCTTTTCTCCGCTTCCCTAACATACACACGCACTCCTGTTTTGTTTTGTTTTTTTCCTTTCTTATCCGTTTGGGTGTGCCTGGCTGTGCTGAATTCTGGAAACAGTTGTATTTCCATCCTGAACTGTCCTTGCAAGGGAAGAGGCTGAGATTTTCCAAAACCAAGCCCGAGTCAGAGAAAACACAGAAGGGCCTCGATTTCCAGAACAAGCATCTGGGCAGTGTCAAATCTGTTCAGAAAAGTTCCGGTTCTAGAAAGGTTTAAGTGTAAATAGTGCTAGCTAGGACTAGGGGGAAAGCTGTAGTTGGCTCCACACATGACAATACTAAGTTTTAAGAAAAGAACATACAAATAAATAAATAAAAATCTGTGATTTACCTCTCAAAAATGTTTTAGATAGACCTCTATTAGGGCATGTCAACTATGATTTGATATAATTTGCCCTAGGCTCTTCAGTTTATTTGTTGCATTAAGCAGGGTATGTGCATACATTATAAGTTAAAGGTTATTGGGGAACTATGTAGAAAATTTGACACAACCCCCCAAAAAGCAATAGTGAGCTGTAGCCCAGATGTCACCCTAGCCACTGTGGCCTTCCATTATCCCACTAGCTGTTTTCCACTTAAAACAAACTGAAGTCATATACACAGGAGAAGCAACCCTGAAAGTCAGCTGTGAGTCCCCCAAACCTAGTGGCCTTGAGCTGAAAATGCAGTGCAGGAAATGTGATGTTTATTTTATGCTTAATTACAACAATAAAAGTCTCTTCTTCCAGAAGTCCCAAGAAAGAGGAAATAGTGCCTTTTCTAAACCAAATTAAGACTTCAGGAGTGACTTAAGGTTAGCAAAAGAACATGGTTGATGTCTTGAAATTAAAGTAACTGTTTTAAGAGTTTCTGTCAATTAGTTATATAAATTTATTTTTAAAGGTTTTGGTTTCAGCCATGAATATCCACCTTAGTGTACGTAAAAGTTTCTCTAATAGAAACCTAAATTTAAAATGCCCCTTAGTATCACTCTCTTCAGAATAGTACCCATGAGAGCTGAGTAAGTGGCTTTTCATTCACTCTAACAGCCTAGGCCAGAGGAACAGGAACACAATGTTAGACAATACTTCTCTAATCAGAAAGCTCAGGAGAAATATGACTGTGCCTGATTATGAAGCTGATTAATTCATGGAAGTCTAACTAGCATAGTAGTATCCTGTCTACCTAGGCTTATTTAATACTGGCTCTTGATTCTGGCTCTACTTTCTCTCTCTCTCTTTTTTTTAAAGATTTTATTTATGAAAGAGAATGAGCGGGGGAGGAGCAGAGGGAGAGGGAGAGGGAGAAGCAGACTCCCCACTCAGCGAGGAGCCGGACCTGGGGCTCAATCCCAGGATCATGACCTGAGCCTGAGGCAGATGATTAACCCGCTGAACTACCCAGGTGCCCCTGGTTCTGGCTCTACATTTTTTTTAAAGATTTTATTTATTTATTTGACAGAGAGAGAGATCACAAGTAGGCAGAGAGGCAGGCAGAGAGAGGGGGAAGCAGGCTCCCTGCTGAGCAGAGAGCCTGATGTGGGGCTCGATCCCAGGACTCTGGGATCATGACCCAAGCTGAAGGCAGAGGCTTTAACCCACTGAGCCACCCAGGTGCCCCATCTGGCTCTATTTTTAACTAATTCTGACTTTGGCCAACTTACATACGTACTTTACAACTCCGTGAACAGTTTACAACCTTGCAGTAAGGGGAGGCCTTTCTACTCCAAAACACCAGTGGCTATAAGACTTGGTCCCCTGGCCTTCATGGTCCTGCCCTCACTGTCCTCTGGGAAAAGACTCAGAAGGAGAGAGCTCATGCTCTTTGAAATCACCCAGGGATCCTTAATGGAACACTGATGCTGGGCCTCACCCTGAGAGCTTCAGATTTAATTGGTTTCCAGTGTGGCTTGGGCTTTGGGAGATTTAGATGTTCCCAGGTAACTCTAATGTGTAGTCAGGATTGAAACATTTCGTTTGATAATACCCTAAGAAAATCTGTGCCCCATGTAAGATACAACCAGTGACAAAGCAAGCAGGGTAGCATTAATCCTACTGATGAGGGCAGGGTGGTGGTGTGCAAAGGACTGGTGGGAGAAGGGAGATTACTTCCCTTTTCCACAACTGATGTTAAGTCATCAATGGCCAAGATTCCTACTACTCTATTTACATTTGAACTAGCAGAACACACCCAATTCCATTTTATCTGCTAGAAGACCCAATAGATCCTAGAGGACACTTGAAACAGAAATGTTCCCAAAGAGAAACTGAGCTGTGTTCTAAGCCAAGTTGATTTCTTTCCAGGTATGTTCAGTTCGGTAGCAAGCTGTTAGTGCAGGGAAGGCAGAGGAATGACAGCGTGCAGACTTCGAACGCTCAACCAGTGTCAGCAGGCTCCCGTCATGGTGCTGACATTTATATCTTGCACACCGTACACCGTGCGACTGGTTAATGCTTATGGACAAAAACATTAAGTCATGAGTTGCGTTGGGAAAATAGTCCCTCCACTGTTCAAATGCCTGTGACTTAGTGATTGAGCAAAGGTGCTTTTGTGCCACCTTTAGCACTCTGTGCTGTTTGAAGGGGGCTAGCCTTCACACCCTCACCCCTGAGGTTGCAGGTGTCCTGCTGCTTCTAGTGTAAATGAAACAGCCAGAATTCTGTTCCTAGCATTTTCACAGGGTGAACTACCCACATAGAATGCGTAACTGGCTTGCTTGCTTGCCTACAGGTTCAATATAAAGTAAATGTGGCTGCTTCCTGTGGCAACTGTGAACTTGTCTAAACTCAAGGACTTGTGGTATTCCCTTTGGGGCATCCAAGGACATCTTTTTCCCTTTAGTGATCTTTTTTCTTGTATTTTGCTTTTTGCCAACATCTTCTCCAAAGGATAATTAGAGCAGGCTGGGAGGAATCTAGAAGGTGAAATTTGCAGATCTCATAGCATTGTAGAGCTGACACAGTTAACCCCTTCCCTTCCTCATGGTAAAGCAGCTTGCCCAGAGTGCAAGAGCTCCACAATGGTGGAAGGCAGTTCGGCTAAACCGGGACCAGAGTTTCCCCCAATCACGGAGACATAGAGTAGAGCATTCGGTTTTGCTGCTTAGGGGAAAACACTTTAGGTGGGAGGAAGGTCTTCAACTAGCGACTAAAACCCTGTTGCACAAGGTTGTCTGAAGTTTTTAAAGGTTAGTTCATCTTAGTTGTATGTCAGATCTTGGCCGTGGATAACAGCTCTAAATGTGTTTCACAAGCAAAAGCATAAAGTGCATGTGGTTTTAAAATTTGCTATCTGAAATCATGTATTCATTCGACAAATAGTTCATGTGTGCCTGTGTGGGCCCGGCACTGTCCTAAGTGCTGGGAAGTACTTGGTACACATAATAGACAAAAGTCTCTGCCTGCACGGAGCATACTATCTAGTGGAAGTATGTCCAGCAGTGGTACAATCCAGTAGCACTGTGAACCAGAACTAAACGCGAACAGCCTTGGACCAGGAGGGCAGACTTCTTATGTGACCAGAGGCCAAGTAGAAGAAAGATTGGGCATTGTTAAATTATAATTACAGGTAATACACAACTTATTGTAATACAATGAGACTATATTCCCCCAGTTGGGTAGCACATCTTGAAATTTCCTATGGAAACAATTTTATAAAGCAAGATATCCAGTTCCCAGGCCAGCCCACACAAATCTAGGTGTAAACCATAATATAACTGAAATACAGGTCACAGTATTCTTAGGCTAGAGCCTCTTCCCGGGGTGCCAGTTCCCATAAGTTGCAGAAAGAGGGCACAGAGCAAGAAATCAGGGAGTCCCAACAAGCAAGATTTCCAGTTCCCACCGTTGGATTAGACTAGGTTTGGGTCCCAGCCTTGCCACACAACCAGCTCTTACTTAATCTCTCAAACCTCAGTTTCCTCACCTGGAAAATAGGGATGCTATTACAGCTTTCTCCTGGGGTTGCTTTGAGGGTTAAATGAGGAAATGCTTTGTAAAGCCCGTGCCTGATAAGTAAGCACTGCTGTTATTAGGGGCCATCTTCCTTCTTCCAACAGCCCGATGAAAGCCTTTTTCCCACCTTTTCCTTCAGCCTCTGCCAAGACGTTGCTCTAAATGGTGGGATTTCAAGCAGCACAACATAGTATGGACAGTGAAAGAAATGCAAGCCTTACAAGGAGGCAAATTGGGGCCCCAAAGTCTGTCATTTGGTAAACACTTGGTCAGGCCAACCTTGCCTGGGATTCTGCTCCCCGGCTCAGGCCCCCTGGCTCTTCCCAGGCTTCACAGCTCCTTCCCTTGCCCATTTTCTTGAGCCCATGGAGTTCCTATGGAATTTTCCTCACCAGCTTCCCATGGGCATGTTAGGGAGACCCTCTTCCCCCACTGGGGAGAAGGGAGCCAAGACAGGCAGACCCATATGTGTAAGTGATAGGGGAATGTGGGTGATAGGCCACCTGTATTGAGTATTTCTGCTTTAAGTGATCCCTGCTGGATATTTAATTTAAGATGCTTAATTTAAGATGTTTCGGAAACACAGCAAAACCCTTCTGGTGAACTTTACTAAATGTTCAGCCTATTGTTATCCAGCAAAGGAAACTTCTAGAAGCTAGTTCAATGTTAAGCTTTCCAATCTAATGTTATGTTATGAGATATAGAACTTGGAATGAAGAAGCACCATTTACCTATTGCTTCTTCTTTATTATGTGATGAGCAGTGCTATGATAAAGTAAATCTAAGCTGGAAGGGGACACAGCCCTTTGGGATGAGGCTTTTGAAATCAAGAAATTTCATGTCCGACCCTTTCAGGAGGAATGGATTCCTCACTTGAGATCTGAGACCAGCATCTCACTCTGGCCCCAGTCTGGAGACCGATATTACACTGTTGCTGTTTAGAGAAATCTATTTCAGGCTTAATTTGGATTGGCCGGTCTTAGGACCTTCGGCTGATCTGACAGCCTAAGAATTATGCTGAAAAGACTCTACTTTTTGTGATATAAAAATAAAGGCAGTCCGCCCCCCCAACGTCCCTTTCATCTTTGTTCGTTTAGCACTTAATGGTCCATTGCACCTTCATTCAATTAAAACACTTATTCTTTAATTAATCACTTGAGTTCAATCAAGAAGCAAGTATTAAGTATCTTTCATGTGCTAGGTGCTGTGTGGCATCAAAAAGACAAAATGGTGAACTTAAACAGCTTATGGTCTGGTTGTAAACTATGGAGAAGCAGATGGGTGGGTGGGCGGATTGTCAGACAGATAGATATGTCTACCAAGGGGCTTATATTAGCTGAGGTCATGGTAAGAATTCTTAGCAATGAGGTCACTGGGATTTGGAGATCACAGCAGGAAAGGATTCAGGGAAGAGGGAGGATTTGAGCTGGTACTTGAAAGATGGGTATTAGGAAGGGAAGGGAAAAGGGAAAAGACACATTCCAGACTAGGGAGAAGCATGGGCAAATTTATGACCATGATATGGGGAAAGGCAGGTGGTAACTCCAGACCTCCTGTCCAGAGCTGAGGACAGGTGGCGGGAAGTGGTATGAAATTTAGGGGATCTCCGCAGGTGATCCCCAGATGATGAGATGCTATAAATCTGGGACAAGGAGGGATTTGCTGTGTTTGATGGCAGTGGAGGGCTACAGGAGTATCTTGAGCCGGCAGGTGGCTGTGGGTGTGGGCTCTCGCTGCAAAGCCGTCTCACTGTAAAAGCTACTCAGGCACACGAGCTGCTTGGGAGTGGAGTCTGTAGCATTAGGCATATTTTTCATTTTGAGGTATTGTGTTCTCATTTTTTAAAAGGGCACAATAAAGGGCATGTTCTAGGCACAGACACCATTGAATCAACGTTTTAATCCTCAAAGAAGTCAATAACTACAAATAAAAACTGAATATTAAAATTATTGTCATAACACCTTTTGGCTATCCAGATGGCTGACTCTGGTTTGTTTTTTTTTTTTAAAGATTTTATTTATTTATTTGACAGACAGAGATCACAAGTAACCAGAGAGGCAGGCAGAGAGAGAGGAGGAAGCAGGCTCCCCTGCTGAGCAGAGAGCCCGATGTAGGGCTCGATCCCAGGACTCTGGGATCATGACCTGAGCTGAAGGCAGAGGCTTTAACCCACTGAGCCACCCAGACGCCCCAGTTGACTCTGTTTTAAACGAATAAGTTTTGTAGCTTGTCCAAAAATTGAGTACGTTGAGCTCTACGGGACTGGAGGAGATACTTGTATCCCATTTTACAGATGAAGAAATGGGACCTCAAGCATTGCTCAAGGTCACGAATCTAGTAGGTGGTGAAGCCAGAGTTCAGACTTCTGGTATCAAAGCCAGTATTTCTTGGCTTTACACAGACTGTGCTCCCATATTAGTAGCTTAAGAAAACACAAACATTGGCTTGTTAAAAATACATTCACTAACCCTGAAACACAGATTTTTTAAGAAAGTCCAAAGAGTCAGCTAATAGAAGTAGAGAATATTAAATTTTTTAAGCCCTTAAAAATTATTTATTTTTTATTTGACAGAGAGAGAGAGAGAGAGAGAGAGCACAAGCAGGATGAGCGGCAGGCAGAGGGAAAAGCAGACTCCCCGTTGAGCAAGAAGTCCCAAGAGGGACTCGATCCCGGGACCCTGGGATCATGGCCTGAGCTGGTCATGCACTGACCTGGCTGACGCTTAACCCACTGAGGAACTCAGACACCCCTAAGGCCTTTTTTCATTTCCATTTGGGTGGCAGTGGGCCTAGGCTCCTATTATTAGTGGCTACTTTGAAGTCCAGATCAGCAGCTTTTAAGGAGGAAACACGTGAATTTCTGTACATATGCCAATACCACCAATGCCTGTTGCTGTGAGAGGAGGCTTCCTAACATGTGGGGACAAGTGAGTTCTGCTCATATGTTTTGTAGGCTGACAGAATTTGGGAGGCCTTCCGGGAGGTACTTTTTCTTAGAGCAGTCCTGTTCAGCCCTGGGGAAGGGGACACTCACATGGGAAATCGAGGGCCACTGCATAAGGGCCAGAGTGACCCCCATGGTGGGAGCAGGAGTGAGTTTGCACAGGGAGAGCTGGGGTCACTATTGGGAATCTATCAGTTAGCTCAGGAGAGGCAAACCCACTTTTTGCATGACTTTAATAAGGTCATGGAGGTGGAAAGGCACGGTTTTAAAAGTCTTCAATCTTTTTTGTCTGTAAATCTGCAGAAAGAATGTTGAAAAACTATTGCATACTTCTAAGAGGTTACCTAAAATTTTTGAATCACAAGTTTAATAGTCGTACCAGATGTAATTTCCAGCCCATTAGGGTGGTGGGCTTCACATATATGTGAAGTGAAATATGTGTAGTGAAATCTTCGAGCTGCAAATTTAGTTTCTTTAATTCATGGGAAACTAGCAATCAAATTAACCCAGATAAATGGACTTTTTGGTCAGAAAAGATACGAATTCATTTCCAGTTCAAAGACACATGTTAATATACATCCATGACAACCATCCTAATTCTGGATCCTAATTACACGACGAAGATATGGTTGGGTAGACAGGCAGATGGGGGAAGCCCAGAGCCTTGCCGTGAGTGTCTGGCTAGAATGAAATATGGAACCACCCACTTCAGCATATCTTGGTTTATTCATATGGGACTTCATAGTATATGGTTCATAGTACAATAAACACCACGTGTGCTTCACCAAGACTGACCTCTTGTTAGCATTTTGCTTCATTTTTGTCCCCTGAACCACTTGAGAATTAGTTGCAAACATAACATCAAATACTTCTATACTGTCTAAGAACAAGGATATTACCTTACATTACAACAGTTCAATGATCAGTCTCAGGAAGTTTAACAATACTGTTATCCAATACACAATCCATATTCGTATTTCCCCAGCTGTGACAATAATATCCTATGTGGTTTTTTCCCCTTAATCAAGAATTGCAAATTGCATTTGATGATTATGTTTCTTTTTGGGGGGAAGATTTTATTTATTTATTTGAGAGAGAGAGAGACAGAGATAACAACAGAGATAGTGAGAGAGAACACAAGCAAGGAGGAGAGGGAGAAGCAGGCTCCCCAATGAGCAGGGAGCCCGATCTGGGACTCAATCCCAGGACCCCAGGTTCAGGACCTGAGCCAAAGGCAGACCCCTAACCGACTGAGGCACCCAGGTGCCCCATTGATCACCTTTCTTTATTTTCCTTGAGAATAGCTCCAAGCCTTTTCTTCCCATGACACTGAAGGTTCTGCAGAGTTCACGCTGTCTTCCTGCTCTTTTGTAGACTTGCCCTTCAGTTGGGATTTGTGTGACTTTGTCTATGTTACGAGATTCAGGTAAAAATCCTCAGAATACTGAGTTCCTGATGATGTGTCCTACGTCAGGAGCCACCGATACCGGTTTTTCCCCTGGAGCCACACATGCCTGCATGGTCCCAGCATGGCCTCACAGTAAAATGAGTGAGATGGGCAAGAAGCACCCCTCTCTCACTGAGGTGGAAGGCTGATTTTGTAAATGCAATCATTTTTGAATGATCTGTATAGCTGATTCCATGAAGAGTCTTGAGATGCCAGTAAATTCTTTCACCTGGGTTGGGGGTGGGGGTTGCATAGCAAGTCCCTCCTCACATTTGACCGTAGGAATCTGGTTCAAATGACAGGGAACACTTTTCTTTTACCCCCTGTATTTTCCTCTTCTTTTGCCGGTCCTCTGCTTGCCCAAGTCCCTCAGACCGTCAGCGTTCCTCTTAGCCACCGCTCAGTGGGCCCCTGGGAGGGTCTGAGGGAATGAGAACACAGAGCCCCGGAGCATTGTGGGGCCCCTGGCCTCATGCAGGGCTTTGTGGGAGGGGAGAAGCAAAGGTTCCTTTGCTCCCAGGGTCCTTTTGGAGTTTCCCCTCAAAACCCACCTGCCTCAACACCGCAAGGGATTCTTTTCCCAAGTGGCTATTTGAGTGCTTAATTTTACTGGGTAACTTTCTCACCTTCCCGTAAGGTTTTCATAAATGCAATCTCAGAGCTCATGGGGTGTGCTCGTTAGCATGGGGGTGTTTACTGCTGACCGTGAAGTGCTTTTAGCTCACGCCAGGTGTTCACGGATTAGTTAACAAATGGACACCCTGTGGGGTGTGTTTGTGACTTTAAAGCAAGAGGATGGACATTTTCCTTCCAGGGAAGCCGTGCTGATTTACTGTAAAATTATTAACATAACTATAATGAAAGCGTGGACCACATAGGTGGAAATCAGAGCCGGGCAATCAGAATCTGATCGCAAAATGAATACACTATCTGTCTCTTCCTCGGTGAGGTTTCGGGGCTATTTGTCTTCCTGGAATAATTTTCATTACCCTCATGGCAGGTTTTCTTAGTTAAGTTGTGGGATAAAAGTTCAAGATTGTATATCTAATACTCGTGTGAGATGTTGGTCAAAGTAGGTGGAGATGGTAAATAAAATGGCATTTTGATGAGCAAAGTGGCTTTTAAGAGTATACTCAAGGCTCCTTTTTCTATATTCTGAAATGGTTTGCATACTAGTTGGGTCTTTTTCTTCTGCCTTGAGAGGATCCAGAAGTACTTTTTTTAAACAACAAAACACTGGTGTTTTTACAAAGTGAATACTTTTCAAATAAACCTATGTCATGCCTTCCTGTCAACAAACCAAGGGTCATGCGGAAAATGCACTATAGCTCTGGCAATGGTCACAGTGACTTAGTAAACCACCTCAACTGGTGAGTTACTCTTAGGGAACTAGATGCCATAGACCCCTCTTGAAGTTAACCCAGGAGTACCCGAGGACTAGGCCGGTCTATCTAATCTGGGAGAGTACTCTGTCTAAAATTGGAAAACGATGATGATCGTTACATAATGTGACACGTATCTGCATTCTGGTGCTTAGTGACCCATAGGCTTTTTATTTTTAATTAATTCAAATAAGTGGCAAAATTAACACATAAGTAGGAGCAGATGACAAAACTCTGTAGAATTTTTCGGAGAACTAGAACATGGTTGTAGAATAACACCACACATTTCAGAGGTCGCTGAAGGTCAAATAGAACAAGAGTCAACAGCTTGCAAGGTGGGCTGGACCCGTGATCCATTTGGTAGCAGTCACAGTGGGGGATTCGAGCCTTGGAATCATAAGCTGGGTATGACCCAAACATGCTTGAAGCGGTGAAAACAGAAATGGATAAAATAGAGATTTTTAAGAGAATGGCAAGTTTAGCATTCAACTTCCCGTCTATGGAGACGGAAGGCTGACAGCGTGTTGGTGGAGTATGTCCTCTCCGAGGCCATCAGCTCCATCCCTTCCTTTACAGATGGAGACTCAGGTGTAAGGATGCCTCCCCCTAGAAACCCCTAGAACTCCCTAGAACCTAGGGTATCTTGAGACTCCTTCTACACTTCTTTTCACCTCTCCTGCATGGGGCAGAGGAAGATGTTGAGTTGAGAGACATGCCGTGGTGATTATTTCAGATGTAACCAATGCACTGAGCCAAGAGGTAAACTGAAAAGGTCAAGAACTGCGAGACCTTAAAATACCTCCCGTATGCTTTCGGGGGCCCTGGGCAGAATGCCACTGGGGTGACAGCCAGAGGGGGCCTCTCCCTGACAGAGGTCACCCAAAATGAATGTTTTCAGCAACCCCCACCCCCGCCGCCCCCAGGACAGAGGCCATCTGCATCTCAGGCCGTTAGCACTGGGGAGGGCCCTAGAGAAGGTCCGGTGGGGCTCAGGAGGACTCAGTGACTGGCCCAAGGTCCTCAGACGGTCAGGAACTGACCCCAGACTGGAATTCGAGGCCGTGTTCTCTCTAGCTCTGCCCCGAGAGCCTCGTAGTTTGGTGCCAGAGTGAGTTTGAGGAGCTTCCGGAGATGGGGCCTCTCTGTCGGAATCCGCCGCCGCCCTTGGCTGCTGGTTTTCCGGTTTTAAGTGGGAAATTGCCAGCTCTGCCTTAGAGTGATATGCAAGAGCCAGGGCATGGGAGGTGGCCCTGAACAGAATGGCTGTTCCCTTCCCGGAGACGACTTACTGTATTTCGTGGCCCGCAGGAGCCCGAGTTTAGCATCTACTTCACGTAACTCAGTTTGTGCTGAATTTTCCAACAGAATGTCTGTTTCTCACTGGATTTGGTGAATGTGTACAGGTGAAATCAGCGTATCTTCAACTTGTTCTGGAGTAAATTACCACATGCCCTGAGACTTAAAAAGCTGCATAGTAGTAAGTTTTTTTTGTTTGTTTTGTTTTGTTTTGTTTTTGTACTTAGAAACAGGTATAGCATGGAGCCTTAGATTGACTTTGAACTTTAAACCAAGAGACCACATTTATGAATCACGTGGCCTTTCTTTTCATCTTCTCTGAGCCTCAGTTTCCCGATCTGCGAAGTGAAAATAATACCCAGTCCCTAGTTAGCCTTGCAGGGATGTTGTGGGGCTTAAAGTTGATGTTGTAGGAAAAGAGGCATCCGTCCCTCCTTTATATCGGTAATATTTTATGTGCATCAAGGAAGCTGTTATTTTAAAACATAGAATGATGAAATTTTGTAATGTGAGGAATTTTCAAGTTTTTTAATACTTACAATATTTCAGTATTTAAGTATTAGTGAAGAAAAATCATGTTTATACTTTATTGAAAAGTAAAAATAATGTATTCCAAAGAATGACATGGCCTGGGAATTTTCTGGAGAAGCTCTATCAGTCAGGTTGATTCTTTTCATATAAACACGCATGTGTGCACATGTATGCGCACATGTATGTACGTATACATGTGTGTCGATAGAACTTGTGTTCTGCATGGGGGTACTCTACAGAGCAGTCAGGACTATATCTGGGGTACAGGCAGGTAAAGATATCCGATTAAATACTCCCACCCCCAGGTTTTCCCCTCGCCTCATGTCTGTGAACAGCCTTTTCGGGGAGGCTCTCCCTGTGAGGACAGGCTGCGCAGCACCTCAGCAGCCCTGACATAGCCTTCCGTGACCTTACCTCCCCCAGCCACCTCCCCCAGCGTGTACCCACTGGAACGGGGCACTACCTGGAGTAAGACCTGTGTGGCCTTGGCTTACGCAGTAGCTCACCCGTGGGCCTCAGTGTGTTAACCCTTGCCCTTCTGGTACATAGCAGCTGGCTACCTTACAGTGGAGTACAGATGCTAGTCTTCCCCCAGAGCAAGAGATAGTCGGGACTTTTCTCTGGGACCCCTGCATCCTTGAGGCTGACTCTGGCCTGGAAGACTGTTCCTCTAAGAGAGGCTTCTGTGGGTACCAGGATCTAGCCCTACCCCTCCTCCCTTTTATTTTCTGGAACTCTCAGAGCCTCAGGGACCTTTCCTCTGTCCCCAGAGCCCACTTGCACTCTGGGGGAGGAGTCTTCTCCTTGTGCTGCCTCCCTTTGGGGCCCATGGGTTGCAGACAAGCTGAAGGCTGGCTTAGACACCCCCCCTCCCACACGCTCAACAGCCTGGCTGGGGCAGAGAGGTGGATAACCTGATATGAATATAAAAGGACCCCTTTGATTTAACTGTACTGTTCTTAAGAGAAATCTAATATTTAGGAGACTGTTTTGTCCATGGGATGCCTGCTTAACTAAGATAATGTTTTGAATTATGTACTTTTTACTTAGGCTATTACAAGAAGTACTCTGCGTCCTTACATTGCTCCTATAAAAACTCAATTACCTTTACAAAATGGTCAATATCCCAGTCCTTTGTTCCTGAGGTGACTTTACTGTCTTTCCCCATAATCAAGGGAGGCAAGGTCTCTGCTGTGAACGGTTTGTTCCCAGAAATATTCCCCCAGTACAAGGTTTCATTTGTTTAAATAGCACTGTTTATACAAAGGACACATCAAAGTTAAAATATTTTAAAGAGAATAATGCCAAAATATCTGGTTGCATACTGAAGGGTCACTTTAAATGCATTTGAGTATTTTGATTTTTTTCAAAAACTTTAGCTTTTAGACATGATTTTCCAGGACATATCCTCCAAGCAGGTCTGGGAAATGAGCAAGTGTTTGACCTATTTTTTAAAAATGATGCTCCTTTTTTGTGGTTTGCAAGTATTTTACTATCAAAGTTACTACCCACGAGGGCTGTTTGTATAGCTGACATTTTGCCAAGCCCTTTATAGGATGCAGAAGAAAGTGATATGCCATTAAGTTTTAATTTAGGGAACTAATCCAAACCCTAATCCCCTACATTCCCCTCAGTTCCATGAATTCTTGGAAAATAGAGGCAGCTTTGGGTTGGCCAGAGCCCGGGGTTCGAGGCCTCTACAGAATTTCTAAGAATAGGCACAGTGAAGCCAAGAGCTCCTCGTGCCCCCGAAGTGCCTCGTGTTGATAAATTAAGGCGCCTCTCCATAAGGGAACTCAGTCAGCATCAAGAGGCCTGGAATGAGGAATCTAGTTGGAAGAGACAGGCCTATTTGCTCTGTGGTTTGGAAAATCTAATGTGGGTCAGCGGCGATGTCGGCCACCCACCCGACCCTTCTTGGAAAATAGAATGTTACCCTTTTCAGGTTTCCAAAATTCATACCCATGTAAAACTTGTAAACTAAATATTTATTTATTTATTTATGCTTTATTTTTTAAGGAGAAGAAAGGAAAAAGGGAAGGAAAAAAAAAAAAACCTCTGAGCTCAATGAGAATCATTTGGAGCCTGAAACTGGGGTTTTGATAAATATTACCACATTATCCAGCAGGCATGAGGGAGATTTTTCCCACCAGAAGGAAAAGTTCGTACCAGCTATATCCTTCGGTTTTACATCAAGCATTTATTGACTGCTTCCCAGGTTCCTGGAAGTCTTTTGATTCAGGATTAATAATCCATTTACCCCCTCATCCTAAAGCATAAGCGGCTGGTGCATTCTCTCTGCTATACTCTTCACCTTGAAAAGCCAACTGGAATTTTAAATAAAGGAACTAAACGTTCTCATAACAAAGTATAAGTAAGTTGCAAACATCATTTAGGGCTGCTTATACAAAAAATGTATTTGCAATTTATGTGAATTCAAATTTAGCAGGGTGCTCTGTATTTTACCTGCAAGCAAAACCAATGGACAGAGCCATGTAGTCAAAATGTCATAAAAAAAGGTGGGAAAATGATTTTGGGGGCACTTTGAAAGGATCAGGCAATAAATAAGAACAAATACTGATTCAAATTGTTATTATAACTCCAGTAATATAAAAGTATGTAATTTATCATTGCATAAATTAATGAGTCCCTAAACCAATATAAGTTGAACTTTTATAACTCGAATGTTTTCCTATGTGTTTATGTTAAGAGTTTAGTAATGTTTCATCCTGATTTCTGATTAATCTTCAGTTCTTAATCGATTTTGACTTTCTATGTCCCCAGGTTCTTAAGTTACTGATCTATTCAAGAATTCTTGAATAGAGTTAGGGGGGATCCCTTCGTGTGAGTCCTTTGTCACACAAAGGGTCTTTTGGGGAAACATGAAGACTTTTGCGGAACTTTGATTAATCACCTCTAAAATACCAATTTTAGAAGTTCAGATTTCTATACAAGTACGGTTTTTTGAAACTGAGCACATCTAATTTCCTCTTCAGAGCTTATTATTGGAAAAAATCACAAATAGCATAAGGAGCTCATTCTTCAAGCCATTCATTTCTTTATACAGAGTGATTTAAAGGTTTTTGTATTTTAAGCAGAAAACTTCTTAAAGAAGTTCAGTTAGAAAGTGGTTCCAAGGAAATGATTAATCAGAGCTCCTCCCACACCAATCCTCCCAGAGAGAGCCCCTTACAAGCCCTATGGGGAGTCAGACCTTGAGAGACTTGCCTGCTGCAGGAAGCAGGCCAGGTAGATATTTCACTCTCGGGTGGAAAATGACGGTGTCACTCAGGGCATGACTGCTTCCCATGTGACGTCATGGGCTGTTTACCTGGGAGCTGTTTATTTCATGATGGTGTGGTTCTTAACCGAAGTCTAAGCGTCCCCTTGAAAAATTAAGGACTCCTTCTTCTCCCCTTATGAAGTGCCCTATTTCATTCAAAATTTATGGTGGGCTTCCAGGGACAAGATCCTATTTTAAGTGCTTGGGATCCATGGGGAACAAGCCAAGCAAAGGTCTCTCCCTCCTGGAGTTGACTTTCTATCAGAGAAGACAGACAACAAATAAAAAACTTAAGAAATCAGTTCTATAATGCACTGAAAGATAGTATTATGGTAGAGGGTGGGGAAGCAAGGCAGGGGGTCTGGATTCGGGCTTGGGGACACATTGTATTTTAAACATGGGGGTCAGGGCTGGACTTGGTGGTGGTGACATTTGAGCAAAGACCTGAAGGGTTGTGGGAGTGAGCCACTGGGTGCTGTGCAGGAACAGTGTTACATGCAGAGAAGGAACAGACAGCACAATGGCCCCGAGCTCCTGCTTGTGTCTGATCTGTGATACTCAACCCAGGGTGCTTTTGCCCCCAGGGACATTTGGCAATGTCTAGGAAAGGTGGGGGGATATCACTGGCATCCCCTGGCTAGAGGCCGGGAATGACGCTCACCAACCTGCAATGTGGGGAACAGCCTCCTACGGCAAAGAAAGATCCTGCCCAAAATGTCAGTGGGGCTAATGTTGAGAAACCCTATGTGTGAGAGAAGTGGTGAGGAGGCCTGGAAAACTGAAGGAGAGGCAGTAAGGGAAGAGAAGTAGAAGAGATCAGAGGTGACAAAGGCTGGAGGAGAAGGAATGGCTAGGCCAGCGAGGGCCTTAGGCCAGTGTGGACTTTGACTCTTACTCCAAGAGAAATGGGGAGCCATTGGAGGGTCTGGAGCAGAGTGGACATGACCCACATTAACAGCTCTGGCTGCTGAGTGGAAAATAGGTTGAAGGAGGGTAAGGCTGGAAAGAGGGAGCTGAAGGCGGCTACGGTAATCCCAACAGAGACAATGGGCCCAGACCAGGGTGGGAGCAGCTTCGTGACTTCCAGCCAGCAGGACTTTCCAAAGCCAAATCCCAGATATCAGACAATGAGGCATTCTGGGGGTTCCACACAATCTATACTCTTTTGATTACTATGTATCCTAGATTATATGTTCTACATAATCTAGATAGATCAGTGTTCATCAGTAGACTTATCAATTGATCCATCAAGCAATTGGTATAGTTAAATTGCCTTAGCTGGATTTTGTTTTACACACAGGATTCCTAATATGTGTTTTAACAATCAGTCCATGACAGGGACCCCTGGGTGGCTCATTCCGTTGAGTGTCTGCCTTTGGCTCAGGTTGTGATCCCAAGGTCCTGGGATCAAGCCCCGCATCGGGCTCGTTACTTAGTAGGGAGCCTGCTTCTCCCTCTCCCTCTGTCTGCTGCGCCCCCCCACTTGTGCTCTCTCTTTCTCTGCCAAGTAAATAAATAAATAAACCTTTAAAAAAAATCCATGACAAAATAATTCGGCAGGAGTCAGGCACAAAGTAATCCTTCTCTGCTTTACCGTGGTCTCAGCAAAATACGTTCACTCTTGCCAATGACTACTTCGAGGTGTCTTTTTCTGAGCCACAGATAACCCTAAACATGCTAAGTTACCTGAAATGGGGATGAGGGGAACATAAGAGTTCTAGGCCCTAATAATGAGAGGGTTTAAACGGCTTTCTTCTTTTAGAAATGCATTAAATTGTTCAAATAGTTCCTCACCTCTTACTTGATCAGCCAAAGCAGATGCTGCAACAGAGCAGAAAACTCCAAGAGACTGGGAATCCTTGCTCTAACCCCAAGTTCTCAAACTTCTGAGAAGAGCTGCCTCCTCATTCCATCTGAGCGCCCCTACTCCAGCTCCGATTCTTAGCCAAGAAAAATGGCCTTCAAGGAGCCACCTGCTCACAGCAACTGCAACACAGACTGGTTAAAAATGGCAGATGTTGGGGAGCCTGGGTGGCTGAGTCATTAAGCGTCTGCCTTGGGCTCGGGTCACGATCCCAGCATATTGGGATCGAGCCCCGCATCGAGCTCCTTGCTCCACAGGGCGCCTGCTTCCCCCTCTCCCTCTGTCTCCAGCTCAGCCTATTTGTGTTCTATCTATCAAATGGATAAATAACAATCTTTAAAAAAAAATAGAAAATTAAAAAAAAAAAAACAGATGTTATTCAAACGGAAGATGCGCTTCTGAGGACTTGTTTTCTGCAAGGAAGTGTATCTGCCCCCGCATGCTAGTCTCCTCATTCATCCAGTCATCCCTTCATTTATTTTAGTCTCCTCTTTTAACTGGATACTTTCCCTTCTGAGGGTACATTTTCACCTCTGCTCCTGGTAGGGGTCGGTGGGGAAGGTTTCACTGGTCACTTAGTCTGACCAGCTGCTGGTTCCACTGGGGGTCCCTGCTAGGCTAACTTTGGAGGCACTTTCCCGGAGAAGCCCACTTGAAACGAGCTTTCTCGTCTCCTTGTCGTCTCACGTGACCTTTTCTGTTTTCTCGCTGCACAGCAAACATGCCAGAGGATTATTCTGATCAGTTTGACGACGTCATGGATTTTATTCAGGCCACCATCCGAAGGCTGAAGAGGTCGCCCGAGAAGCAAATGGCCGTGCCACCCCGGAGAGAGCGGAATCGCCAGGCGGCGGCCGGCAGCCTGGAAGGTTCCAGGGGGAAAGGGCGGCGAGGCCAGCGGGGCAGAAACCGGGGCTGTGTCTTGACTGCGATACATTTAAACGTCACTGACCTGGGTTTGGGCTACGAAACCAAGGAGGAACTGATTTTTCGGTACTGCAGCGGTTCCTGCGATGCGGCCGAGACAATGTACGACAAAATATTAAAGAACTTATCCAAAAATAGGAGGCTGGTGAGTGACAAAGTCGGACAGGCTTGCTGCAGACCCATCGCCTACGATGATGACCTGTCGTTTCTAGATGACAACCTGGTTTACCATATTCTAAGAAAGCATTCCGCTAAAAGGTGTGGGTGTGTCTGACTCCGGCTCCAGAGACTGCTGTGTATTGCATTCCTGCTACAGTGCAAAGAAAGGGACCAAGGTTCCCAGGAAATGTTAGCCCCGAATGGAAGATGAGGACCAAGGAGGCGGAGGACGGAGGAGGAGGAGAAGGAGGAGGAAGAGGAAGGCAGCCATTGGGGGAGCCTGGTAGAGGGAGATTCAGCTACAGAGAACTGGACGGGAGAGGAAACAGCCATCTGGACTCTCCCTGCTGGCAGCCGATGTCGCCGGGAGCCGATGTCACCAGCAGTTCAGGGCAGGGGTCCCTGGTTGGGTGTTTCCCATCATCGGACACAGCCTGCCACGGCCGGCCCCGGGAGCAGTTGCGGATGCACTTGAAACCAGACCAGTGTATCTCCTGTGGTTTATTTTCACACATCTGGAGACACCTGGGAAACGGTCATCCTGATGTCGTTCCTTGTCATGATGTTTTACTGCTGAAAGCAAGAAAGGCTTATTTTTCTGTCACTCAGCGGAAACATACCCCGGAGAGGAGGAAGTAAAAACAAAACAACCCAACACAACACAACACCAAAAGCAAAGACACAAGAGATAGTTACCTTTGAATTTGAAAGTCGAAGCCTGAGGTTTCCTAAAGCCAGCATGGTTTGCCAACGGTCGGTCGGTGGTGGATTTGGAACCTGGTGTGCGGGGCTGGAAGCAGTTGGCTAGGAACCAAAAAGGCTGTCCTCATGACTAAAAACAAACCCAAAGGTATTTCCTTGATGACCTTGGAAACAGGAAACCAGTTGTGGTTTTGGGCAGCATTCTTGCAGGAGAGCAAGTGGGGAAGGCCCCCAGCCGCCCCGGGGCCGGGGGACCCGCTGGGCCTGCCGGTTTACAAAGAGACAGAGGTTACATACCCCCCCCAGCTCCGTTTAAGCATGGTCACCAGTGACCAGAGAAGCTACTCGATGCAATGCATCTGTTTCAGATACAGAAATATAGAGAAGATATTTATTGAGATTTAAGTTATTGTTATTTATTACCGTTCACTAATGAGTTGCTCTTTTCTCTCCTTATTTATTAAAGTTTCTTTTCAAGGTGCCAAAGTATATGTGGTCGCAAAATGCAAAGAAAAGTGACAAAGGAAATTTTGATTGGGAACAAGGGTCCATGCTTTTGAAAGTATTAAAAAGTTTCTCAGTAGGCAAAAATCACTTACTTTACCTTTTTTAGAAAAGCCCTCCCTCATCTCCCCCCCCCCCATTTCAGCCTCTTCCCTATTTTTATTTTTGAGAAAAGGAATGCGTCAGATGGAGCGCTTCTGACAGGTCCCCTCTCGGGAGCCGTGTGCAAAGACCCGTGGGCTCTGGTTTTACGTCCTCACTGTTCTATCGCTGAGCAGGTCTGCCACACGCTCCCCTTTCTGTTGTATGTAAGCCCTTACTCCCTTCCACGTGTATCTATCTATGACATGCATAACCATGTATATGAAAGATTAAATCCCTTTTAGTAAGTAGTCCTGGAGTCAGTGTTGACCTAAAAGTAAGATACAAATCCTGTCAGCTGGCCATGGTCTGTCCCGACTCTTCCTCTGTCCTTCCATCCACCACTGTCTTCTAGAGAAACGTGCTCACGCCCAGCGCAGCCAGGGAGCATGTGGCCCACCTTCCAGAAACGGGATCTATCCAGGTGCCATAAAGCCCCTTGGCTGTCCCCTGGGGGCAACAGTCGCTGTCCCTGTCAGAAGGAGGTGGCCCAGAAGGGAGGATATCTGGCCCAGCCACATACACACACCGAGTCTCATGCCCACAGAATGTCCTACCTGCACAATGAAAGCCTTCAGAGGGGCAGGGGCATAAGGTGGGAAAAACCAGCTCCCCACACAAGTCCCGGATATGGGATTGTCTGGCAGCTGACGAGACACGAGGAACTGGGCCCTATATTAAGAGTTTGTTGCATGTTTTATAAAAGGGATTTTTATCAAGGAAATCATCTGTCACTATCCGAGTGGCTAATAGCCTGAAAGTATGACAGATTTAGCAATTAAGTGACCTACCCGCCTCCCTCAAACAATCGTGAATTTCGCAAAGTAACCAAGAGGCACCATTCAGCAGACATCCCTTCCCCCAAGCCCCAAAAGACCCAAGTTCACCATCATTCTGTCCCTGTCTTTTCTGCTCCCCTTGCACAACTTGGGAGATAAAGTAAAAGGAACCCCCTGCCCCTTGGGCCAGAGTGGGGACCTCTTTGAAGAGCAGCCTGCTCCAAACAGTGACAGACCCAGCCTTCTGGTCATTCGTGAAGCACAGTGTGACGTAGCCCCAGGCCCGTCTGTCTGGTTCAGACAATCCTGGCAGACTTGGTGGCTGGCGTCCCCAGGGGTCAGCCTCAGTTCCCCCTCCCACCCCGATTCCCATGAAAAGTCCTTGTTCACAGGGGCTCTAGGACACAGTGGATGTGGACAGCTCGTTCCCAGCATCACCACAAGCAAGTTTTAACTGAAGCTAATCACTCTACCAAATCCACAAAAAGGGTAAAGTTTGTGATTTTTCTGTATCATTGCGATTACCATCTGATCTGGTAGGGAGTGCACTTCTTTGGAAGTTCTGACTTCTCTGATCTGTCTCAGTCGTTTGTGTTATACAACCAAAGTTCTCTACAGACTTTATTTTTGTACAATATCATTTTGTAACTTTTTACAAATAAAAACTCGTTTCTATTGCTCCCTGTCCTTCTGTCCTTCCTCCCGTGCCCGGGGACCACAGCTAGCCCAGGGGGCCATCCCAAGCATTTAGGATCAGTCGGGCCCGGACCCGAAGCCCGCCCCCCGCCTTCACCACCACACAGCCCACAGTTCCGTCAATGGCCTTGCCCGTCCACTGTCCACAACCGATCCCCACCCAAGGGAGAACAAACTTGAAACAATGTTCCTCACTTTTTCCACCCATACTTCCGGTGTGCCGACCACTCGTCATCCCAAAGTGTCCAAAACCAAAAAGCTTTGCCCTCGTGTAGTTGATATTTTATTTTAGCGGAGACAGACAGTATTCAAAAAAGTAAAAATATGTAGTGATCCAGGCAATAATAAATGCTATGAAAAATACAAAGAGGCTATTATAATAGGGGGGAAAATAGGGCCTGCTTTAATGAGAGGTGACACTGAGGCAGGATTGAAGAAACAGAGAGCGCCAAAAAATGAGCGTCTTGGCTTCTGCCCTGAACCAGGCAAACACTTGGATGGCGCCACCGCTCTGCACAACTTTGGGGGACACCATATTTTTCTGTATGACAGTCCTTGGAGTCGGCGCAAATGGTGGCCTTGAGCCGAGTGTATTCTGGTAGCAAGAAGAACACACCAGAGAGAGGAAATGCCAGTGCCCTGGGTTGGGAAGGAGAACATGCTTCCTCCTCGGATGACACACTCCCTGTGTTATGTCACAGGCAGCCTTGTGACTATGAAAAGGTAGCCCTGTGTGGTGTTTTAAACCCAAAACAAAACTCGGACACTCTGAAAACTCATTCCAAGTGTCTGCCAGCTGAGGTTTTCCAACAGATAGCCTTCAAAGCAGTGCCAGGCTTTGCCCAAAATTCCCTTTCCTTCCTGACACTCCTGGCCCCCTGCACTGAGAGTCCATGGCATCTGGGGGGACCCTCTGTGGGGCCTGCGATCGGAGTCCTTCTGCCAGGGCTGTGCTGGGGCCAGCCATGCTTTCTGTCGGCCAGATTCTGATACAAAGTTAGTGACTTGCAGAGGGAATGCAAAGATTGTAAACTCTTGGCTGCCTTCTGTTCCCTTTTTAGAGCCATTTCCCCAAAGTAGGCTCCCGGGGTTGCTAATGGGATGATATGCTCCTCAAAAACAAATGGAGAATGGGGTGGTTCTCTGATCAAATAAGTTTGGAAAACATTGAGTTAAATAACATCAAACAGCATTTTCAGGTTAAAAAAGAGAAGTGCAGAACTTATTAGAACCTTGATTAGACCAACAGGCATTGTGACAGTCTATTTTTTTTTTTTTTAAGATTTTATTTATTTGACAGACAGAGACCACAAGGAGGCAGAGAGGCAGGGAGAGAGAGAGGAGGAAGCAGGCTCCTTGCCGAGCAGAGAGCCCTATGCGGGGCTCGATCCCAGGACATGGGATCATGACCTGAGCCGAAGGCAGTGGCTTAACCCACTAAGCCATCCAGGTGCCCCACATTGTGACAGTCTAGGAGTGTTGTGTTGTGGTGTGCAGTGCTCCCCAGGTGGGTGGGGCCAAGGAACTGCCTGCTGCCTTGTTTTCTTGGCACGACACCTATGCACCATCCCTTGGAACTACTGCCTGATCCTATAAGCATCAGGGTGAGCAGAGAGGGGGTTAGAGATCGGTAGAGCCACAGAAACTGCTGGGCAGCTCCCACGGGAAGGACACCCCACCGCATACACACCCCTATACACACACACACATGCACACATGGGTACTGTGGTTTTCTGCTCAGCATGATTAACCAGCGGTCAGCTTTGGAAATTTCCTTTCTAAAGGGAGAATGTGAAAATGAATTTCTCCCACGTAAGGGAGAATGTGTTGAAAGCTGGGAAATTCCTAGCAATAAAAAAGAGAACTTTCACCATGCTTACTGAAAATCCTCACCAGGCTCGAATTATTCTGAATCACGAGTGTGGTCTTGGGCTGATTCTCCCGTGCAGTGCTCCTCCAAGGGAAAGCTGCTTCTGTGGAGCTTCAGGCTCCTAATTCTTGGTGCCGAGAACTCTGGGAGAACTGGATAAGGAGTCCCCCCACCACGATCTGGTGGTTCCCAGGGGCTTGTGCCCATGAGTTCGGCCCAGGCCAGTTTTCTCCTCTGTGGCCAGTGCTGAGCAAGGCAAAGGTTTACAAGAACGTTTTAAAGAATCAATCTGCTCTTAGGGTAAAGGCACAAAATCAGAATTTCATGAACCTAAGTCTTAAAAACCAAAAGCACCACCGCGTTCACATGCAGAGTCCTGCTTGGGTCATGACTGGTTTGCGATCTGACCCCAGAACTGCGGGGGAGGAGGGAACCCAAAACCTCACACCGTCCACCTCAGAGCACAGTGGCAGGGAGGGGACGAAGGTGTCAGCCACAGGCTCTGGGGCTTTTTTCCATCAGGTTATGAAAGGTCTGAATCTGGAGTGTCTTCTTGGGAAGACACCTGGGTAACAAAACTGTTGCTGTGACCCCACGCAATAGTTAACTTCGGTCTCATCATGTCCCTGAATGAAATCAAAACCAAATATTGCCAAGTCATCCCTGAAAATAAATAAAAGGAAATAAAGGGAAAGCACCCATTTGCTCAAGGGTGACAACGAAAGCACTGCCACATCCTGGCCCCCTGACTGGTGAGGGGAGCAGGGAGGAGAATGCAGACCCGGGCAGGTGCGCAGAGAGCGCAGGAACGCCCCAGCGGCAGCAGGTGAGAGGAAAATGAGCCAGGGACAGTCGCAGAGCTGGATCGCTAGACCATTTGAATTTCAGATAGACATACCACATCTTCTCAGTATCATTGTGTCTTGTGTAAGATTTGGGACATGCGATATTTGGGACAAACCTACATTAAAATGGTTACTTGTTGTTTATCCGAAACGCAGCTGGGCACCCTGTATTTTAATTTGCTAATGCTGGCAAGAAATAGTGACATTTGAGCTGAGCCTTGAGGGTGAGCAGGAATCTGTCAGGTGGATGAGGGCAAAGGGTGGGGGTGGGCTGAGGGACAGACGGTCCAGGCTGAAGGAACAGTGCGGCCCAGAAGGACGGAAGGGCCCTGTGCGTTCCAGAAGCAGTGAGCACAGCAATGGGCTCAGGCTGACCTAGCCATGAGGCACAGCAGACACCTTGGCTAGGAGCCACAGGATTTTTAGAGGTCCTTTCTTTCTTTCTTCCTTTCTTCCTTTCTTTCTTTCTTTCTTTCTTTCTTTCTTTCTTTCTTTCTTTCTTTCTTTCTTTCTTTTTTTAAAGATTTTATTTATTTGTTTGACAGACAGAGATCACAAGTAGGCAGAAAGGCAGGCAGAGAGAGGGGGAAGCAGGCTCCCTGCTGAACAGAGAGCCTGATGCGGGGCTCGATCCCAGGACCCTGAGATCATGACCTGAGCCAAAGGCAGAGGCTTTAACCCACTGAGCCATCCAAGCACCCCTAGAGGTCCTTTCAATTAAATATCAATTTTAATACTTTTTTAAATAGGAAGAAAAATTGAACAATATTGACCATGTCATAAGAAATCCAGTCTGGATTCTATTCCTCTTTATAAAGCCATGTGGTCATATAATTTTTAATATTTCCCATAGAGAGGGGGCCCACAAAGGCAAAAGTAAGGCAGCCCTGGTTGGGGGCAAGTAACAGCCTCACCGCGCTCTCTACCTTCAGTTTCCTTCCGAGCTTCCCTCTCTCACCTGTCATGGAAGCCAACCTCATCATGAACATCATGGCCAACACTTGGTAAGAACTTGTTACACATATTGTCTCATTAAATCTTCACATCAACAACACCACCACAAACCCTCTTCCCACGCTTCAAGTTCAGGCATCTTCTCAAGATATTTGCACTTGCACCCCACTTAGGGAGACAAACCTAAGGGCAGGCCATCCACATTCCAAGATTCATTTACCTCCTTTGAGAAAACACATGAGGCAGGTGGCCCAGAGCACCCTGGCAACTGGGGGACAGCGACAGAGGGAAGAAGTGGTCAGACAGAAGGCAAGAAAGGTAGAGAGAAGAGTTAAGGCTCTGAGAAATCAGAGAGCCATGACAAACAAGGAGGAGGTTTTCAAACACACGGAGTAGATTATTTTAACTAGAGAAATTCTTTAAAGTGGTGTATGTAAGGAATTTAAACCCACTTCCGGCTCTGTGTCTGGGTTTCATTCATTCAATTAATTATTTAGCATCTACCTCCTACCAGGGAAGAGTATAAAGATAAAAGCACATAAAGATAAAGCCCTCAAGGGGCCCCCAGATCTGAGGGACAGAAACAGTATAAAATACATGATGAAGACAGTGAGAAAGACAACACAGCATTCTGGGAGAGTCGAGGATGAACCATAAATCCAGCTGAGGCTGGGGGTGGGGAAAGGTATCAGGGACAGCTTCCTGGAGGTGGCCGCTTGCATATATTTTATAAGGTAAGTAGGAATTTTCCAGACTGAAGCTGGGGGAAGAGAAGGCATTCCACACAGAAGGGACTTGAGAGCTCAGCCAACAGAAGTAGAAATACCCTGGTGTACTTTTGGCTTGGAGGGTGGAGATGGGTCAAGGCCAGAGCTTTGGAAAGCAAGACTAATGAGCTTTATTGGGCAGGAGAGGGAAGGAAACAGTGAGCCTGAGGGTGGCGAGTGGTGGGGGAACAGGGAGCTCTTCCTCTGCTGGGCTCCAGCTCCACATCCACCCTTAGGAAAGGATCACTTCTGACCTCCATGCCTGACCTCACCCTTTCAGATCCTTTGCTGCATCACAATTGCTGGGCTGGAAGATACTCCAAGGGGCTCTTTTTTTAAAGACTTATTTATTTATTTATTAAAGAGTGAGAGTTGAGAGAGCAAGAGCAGGGTGAGAGGCAGAAGGAGAGGGAGAGCAGACTCCCAACTGAGCAGGGATCCTGATGTGGGGCTTGATCCCAGGACCCTGAGATCATGACCTGAGCCAAAGGCAGATGTTTAACCAACTGAGCCACCCAGGTGCCCCCACTCCAAGAGGTTCTGATACATGCTACACACACAAAAAATCAGCCATCGTGGTCTTCATTAGTGCTGTTCACCAAATAATCACATACCGTTCCACTCCTGGCTATACGGTAGGATCGCACATTTGGGTTCTTTTGTGATTGACTGAAACCAGTGATGGACCAAAGAGCATGAGCAGAAGTGGTTGTGTTTCTTCTGAGCCTGATATTTAATTGCTGTTATGTGACCCTCAAGAGTCTCTTTTCCTATAGGACGGAAACCAGAAACATTCAAGATGGTGGCTGTACTGTCAACCTGGATTGACTCTGATGAATGGAGCCACTCTGCCAATCCATGACAGACATGTGGGTGAAAGAGAAAGGACCCGTTGTAATCTGAGCCACTGAGATGTAGAGGTTGTTCGTTACTGCAGCATATCTTAGTCTATCCTGACAGAGGCCAGTTTTTATTATGATGAGCCATATTGTGGTACATGAAGACAAAGAGAGCGGTCAGCAGATGGGGGAGAGTGATGAGTGTAAAGGCTCAAAGAGATGGGGGAGTAGTAGGGAATTAAGTGGACGAGGTAACCAATGGCTCAATCATGTGGAGTCTTTGGAGCATTGTAGGGATTTAGGATTTTATTCTGAATCAGGCAGGAAGCCATGACGGGGGTTTTAGAAGACAGGTGACAGACGGGATCTGGTTTGTGATGTTAAAGGACTCCTCTATCTGCTTTGTTGAGTACAGACTGTTGAAGGGCAAAGGCAGGTACAGGGATACCAGAGAGGTCACTGCACTAATGCACGTGGGTGAGGGTGCAGACTTGGACCAGCATCAGCAATGGTGGGGCCCACAGGACTCGCTCAAGGTCTGGGAGTGAGGGGCTAGGAGAGCAGGTGTGAAGGTGTGATCAGAATGGTATCGAGTCTGAAACCAAAGATGTGGCATCTCTAGAAGGCCAAGCTACAAAGGTCTCATGCAAGAGACCTCATTCTGGTCTCACTGTGGAGCCTTTCTTCTGGGAAGGCCACCAGGTGAGAAGTCAGATGCTCCCTCCTGACATCTAACTCTGGGTAAAACAGGAGCCAGTGCAGGGGCCGGGCTCTGAGGGAGTCTGCCAGGCCCTGAGGTCTGGAACGCCATTAAAAGTGTGCATGCCAGGCCAGTTGGCTCACGGTCAGGATGAATCTGCCACTGCTCCCTCTGACAATGTTTAGCATGAAATAAAAAGTATGGCTTTCAAATGACACCGCAAGGATGATTCTTGAGCAAATATGGCCAAGGCTGCTCTGCAGAATGTTCTCAGAGGCTGGGATTCCATTCGCCTCCAGGCCTCTTTTTTCCATCTGGTCCTTCCCAGCCCTGCACTGAGGTCTAGCCGGACAACTGCATTGGCCTCCTCACAGGTCTCGGCGCCTTCCAACCCTTCCCCTCCAACTCCACTCATGGCTGCCAAATTAATCTTCCACATCTTGCTCTCCTACTCAAGTTTTCTCTACCTTCCTCCTGCCCAACAAATCCCTCAGACTGCCAATCAGAGCCTCCACAATTTGTTTCAAACAAATCTTTTCTCTAGTTGTCATGTTTATGTTCCCCAAATCTTCCTGTTTAACCTAACCTCTACCCTTCAGTCGCTATGGATGACCTACAGAACCTCAAAATACACACTGAGCTTTCTACACTTTCCACAGCTGGACCCTGCCCAAGTCTTTCCCTCTGCTGGGAATAAGATCCTTCTCTTCAGTGCTCCAGATTCTCCCCAGCTGGTGTCCATCACCCACTTCATTGTGGTGCTGCGGCTAAGCTTCTTACATGTGGCTCAAGCTGATGGCATGGGCCTCCTTTCTCATGGATATGAGTGCACTGGTCTCACATTCTCTGCTAGGTTGAAGGTTCCTTGAATGGAGGGGCCACATCTGGCTCATCTTTGAATCCTGAAAAGCCCTGAGCACATGCTATCACATGTAGCAGAAAATCAACTCAAGCTGCCTTAAGCAATGAAAGGGAATTGATTAGCTCATGCACCTGGAAAGTTCTGAGGTGGATCTGGTTCAGAACAAGCCAGAACCAGGTGTTCAATTAATATCATGAGGGAGAGCCCCTGGTCAACAATTTTGCGATTTTCCATTAGGTTGGCCTCATTCTTAGACTGTCCTTCCCCCACGTGGCAAAGATGTTCAGTGGAAGTTACAGGCTTAGGTCCCACTCTCTTAATTCCATCAAGGACCTTGGAGAAGATTCTGAATGACCACCTAGAGCCAGATGTCAGTGTCTCAACCAATAGCTATGGCCAGAGGGGTAGATAATTCTGTCCCGGCCTAGGGCATGTATTCATGTTGGGTGTCAGCTGGTAGGCCAACCTGACTAAACTGCATGAGCTAAGAACATGCGAGGTCAAACACTGTGAAGGAGATATGGGTGCTGTGACCTAAAGAAGGAATGAGGGATGCTGAGAAGCCAAAAACAACAGATGTCCACGACAGTCATTTTCTGTGATAGTGCATTCCAGCAAACAATTTGGCACCTCTTTTCTCAGATTGATTTTGACAACCATCTGCTCAAAGAAATTAAGGTTTCCATCTTGGCTTATTTGTTTGGCCATAACAGCAAGTTCGTATAACAATTCAAACAGAACAACAGGGAGTAGGGGGCATCAGTTAGAACGTAACTGGGAGAAATACAAGTATTGGTACTTCAATCTATTTTACAAAAAAAAAGGGGGGGATATTGGATGGGTAGATGGATGGAGGAAGGAAAGAAGGAAGGAAGAAGGAAGGAAGACTTTTATTTATTTGATTGTGCCATTGTCAGATTAAAACCCTGTTAAAGGGTGCCTGGGTGACTCAGTCAGTTAAGCAACTCTTGATTTCCACTCAGGGCATGATCTCAGGGTTGTGAGATCGAGCCCTACATTGGCTCCCCCACTCAGTGGGGAGTCTTCTTGAAATTTCCTCTCCCTCTCCCTTTGCCCCTCCCCTGCTTGCTCTCTCTTTGCAATAAATAAATAAATATTTGTAAAAATCCTGTTATAATGGGCTCCATTAAAAAGACAGTTCAAAGAATTTCAATTAATAGAACACCCTATTGCAGTGGTTTAAATAGGGGATTACTTATCTCACACGATTGTTTATGGATGCGTACATGGTGTGTGCCACAGGAATAATTTTTGCAGGCAGGTCTATCAATGGATGTTAACATTAGTGGGCATATGCTTAAGGAGAAAAAGATACTTACATTTTTCTCAAAGTATCTCTCCCAAGGTATTTATTAATTACAAAGGGAAAAGCAGTAAATTTACATTGGAGAAACTCAGCAAACACCATGTTAACTAAGGGATCAGGGCTAAGATCACCAGTAACAAGAAATATTGATATCGTGTTCCCAGATACAAATGAGAAGAACACAATATCACTTCTTTTAGTTTTGCCAAAATTGCAAAGAGAAAACATCAAACTCAAATCGAAGAACCTTCTACAAAATAATGTTCACAAGTGTCAAGTACAAGAGAGAGAGAAGGAAAGATGGAAAAATCGTTCCCAGCCTGGAGTAGATGAAGGAGATGTGACAATTAAATTGAGGTGGGACCTCAGATTGGATCCTCCATAAGTGAGAAAACTGGGGAAATCCCTCTTCATAAGGTCCACAGTTTTGTTAACAGTATTGTACGGACGTTAATTTCCCAGGTTTGATCATTGTACCTGGTTATGGAAGATGGAAGCATTAGGGGAAGCTGGGTGAGGGGCATAAGGGAGCACTCCTCTTATGATCTTGACAACTTTTCTATCAGTCTAAAATTATTTAAAGGTTAAAGTTGAAAAAGAAAACCATGGCATTGGTTCTGAGTAAACTTAGAAACCAGTTGCTACCATAGTGCAAAGATGTATAGGGTTAGTGCCCAAATCATATGTACAGACAAGCAATCTTAGAGTTTGGAGGAAGGAGGACACAGTGTGACCTTGATACTTTTGACATCTCCAGCTTCAGGCAAGTTGCATGGCTTCTGCTAGACTTTGAAAGCATGGACCAAGGGTTTTGTAAAAGGACTTCCGTAGGGAACCCCGACAGAGAAAAGACAAAGAAGTGTGAATGAATGTCCATGGCATGTTCTGAAGGCTGCTCAAACTTCTTCCCAGGCAAAGAAATGGACTTTGGGCTCTGGTCTGGAACTAGCATTCTGGAATTTCAGGCCCGGTGCGGGAGTGGGAAGGGCATGGGATTGGCTGTGGACCATGGGAAATTTGGAACATAAAGGCGGCATCTTCAGAGAAATTGGTTGTGGAAGCAATGGATTCGTTTCTGTGTTCAAAAAGACACATCAGGGGTGCCTGGGTGGCTCAGTGGGTTAGGCCTCTGCCTTTGGCTTGGGTCATGGTCTTGGGGTCCTGGCATCGAGCCCCGAGTCAGGCTCTCTGCCCAGCGGGGAGCCTGCTTCCCCTCTCTGTCTGCCTGCCTCTCTGCCTACTTGTAATTTCTCTCTCTGTCAAACAAATAAACAAAATCTTTAAAAAAAAAAAAAAGACACATCAGTCCATTGAGCATAGCCCTGCCCCAGGGTCTCCCAGGGGCAGTGGAGACCCGGCCAGGTGAAGATTCTCTGCTGACCACCTCACTACCACCAGTGCCTTTGGCCTGGCTGTGCAGTAGGGCCAGCAAGCCCAGCTCTTCCTCATCCCTCCTCCTGTCATCACACATCATTTCTCCTCTCATCCCCCCATCCCTTCCCAGCTCAAATATTCCATGACCCAGTAAAAGACCTTCCAGCCTTCCCACCAAAATGCACCACCATATGCAAAAATGTAGGAGCTGGGAGGAAAGGCAAAGACCCTTTGACATCTCCCAGGGACTCATCCACTGTTTCTAGAAAGAGAGTTCTACCTCCTCTCCCCACCAGGCAAGTTAGGAACACTATTTCTAGCAATCAGTTGGAGGCATTTTCATTTCCTGTGAGTATCTGGAAGGTGGGTCTCTTCCCTAGATGATCAGATTCTATTCTACCCAATGAGCAGAGGATGAGTGCTTCCTACACACACTGTGGTGACCAACAAAACACAGCCTCTGCCTTCAAAGATGCTCCTAGTCTACTGGGAAAGGAGGTCAAGGTAAAACCACAGCAGGAGCCAAAAGCAGCGGGAATCCAAAGGAGGTAACGCCCTATGGAAAGTAGGGGTTGGAGAACTGAGAGCTAGACCCCAAGTAAGGGAGCCTGGTGGCTCCATCGTGTAGCCGCACTTTCTCCCTACAAGACACCCTAGTGTCTACCGTCTTCACGAGGACTGTCAGGATCCTTGGCTGGTGGGGCTTCCCTGCTATTAGGTGCAGACTCCGTAGCAAACCCTGCAGACCAGTTCAGCTGAGCCTCACATGCTCATTGTCTTTGCATTCCCCACAACAGAAGGCTTCCTTACAACTGCCTATTCCTCCCAGGCTCTAAAGCATGGCCCCCAAATCTTCCCAAACCCCTTTGCTCTGAGTCTTGGTGTTCACTGACTGCCCTGGCCTCAGGTCCGCGCCCAGAGCATGGACCGCACGCCCTGGCAGCTATGGCACCACCCCCCACCCACTGGCTCTCTGAGCCATGTGGACAAGAACGCTCCTGCCCTGTCCCAGCCACCCACCTTCCCTGGCACTTGGTTGGCCCTCTTCTCACTCCTGCTGTTGTTTGGGAACATTTCCCCCCCTTTTTTTTTCTCCTTTCTCCATCCAAATCCTAGTATTTGAAGTCTGTGTTCACAGACCTCAGCTTAGGATCGACTGTTAGATGATTGTCTTCTATAAGGTCAAATTCATCCCTCAGGAATTGATGGATGACGCTTTTGAAGCTCATCCACATTGTAGCAGGTAAGAGAACTTCATTCCTTCTTATGGCATCTAGTCCCTTGTATGTAGATGCCATCGTCTGCGTATCCATCCATCTGCTGATGGACATTTGGGTGGTTTCTGCTTTGGGGCTATTATGAATGATACTACCGTCAACATTTGGGTGCAGGTTTTGGTGTGGCTATATGTTTGTTTCTGTCGGGCGTGCACGTCGGTGTGGAATCGCTGGGAGGCAGTTGATGCCAAACTTCATGAGAGACCACCAAACCGTTTCCATGGCAGCTGTACCATCTCGCTGTCCCTTGCTGCTATGTCGTGACCATTGTTAGCCCAGCTACTGTTTATCAGGTGCCTGATGGACCAGACACGCTGTTCCAACACAACAGGATAAAGTTGATATTGAAGGAAAGCAGACTATGTCACCCCCAAATAGACCTCTTTTTTTTTTTTAAAGATTTTATTTATTTAGTTGACAAACAGAGATCACAAGCAGGCAGAGAAGCAGGCAGAGAGAGAGAGAGAGGAGGAAGCAGGCTACCTGCTGAGCAGAGAGCCCGATATAGGGCTCGATACCAGGAACCTGGGATCATGACCTGAGCCAAAGGCAGAGGCTGTAAACACTGAGACACCCAGGTGCCCCAGACCTCTTTGATACAAAAATTATTTGGGGCCACCTGAGTGGCTTAGTGGGTTAAGAGTCCGCCTTCATCTCAGGTCATGGTCTCAGGGTCCTGGGATCGAGTCCCACATCAGGCTCCTTGCTCAGTGGGGAGCCTTCTTCTCCCTCTCCCTCATGTGTGCTCTCTCTCTCTCAAATACATAAATAAAATTTTTTAAAAAATTATTTTGCACTAAAGGCAATTAGGAAGAAACAAACTCAGGAAAAAAAACTCTTGTTTTTCTGCCTCAAGGCAAGATATAAATTCTCCTTTCACTGGTGACAGACTCTTACCGGCCCAGAGGTGGCACCAGAAGAAATTGCAAACAGATCTTGCCCCATTAGCTCCCTCCATAGATCCATCTTCCCACAGGTTGCCTCCCCACCTGGGATGCTGACCGTGGCTCTCTTCCATCCTGTCATTCCTCTACAGATGAACCGTTCTTCATTGGACACAATCGATAAGCCACATTTCTAAGCCATTGCTCTGAGTTACGTTTGGTTCAGGTTTCTCCTGGGGGATGTGTGCTGCACAGGTTAATTAACTGGTCATTTTCCCCTTGCTAATCTTTTAGTTTAAGAACCACAGCTGAAGCCTAAGGTGGGTCAAGTTTAACCTTCCCTACAATATCATCATTATCATTATTTTATCGATGGGAAATCGTAACACAGTGACTTGCCCAGGATCACACAGGGAGGATGCAGCAGCACCTGCCTTGGAGTAGTTTGTGTGCACAAATCCAGCCCCACATTCAGGGAACAGTCGGGGCATAGCGGAAGGCCTGAAGCTATGTCTTGAAAGAGGAGTGTGCACCTATCTATAGGTGTGGGGGGGGCGGGCGTGTGGTCTCAGAGCAGCAGAGATAGGCAAGTGAGCAAAGGCACAGTGCTCCTTGTAGAGAGAGGTGCACATGATAGTCATGGTGACCCCTATATCTTCGGCACCTATGGGTGCCTGCACAAAGCAGGGGCAGGATAGCATGTGCTGGGGAAAGAGGTTAGAAAAGGGAAATAAAAGAGAAAGCTGGAGAGCTGGTCAGTGTCCAGATCAAGGGGAGTTTTGCCTGCTTTAATGAAGAGTATGGACTTTACATTGTGGGTAAGGTGAAGACTTTTTTTTTTTTTTAAAGATTTATTTATTTATTTATTTATTTGACAGAGAGAGAGAGAGAGAGAGACTACAAAAGAGGGAACACAAGAAGGGGGAGTAGGAGAGGGAGACGCAGCTTCCCACTAAGCAGAGAGCCCGATGTGGGGCTCGATCCCAGGACCCTGGAATCATGACCCAAGATGAAGGCAGATGCTTAACGACTGAGCCACCCAGGTGCCCCAAGGTGAAGACTTTTGAGGGTTGCATCAGAAAGCCCACTGCAGCAACAGTATGGAGTATGGCTTGGACTAGATCTGTGTAGAAGCAGGGAGACTGGTTAGGCAGCAGTTGCAAGAGGCCAGGAGAAAGATATGGGGCAACGCCTGATCTGAGGCAATAACGCATGTGACGGGAAGGAGAGAAGACAAGCATGATGAATGGAAAGAAAATAAATAACCTGCGGGAGGGGCTAACAGATTAGATTCCAGGACTGAGAGGGAAGGTGGGATTGTGACTCACTTCCAGATTTATGTTTGGATGATGGGACCGATGGAGGGGCTGGCACTGGTGGGCACAGGAAGTACTGATGCATGGTCACGCATCCTCTACGTTGGCTGTGGAGTATTTAGGCTGCCTGGGGGACACGAGGGTGAATAAAATATCGTCTCCCAAGCTCCGGAGAGAAGGGAAGGGGATAGAGAATTAAAGGTTGTCAGCACTCATGTCACCACTGACATCACTGGGTGCATGAGCCCCGCCTGCCCCCACAAATGGCCCCAACCTACCACTACCGCTGTGCCTTCCCCAATCCACTGAGACACTTCCCGCTTGCTTTCTTGTTCTCAACAGCGATTTAACCTAAGCTAGCCAGAATTCAGTTTTCTAGCCCATAGACTGCCTTCCTAGTCCCCCCCCTCCCCGACACATGTACTCACATCAAAAGATATTTCAAGGAATATGTACATGTCTCAACTTCTTTGCCATCCTATCTCATTCATTCAGTTGAATTCATCATTTTCAATCGCTGGGGAATATATAACCACAAAAGCTTGTGGAGGAGAGAAAGCTCTGTCTTTTCCTTAAAAGAAAGGATGTGCCTCTCAACGTGGAATTTCGTGGCAGCAGGAGCAGAGCAGAGCTCACGTGGATGCAGGCACAGCCAGTGTCCTTGCAAGGAACGGCAGGCAGCCTTGACCTAGGGACTTGGTGCCCTTGGGCTCTGGTGGCAGGGTTGATTCAGATTCTCATCCTGAGAGAAGTGTCTCTCACTCCCCAGTTAGACATCCGATGCCTCTGACTCCACTTGGTTCTTGGCATCTGCCTGCCGCAAGGAGGGGACGAGCTGGCCCAGCCAGTGCGGGATTCTGAATCTCGCCGTGGGGATTTCACACTGGAAAGGAACTATTCCAGCTTCTGCTTTCATCTTAGCCGTGGGAGTTCGGGGAGTGTCGTTCTGCCCCTGGACTCGCCCTTGATCTGTGGACAAAATGTAGTGACCCAGCCTGCGGGCTAAGACACAGCCCTTGGACCTGGTCAAGGGCCCTGACTCCCGCCTGCCTGAGAGGACGCCGCAGAGCAGACAGCCCTCCCCAGAACGACTGGGGCTCTACTCTTTCTTTCTGTCTTTCTTTTTTTTTAAACTTGGTGTCTCTCCTTTGAGCACCTGTCACCTCTTCCTGCAACCATTCCTCTTTGCTCCTGAGTCTGCCATGAAATTTTAATCTACCTGTTAACAATGAAAAAACCATTCTCAATTTCTATTTTCTAGTTTAACTTTTTCGGGTGGGGCTTTTCAGACTTCGACTTCTGGCCTGGGAGAAAGCACACTCATAAAACCACAGGGTTCACAGCCCAGTAAGCTTCCTTAAAGGACTACTTCTGGATACATTCTGTGAAGTCACAGTTTAGAAAAACAAAATCCCCAAATGGCTTTGAAAATGAAACCATCTTCAGGTCGGCAATTAGACTAACTTGTAAACATTTTCTCCCATTTATTTCACTTTCCCCATCCAAAGGCAGAGATGGGAAACATAGCGTGTGCGGCAACATGTTGGTGCTGCTGGGGGAGGGGAGCCACTGGGCCCCCGCTGGCCAATGCATTTTCCCCCACTCCAAACCCCTCCCGCATGAGCAGATAGGCACAAGCCATAATGGGCATGGGACATGGGGACTCACGGGAAACCAGGAGGCAGCCAACAAGACTGCTGCTAAAATCCACTTTAGCCTGCAAAACTGCTCCCCTTTTAGCCACACCCCCAGGGCCCATTTGGCCCTTCTGCAACCTCCCAGTACTTCTTCTACCCAAATTCTGGCCCTTTCTGACAGTGCTCTTCTCAGCTTTGTTGCTCTAGCCTACCTTTGCTATGAGGACGAATAGTGCTAACGGAGTGCCTTCTGTCTCTGCATCCTGAAGGTGCTGCCTCATTCAAACCTGAACAAAGTTAGGAAGAGACAATGAGCAACAGCTTTTTATAGCCAAACCCCCAAAGCTTAGAGAGATGTCGATGAGCCTAGTTAGGGTCACCCAGTTGCTAAGGAGCAGAGCCAGGGCTGAAGCCCGGATGAGGCTGATGGTCGCGAGCACACTCTTCCTGTCTCACCCCCTGACATTGGGCAGCTTCACCAGACAGATGGAGAGAGAGGTGGGGGACAGACGACACGACCACCAACTGAGCAAGGAAGCCAAGAAAGCAGAACTTTTCTTTGCTCACAGCTGTGAGCAAAGGTATTTCTGGCCAGTGTTTTTCTTACCAGAAATGGAGCTGCCCCAATATTTATTTGTCAGAGGGACGGGGTAGTACAGTAGGAAAAACATCCACCCAAGAACCAGAAGCTCAGGGACTCAGGCGCTTGCATTTGGAAGCTTGAATAGGTATAAATCTCCCATAGGCTCTGCTCTTATTTCTTCCTTTGTCAAGTGAAGATAAACAATGCTTGCCCTCCTTTCCTCTCAAGGCTGTTATGAGGATCATTGAGGCGATCGAAGTGAAAATTACAAAATGGTCTACAAATCACATATAAATGTATATTTTTATATTGATGTATTTCCACCTGGTAGAAGAACATTTTGGGGTCATCGAATCCATTCCTCAGCTCTGCTCTTGGACATAACATTTAATTTCTCTTGGCCTCAGTTTCCCCATCTGTAAAATATGGCCATGGGGTTCACTGAACCCTAAGCTTCTTTTTAGCTCTGACCCAGGGCAGATTAATGACTCTTTCTGATTCCTACCATGCTGTCCAACCAGCCCCTGGTGACCAGGAGAACCCAGAGGTGGGGTTCCCTCACACAGAGCCATCTGTCCTCTCAACTAAGAGGAGGCTGGATATGAAACAGCAGAGGTGTCTCCAAGAATGTTCGACTGCAGAAACTGGCAGAATTAAATTCATAGAGGAATAACAAAGTTTATCCCCTCCACAATGTTTATCAGTAGACATTATGTGCCACAAGGTATGCTAGGAATAAGACTGGGTAGAAGGAACAGTCTAGAGCAGGAGACAGACTTTAAACAAATACTTTCCCAGGTAATTATTTAATTAGAGGCATGACATACACTATGACATAGAGTAAGACTGTTGATCAGGAAATTATATAATGGGGCAGAGGCATCTCAGAAGGATTTCCCAAAGAAGTGGCATTTCCAGCTACTTCTCGAAGAAGGATCTGGATTTAACAAGGCATGGGAAGGGGTTGAGAAGAGGTTAGAGGATATTCCAGGCAGAAGGAATATCCAGTGCCAAGGTCTTTTAAAGAGGAAAGTTCTTGATCTACTTGAGTTGCTGAAAATAAGTCGATTTGGCTGTGATGTTGCTAATGACGGGAATGGTGGCATGACATGAGGTTCCAGATATAGACAGGAACAGATCATGCAGGATCTTATAGGTCAACATGAAGAATCTGGGCTTTATCCTAAGAGCACAAAGATGCCACTGGAAGGTTTTAAGCTGGAGGATATGTTCTGAGTGATGGTCCAGAAAGATCACGGAGGCAGCAGTGGTGTAGTGGAGGGAATGTCTGGGTGGGCGCACCCAAACCAGTCAAGGGCTAGAGCAGTGGTCAGAGGCAAGAGCAGACAGTGGCTGGGACCATGATGGTGGCCATGGAGACAGAGAAACATGGAAGGAGTTGAGAGATACTCAAGAGATGGAACTCAGGTCATGGTCATTGATGGGGGGAAGTGGAGGAGAAAGAGGGAAGTAACTTACATATGCTACACATTCTAATCCACTGGGATGGTGGGGACCATGCCCCCCAGTTTCCAGATAAAGAAAGTCTTTGAGAGGCTGAGAGACTTGTCCAGATACAAGAGCTGGAAAATCAGGTTCCCAGAACTCTCAGCTCTTACATCATAATTATTTCCGGTTTGGAAAGGCTTCCCAAGTGACTCATTCTAGGTGCTATCATTACTTCACAGAAAACTCAAGGAAGGTCTGATTTCATGTGTCTTGGATGCCAAGTGCATCACGGCAAAGGCCATATGATGAGAAGGGACCAGAGTGAGCAAGTGACATCATGGGCCAAATAGAGTCGCTCCTCGAACGTGCACTGCAGACGCCTTACACAATCCCCTAATTATAGTTCCTGAGGAAGCACTGCACAATAGCGCGCTGTACAGAAGCCAGTGGGTAACTGTCGGTGGCCAGACGGCCCTTTTAACCGGAGTTGATATTTGGAAGATCCTGTGTAACAAGCTCAATGAGGTTTTTGTGGTGGAGCTTTTGGCTGAACAGGTCATAAATCTTTCATGTCCCAGAGAAAGGCCTGCCCATCTTGGGAGCGAACAGGCTCTTCCAAGGAATTAAAAGTCCGCCTGACCTTAAAGCCTCCTCTCCTCACGTCCCAGTGAAAGGGAACAAAGAAGTCACAAAGTTCATGTAAATATGTGTATATCCTACACGCAATGCAGACTTCACATACCGCCGCTCCTCCAACTGTACTGACCCAACATGGTTTGGCCAAGACAAACATTGAGTTCTTTCCAAATACTCTGGTTTTAATGACTATGGTTAAATAACTTCCCTAAAGCCCCCAGATCGTAAGAGGCAGCGTTTGCAAACCGAGTCTCTCCAAGCTCAGGGTCATGCTGTCTCGTAACCAATCTGAGCCTCCGGTTCCTCGTGCACAATGAGGACAGCGTCCACCTCACAGCTCCGTGGTGACAGCTAACACCTGGAAAGTGTCTCACACGGGGCTGGGCTCATGGCAAGAGCAAATGGTCTTTACCAATTCCAATAGAGTGGCAACAGAGTACATGAAACATCTCAAAATAGAACTGAAGTGAATATAAATTACACCAATAGCACACTCTGATTTGTTCAGAATGACCGAGACTGACATTTGAGCATCACACATGCATCTGAGCTCTTAGGTGACATAAAGTAACAACACATTTCGCATTCAATGGCTGAAATTTTACTGGTCACATTTGCCAGGCTCTGCTCTCCTGCATGACTCATTCAGGTTTCCTCAAGTACTTCAAGGTCTTGCTATGCTTTCGATCCTTGAAAGCAGCGCGCGTTTTGGAAAATGCACTTAATATTGCCAATGCTGCTTCCTGCCTTGCCTGGATTTTGCCTCCCTTCGCTTGATAAACATGTGTTCCTCTTACTGAACTGATTCAGGCCAGACACGCAGCTCGATGCTGGCTCAGCACACAAGCGGGCGGTGTGGCCACTGGCATCACGCAGCTCACGTTCTGGGGGTGGGGGGTCGAAGGCCTGGAGCCCCGCTTCAGATGTGGTGGATGGAGAGCCATAAAAGCAGTAAATCCCATGTGTGGGGGAGAAAGGCCCGGGAAGCTGCTGCCTGAGCTCCAGAGGGAGAAGCATTCAACAAGGAAGTGAGCTCGTTTGCTGGGGCCGGGAGAAACGGGTGAGGAGGAGAAGGGAATGTTGTGGATCCGTGGCCGACTGAATCCCACAACGATTGAGTCCCATGGAGTGTTCCAGTTCAGATGGACGCAGGGCAGAGGCAAAGCTGGCCGCCTTGCCGCTGACACCGACCCGGCCAGGGTGGCCTCTTCTCACCTCACCCCACTCTCCTTGGTGTATCACTTTCTATCACCCTATCCTTAGCTCCTGCCACCCAGAAATTTTTCTCCAGTGGGAGGCCTGGCAATCAGCTCCCCTCCCTTGTGTAATCAAATATGTCACCCTGAAGATATGCTCAGACTCTCTGGCCGGGGCTCGGCCCTCCAGTTGACAGCGCGGCACAAAGAAGCCAGCCAGGCGGCCCGGAGCCCTGCTGGTTTCTAATTAAAATGGACCAAGTGTTTCTTGAGACACAGACCAAGTTCTTAGAGGAGAAACAACAGGTTCCTCTGAGCTTGGCCTTCAGGGCTCACACAGATGGGCTGTTTGCGAAGGGCAGGCGAATAGGCTGGTTTTGAAAGTCCAAACGTGTGTGTTATTATTATTATCAATTATGTGAACCGTATTTGCCACCTGACACTGACTACAAAGAACTTGAATATGTCTCTGGAGCGGCATTCAGTAGATGGGGGTGGAAATCGCAGTGTTTTAATGTGTCGGAGCTGCAAAAATAAAAAATAATTTCCTGTCTCCCTTAGGTTATAAAAATTTACCTAATCCTCTCCATATTGATCGCATTCAGCACCATGCTATGGAAATGTTAACATTTCTGAAAATAAAACAGTTTTTATAATTAAAAGTTAAAAAAAAACAAAATTCCAAAGCGATTTGGGAGTGAACATAGTCCCTGCTCCAAGAGGCAAGATTACGTGGTTCAACACTGAGACCACAGAGTTCATCGCCTAAAGGCAGGAGTATTGTTCAAACTACTGAATGGCCATTTCAGCAGCACAGGGCAAGGACTAACCAGCAAACAGATGCAAGGTTTAGCGCTGGAGCAGGGAGGCAGAGACCCTGGATAGCAGAGGGGACCTCTCTCTAGCCAGGTAGTGGGGAAATAGGTTGGGGGGTGTGCTGTTGGAGAATGTAGCCCGAGCAAGAAGGGTGCTAAGCTTAGAAGAGCTATTTACCAATAGAACAGGAAAATCTCACCAGTTCAGCAACTGGTTCAGCGACACACTCACTAAATCCTGGCCCTGTCCAAAGGGAACAGGCAAAAATCTAAAGGAGGGAATAAGCTGGCCGAGGGGTTGAGGCCCCAAAGGGGCAACCGTGACTTGGTTCTTGCTAATTGCTGCTAGACCTTCTGATTTCTCAAGAGAAGCTAAAAATCTGTATTTCATTACCGTAAGGAATACACATTAAAAAAAATAAAGCCATGTGAGCCAAACCAAACAGGTCAGCAAGTAACCATTTTGTGACCTGAGATTGACAGCGGCCCAGGGCAACAGGCCTATTTGTACCCATGGTCTCCATAAAAACACGAACCTATGAAGTTGCTCCAAAAGCCAAAATCTCTCTCTATCCCTGAAGCTCCTGCCGTGATTCAGGCCATCTCATGCCTCACATGCATCCCCACGACAGAGGGAACTGGTCTTCCTACTGCACCACAGACATTCCCCTCCTCTAAACCCACCACCTCTAAGGTGCCTGAGGGCTCAGTCAGTTACGTGTCAACTCTTGGTCAATTTCCCAAGCTCAGGTCCTGATCTCGGGGTTGGGAGACTGACCCCATGTGAGCCTCTGCATTGTGCAGCAGGTGGGGCTCCATGTAAGGCACTGAGCCTGCTTAAGATTCTCTCTCTCCATGCTGTGAAGTGTGTAAACTGGAGATTCACAGACCTGTACCCCTGGGGATAAAAATATATTATATGTTTATAAAAAATAGTTAAAAAATAAATTAAAAAAAAAAAAGATTCTCTCTCTCCCTCTGCCCTTACCTCATCATCCTCTCCCTCCACCCGCAGTGCATGCATGCTCTCTCTCTCTTTTAAAAACCAAACCAAAACAAACCCTACCATGTCCTATTGTAATGACTTCTCTGTCTCACCCAGAGGTTCTGTCTTTTTATTGCTGTGTCTATAGAGCCTCGCATGAAGACTGGCACCCAGAAGTCACAGAAAGGGAAAGAAGAGAGGAAGGAAAGAGGTTTTGCTCTGCCATTTCCAGTCCCTTTACTATTTTTTAAAAATATTTTATTTACTTTTTTTAGAGACAGGGAGTGTGTGCATGCGTGCATGTGAGCTGGGGGAGGGGCAGAAGGACAGGGAGAAAGAGAATCTCAAGCAGACTCGGCTGAGCGTGGAGCCTGATGCTGGGCTTGATCTCATGACTCTCAGATCATGACCTGAGCTGAAACAAGGAGTCGTTTGCTTAACTGACTATCCACCCAGGCACTCCCAGTCCTTTTACAAGCAGTAGCACCTAATGGTGATATGTGGGATGGCAACCCAGCTTTATTTAACTTGGAAGATGCTCATCCAATCAAAGAAGAAATAAATAAAAATTTGACATTGAAGTATTTTAGATCATAACAGAAAGCCCGAAATTGAAAGGTGCAGCAAAGGCATCTGTAATAGTCATGGTGACCATGTGAACTCTTTTTTTTTAAGTTCAACTACAAAAGGATTTTTTAATCATGAAAACATAGCACCAATTCCTTAATCATTTTTTAGAAAATTGAACTTAAAGTTTAGATAGGTAGCCTATAGCCATTTCTCCAATAATATTTCATTCCTGAAATGTATATATTTTTCAGCTCTCAGGAGCTGCTCTGAAAAAGAGATAGTCCTCATTTCCCATAATGTGAACAGACTTAACCCAACTGAACTGTATACTTCAAACGGCTAAGATTTTAGATTTAATATTATGTGCTTTTTGCTATAATAAAATAATTTTTTAAATAAATATATTTTTAAAAACAGAGGTGGTCTTCAGCCCACTCTCCTTAAGAGGTCCTTAATATGGAGAAAGCAGGCATCAACACAAGGAAAAGAAGTAGAAGGAGAGCCGCTGAGATGGAGCCCATACCTTAGTCCTGGCATTCTGTAATCTAACCTAGAAACAGCTGTATGGAGGGGCAAATTTTTCATTTCCCTCTAGTTGTTATGATCCCATTCTTCAGGGGTGTTCATTCATTCAGTACGTCTTTACTGAGTGCTATTACTGAGGCTCTGGGGGTATCCTTAAAGAATAGTCTGTGCCCTTCACTTACTCGAAACCCTGATTCTAGTGAATGTGCTGCTAATACTTGGAGTTTGACATGAAGTAGGTGCCTGCTAAGGCCCAGCCTGTCCACAATTCATCAATCCTTAGCAACATTCACATGCCTGGTCACGAGGTCAGGCCCCCGGGGAGCCCACACCTGCCTGTAGCTAGAGATGCCCACCACTTTCTTATTCAATTTTAGGTAAGAACGCATAAATATCTCCTCACGAGCTTCCTCCTTGCCATCCTGCTCTGACCGCAAGAGGTCCTGTAGTTCCCCAGGCGACAAGACAAAAGCTGAAGGCAAAATGAATGGTGAAGGCATCTGTTCATGCTCAGAGGGCAAGAAAATGTAAAAGTAATCTGCCACCATGTTTTCTCTGAGCCCTGAGTCGTCTGCTTTCTGCACCCCTGGAAATTCACCAAGGAGCAGATTTCTTCTCAGGCTGGTTCCTGAGCAAGGCACTTGTCCATACAAACTTAGCTTTCCCAGTGGACTGGTGGGAGTTAGACTGAAGCATATTAGACACAAAAGACAGCTTATAATCAAGAACTCTCATTTTATCAATAGGAAACCCCAAGAGCTGGTCAATTTCCCAAGCTCACAGCAATTTATTGGTCAGTTTGAACCAGAGCTCAGATCTTCTGACTCCCACCATAATTTAAGCTACCTCTACTAAGAGAATTGGAGTAGACTCTTAAGCTAGAGCTGGTTCAGTTTCAGATGCTGATCATATAAAAGTTTTAACAGTCTTTCATGTTCATTTTGAATGCCTTTTTGGTAACTTTTTGGTAACTTTCTGGATTAAGGTAATGATGGCAACACCTATATCCAATCAGGGATTTTATACAGAAAGGCAGGAGAGCCTGCCAGGAAGCCCCCCACCCTGGTGACTGGACCATGTTCTAGTCTCGGGTCTAGTTCCATGGGAGCTTGGGGACCCAGACTTCAGCTCAGTTGTCCAGTCAGCGGAATGATCTCCATGCCTCTATATCTTCACATGTGAAATGATTTATTGCAAAACTCTAGTGAGGTTACAGTGAAAATCAGAAGGTAGCATAAGCTGTTCATGAGTTTAAGATAGAACACTTTTCAATAATGATGGGTCAGTCTAGTTTCATGCCTTAGAATGAATGTGCCACTCTGGTAGGGAATGCTGTTGATGAGGGAGGTGGTGTGTGCCAGTGGGGAGGCGGTGGGGGAGATGGCAGGGGAGATATGCCAGAAATATCTGTACCCTCCTCTCAGTTTTGTTGTGAACCTAAAACTGTTCTACAAATAAAAGTATATCAAATAAAAATTTTTTATTATATTTTTAAAAGATTTTATTTATTTATTTGAGAGAGAGACAGTGAGAGAGAGCATGAGAGGGGAGAAGGTCAGAAAGAAGCAGACTCCCCATGGTGCAGGGAGCCCGATGCGGGACTCGATTCCAGGACTCTGGGATCGTGACCTGAGCTGAAGGCAGTCGCTTAACCAACTGAGCCACCCAGGTTCCTTCAAATAAAATTTTTAAAGAAGATAGAATACCTCTAATCCACAGTTCCTCTATTATTATATAGTACCTTTCCTCTTAACTCAGAATACAGGGGGCTCCATTTTATGGGCACAAAGACAGAGAATCAAGAGGTTGTAGTGGGGCCAAGACAGGAACACTGCTTGCGGCTGCCCACATAGGGCCGCCGGCCTCTCAACTCAGCCACATCATCTTCAGGGTCTTGAGGGCCCCTGAGGCACCAAGCTCCCCAGATCTCCTTGAGCTCCGAATCAGAAGGAACACAACTACTCTCTGTTGTCATGAGAAGTGTTTCACGGAGTAGTGTTCATGACTTCCTGCTTCAGAGTCACTTTGGGACACTTGTCACAAATGCAGAATCATGGGCCCTGCCCCAGGGTCTTAGGGAAGCCGAATGACTGGGAGTGGGGCCCAGGACTTGGTATTTCTAGTAATCATCCCCAGATGACTCTGATGCAGCCTGCTGTATTAGACTCCGTTTCTGCTGGTATTGGATCACCCTTTTATGTCGAGACCATACACCGGAAGGCTGAATCCATAGCGTGTCTTAACCCAGAAAGCCTCCCTCCGGGCAACATTCTTTCAGCAACTTGTAAGGCACCACAAGCTGTCAGAAAGGGCAGTATGGACAAGGACATCACTGAGGGCATTTTGGGATCTCTGAAGGGCGAAGGGGCCAACCCCCATTTCCCAAAGAATGAATGCTTCAGCAAATGACTGAGTGAGAGGTTAGCAATGCAGCCATGGCCACAATTATGTACAGACAGAGGCTGCCCAAGTGCATGACTTACACCCCAGTCATGGCTTTGACTTTTGTGGGATCTCTGGTCTGACATTTTCTAAGACCAGATCACTTTCCCTATATCTCGGGTTGGCGGGATATTTAGGAACAGGGCCCATAATGTGCCACCTGGGGGCTATAGAAACTCTTGATCCCAGAGTCACCTCAGGCATACCTGCTACTTTAAGCCTCACTTAAGTCCCTGTGCTTCAGTTTCTTTAGAGGCAGAACAGAAACTCTCTCACTGCCCTGCCTCTAGGGGGCACTGGCAGGAGAAAAGGGTGGGATTTGCAGAGAGCCGAGTGGGACAGAGTACCCACCTTCAGATGCCCCTGGGATTTAATGCCACCCTTGTCTGAAAATCAAAATGGTTCCTCCAGCTGCGGCTCACATTCTGGGTCTTGTCAAGCCATAGACCCAGGGGGTAGAACTGAAGGGAAGCCAGCTGCTCCTTCCAGTCCTATCCAAGGCCTTCCGGCATCTTGGTACTTGGCCTTCCACAGCTCCACTCCTTCAGCACACTCCATTTCCTCAGCCCTACTTCCCCACTTGGCGCGTGAGCCCATGGCAATCCCCCACCAACGCTGTTGGGACCCACCTGAGGCTTGGTCCGCTGCCACCAAGGCAGCCAGTTGGTATGCCCCTCCTTCCTGCCTTCTACATTTCCCTCTCAGGCTGTCCCAAGATGTTTCTTCATTTCATCTTTACTCCTTTGGAAGCAGCCTTGGAATTGTTGGTATTTCTTTTAAAAAGAGCAAAGAGAGAGAAAGATCAGGGAGACTAGATTGGAGAGCGACCTACACTTAAAATCCTCAAAGTCTAAAGTCTTTTGTGAGGTTTCTGTTTGGATTCTCCAATGACTCTTTTTCCAAAAAAACAATCTAAATTTTAAGTACAAGTCTCCAATCAGTGAAAAGACTCCAATATGACCAATGATGGCTCAGAGAGTTAGCAATAGAAAATGAAAAAACTGGTTTCAGTTTCTCTGGACTGTATTTGAAAGACATGGGTAAAGAAATCAGATCTAGCTCTAGAAACCAAAGGGGGATAGAAGGCAAACTAAGCTGAGAAAAGATTAGTCTAGAATTGCTGGCAAATCCATTTTTGTTAGGCCAAATATATGTCATGGTAGAGTGACTTATCGGCCTTTTGTATAATCATAATAACTGCCACTTACTAATCATTTACTGTTGTCTTGGCCATTGGTTAAGTCTTTCTCTTATATTATTTTATTTAATCCTGACAAAAACTTCACAAGGTATATATTGATTTCTCAGTTCTATAGATGGGGACATTAAGGCTCAAAGAAGTTAAATAGCTTGCCCAAAGTATACATGGCAGAGCTAAGATCCCAGCCTAGGTCTGTCTCATTCTAGTCAGTGACCTCCAAGAGTAGCGGAGCTGAAGAAACACTGGGTTGCTATCAAAGATCTTTGTTATGGTCCCAATTCTACCATTAACTAATGGTTTGTTCTGGCCCAAGTGGCTGACCCTCAGGGCTCTAATTTTCTCAACCATAAACTATGGGACTCAGTAGCAGAAGTGCTTGAATGCCCTTTCTATGCCTACCAATCTTGAATTACACCTTCTCTCTTACACATTATTCCAGCAGCACTCTGCTGCTTTCTCTGGGTTTTAGGATACATAGTTGGCATAACTATAACTTATGGGATGCTTAACCCCAATCTTGTTGACCTCCAAATTACAACATTGTTTTTATAAGTAAAAAAATCCAACCTACCTGACCAGTGTCTGCTTTGCCATAGCCCACGTTCCTGACACAGCTCCCAAGGCACACTGCGGCAAAGGCGAGGGAATGCTTGTCAGACAGAGCCAGACATAAAAGCAATAACATTTGCTTGTGTTGTTCTGTCTTCTCATTATTTACAATCCTGTGATCTTTCGTAAAGGGGAAAAATTGAAAGCTAATGACACATAAACTAAAAGAATAATATGGACTGTTGTCGACTGTTTATAATGAGAAAGATCTTGGAAGATGTGAGTAAATCCGGGCACGGATATTAGAAACACACATCCGGTCCTGAGCAGCTTCACAAATCTCACCTCCAAGCCACACATAATCAGGCAACAGAGAAGGCCAAGAAGCACAATACTCCGGGCTTCAGTCAGCCTCGGACCACTGAAATAAAGAGCATGGTCACTGGGGAGATCAACAGGAGAAAGACTAAAGGGATGGCTCATAGTCTATCCTCCAACTTCCAGGTGGGGTAAACTGTTGGTGGGCATTGGACACATAAGGTCCGGATTTCAAAACCAGGGCTGTGAATTTTTGAGATAAAGAAATATATCTGCAACATGTTCTTCAGGACTTACTTATTTCAGGCCAAAATACAGATATGCCACAATACAGCATTTCCAAGAAGTACCTCAAGGCTAGAATCTCTGAAAAGCTGGTCTTCTCGTGCTGGGGCACCTCTGAATATAGCAGCAGTAATGAGAACATTTGTGTAGTCGTTGTTTGCTAAGTGCTCTCGCACTTTGATCCTTCTAACATCCCAGAGTCACCGAGGTTCCAGAAACCTTATGTAACTTGCCTGACCTGGCATTTGAACCCAGGTCTCCTGACTCCAGAGCTTTTCTCTACACTATGTATTTCTGAATAATAAGATTTTTTTCCACAAAGGGAAAAGATTTTCTTCTTTTAAAAATAAAATAAGGGAAATAAAATAAATAAGGGAAAGAAAAATTACTCTGTACTTAGGAGGCAAGACTGCTGCTGGCTGTTTGTCATGGCTGACTTGCTATTTTTCATAAACATGAAGCAGGGTCAAAGAGAAGACCAAATGGTACCCAATGAAGTGAACACAATCTTTTTCAATGCCGGGGAGAAGCAAGGGCAAATGAGAAAAGAGCAACATCAAAATAGCCTATGAGAAATGCAAAAGACAGCTTTCCCATTTTTCTAAATTTAGATAGGTTTCAGATATTGTCACTGCCAGCACCATGAGGGTCATTGTGTTAAACATGGCCAACAGCAAAGCCAAGAGGAGGTAGATCAGGGATCAGATTGGTTCCATGAGAAGCTGAGTCAACCAGGACCAGAGTCCACCTAAGACAATCTTAGCCAAATCTTGGATAACTTTCACATTAGATGACAACCTCTCAAACACACAGATCAAATTATCCTTGGGAATAGAGCATCCTGGCTGCCACCCAGTGATTCTTAATTATGGAGCTGATATGGATTTAGGCTTTTTTTCTAAGACTATGTCCCTTCTGTATATTACTAAGATACTAATAATAAATAACCACAAGTGACCAACTATATTAGCATTTCATAATTTGCAAAACTCTTACACACACACACGCACACTCTCTCTTTCTCTTTCATTTGAAACATCAAATACACCTCTGGATATAGTGAGGACAATCAATATTGCCATTCTACTGATGAAAAAACTGAGGTTCACTGTTTATATAACTTCTCTAAACTCACAAAATTACTAACTAGTGAAGGAGAAACACAAACCCCAAACTTCTGACTTTATAGTTCATGCTACTTCCAAGATACCAGCCATACCACTGATTAAGACTCCTGATTAATGTAGTAAATATTCTTCTCTCATATGTTTATCTTTTGCCATGGCTGATCAACTTCAAAGATCTGAGAGCAGCACCAGACATCTGGTCACATCAGCTCTGTCAGGCAGATCTGAGGAGACAATCCAGTTGTCAGCCACCCACGCTTTAAAATGACTTATAAACAGCAAAACCATCAGCCATAGATGTCTCAGAATAAACAAGGCTATGAGGAAGACTTACTCATAGGCTTAGAATGTCATGGGTACTTTGGATAGGAGGCTATAAAGCTGGATGTCTGCTTGTCTATCCAGACGATGAGGGATAAGATCAAGTGTGGAAGCCATAGCAATGTAGCAACTCAGGGAACCACTTCCAGCTGAGCCAACTTGAGGGGGAAATGGAGAAGGGGCAGCAACTCTGCTGACTCAAAGCAACTGAAGGAAAAATGTTACTACTATTTCCTTTAGCTATGATCTCTGGGTTTGTCCCAAGTGGTTCCTGACAGTCTTCTCATCCTATAAAATAAAATCTGTCCCCTCACCCCTAGCTCATCAAAAAAAATGAAGTGACCTCACCATCCTAAGACAAATTCTTAATGAATCCACCCTCAGAAGATTGAACAGAAGGTTTCTCTGGAAACTAGTGGCTAGATACTCAAAATGTAAGATGAATTAGCTGCATTAGCTGCATCAGCTATTGTGTTAGTTGTCGACTGCTGTGTAACAAATTACCCCAAAATTTAGTGGCTTAAAACAACTATAATAACTCAAGTCCATGCTGAGGGTTGGACCTGGGGAGCAGGGGAGGGAGGTGGAGGACAACAAGATTTGGAACTTTGATGTTGGATCTGGAAAGTCTTGTGATTTTATTTTCCCTTTTCCTGAGCACTTAGTGAGTTGTGATATGCAGCCTTGAAGAGTTCGCATGGATCCAAGTGTTCCTTATATCTTGTCACAAGGTGTATTCATTCTCTAGGGATGCCTTAAATTATCACAGACTGGGGGGTTTAAAACAACAGAAATTTAGTTTCTCACAGTTCTGGAGGCTAAGTCTGAAAACAAAGTGTCATGAGGGCCATATCCCCTCTGAGGGCTCTAGAGAAGAATCTTGCCTTGCCTCGTCCTACCCTCTGGTGGTTGCCCAACAACCCTTAGAGTTCCATGACTTGTAGCTACATCACTCCAATACCGGCCTCCATTTCACATAGTCTTTTTTTGCTCTGTGTCTTCACATGACCTTCTTATAAGGACACCAGTCATTAGATTTAGGGCCCACCCGAATCCACTATGACCTCATTTTAATGTAACTGTATCTGCAGAGACCCTATTTCCAAATAAGGCCACATTTTGAGGTTCTAGGAGGGCATGAATTTTGGGGGGACACTATTCAGCCCATTATACTAGGAATAGCTCCCAGGATCATCTCTGTCCTCTCCAGTTGGGCATTCACTGTTAAGGTAACTACCAAGATTATAGCAATCCTATCTATCAAATATGAATCATTCCTTTTGGCCCCCATAATCCTGTTTTCATAACCAATTCTAAGGATCTTACGTACAAAAAGAAACTTTAGGCATAGAAATAAAGCAAAGCAGCACTGCTTATGACAGGCAGTTTGAATACAACCTATGTTTCCAATAATAAAAGAATGGGTAAGTATAGAAAATACATCTGTATAATAAACTACTAAGTAGTCCCTAAATTTATATATGAGCCTTGTAGTAATATAGAAAATTTACGTGTTTATTTAACAAGTGACAATATTTAACCATATTTTAAATAAATATTTAAGGTGACAATATTTAACCATATTTTAAATAAATATTATAATTATGCTTTAAGAAGAGCAAATAATTCTCAAAATTGTACATAAAGTTTAAAAATTGGAAAGTGATTCATTAAAGTATTAGCACTGTCAGCATTTAAATGATTTCTTATCTTTTAGGTCATTTCAATTCTATATTTTGAGTAACAAACAACCCCATAACTTATTGCTTAAAGTGACAATAACCATTTTTTGTTCTCCTTATGTGCGTTTCGGGCAGGGCTCCATGCAAGAGCTGCTGATGTGATGGGACTGGGACGGAAGGATCTGCTTCCCAAGACGGCTCAACAACACGCCGGTGCTGGCTCTCAGCTGGGAGCTCAACCGGGGTTCTCCCTCGAGCTCAGCTTGGTTCTCCCCCAAGTGGTCTCTCCATGGGGCTGCTGAAGCTTCTTCCCAGCATGGCAGCCCAGTTTCCAGAACAAGTTCTCTGAGAGAAACGAAGTAGAAACTGCAGGTCTCTTAATGGCTGGGCCTCGGAACAAGCATAGCGCCCCTTCTGCCATGTTCTGTTGGTCAAGCCATCACAGAGCCTGCTCAGATTTCAGTGGTGGGGCTCTTGAGGAACTTGTGGCCATCTGTAATTTGCCATTTTATGTCAACATCTTCCAGACTTTTCTTTAAAGAGTATTACTACAAGTGGGGGGGCAGGTGAAGTACCTTTAAAATGATTTTATTTTAAAATCTGAAGACCCCTCATATAAACTCTGATAGTTCATAAAATGACTTAAAATAGCAAATTTCTCTACTCTTAGCCCTCAAAGCCCCTTCTCCACCTATATACCCCTAGACACACACACACACACAAGATCTCCCATCTTTAAGCACTTCCTACCCCCGGTCAGTTCTTTGATGAGGGTGTTGAGTAAATTCGTGTCACAGTCATGGTGGCTTGTGGTATACTCCATTCCAGGTAGAAACTTTTCAAAAGGCATTTAACAACCCTCTCCCACTTCCTGACCTACTCACACACAAGAAGACCAATGAATGAACAAAGCATGTCACCTGTAAAGGGCCACTGACCCAGGTTGGATGTACACTTCTAAGCAAGCATCTCGTTACCCTCCTTATCTCCTACCGCATTGGATTCATTGGTTATTAAGCACTGAAGGGCTCACAGATGCCTGAAATAGTAATATTGACTCCTAAAAGCTTTTCTCAAATTGGCTCAAATCTCGTAATATTCACTCTTAGATCACATAAAGAAGCACTTACCTTTGGATGCTGCCTTCAGGGAATCATAAAGCTGATCTCTTTAACTGCTAATGGGACAGAAGGCTAACCATCTTTAAAGAACCAAAATTAAGCTCTGACTACAAAGCAGTAAGATCAACTGCCTAAGATTCCATGGAAGCCAGTGTGTTAGTGGTCTGGGTTTAGTTTGTTCTGTTTGGTATTTTGTGCATATGTGAATGTGTATGATAGTTATGTTCTTATTTTCATAACTGGATGGCCCAATTTTATATAGTCCTCTTGAGAGATGAGGGGGCTGCTAGCAACACCCAGTAATCCAGAATTTTAATTAATGCTGTGGATCCTCCCTACAGAAAGACATACATGAGCCTAAGCAAAGTGTGCTGCACACTCTGGGGCATTCGCAGACACCCTTCTTGGGTTAAGAACCTCCACGCTAGAGATATCTCAGATCTTTGGTGATTCAGTGATTCAGGATAGGAGGTGAGTACCTGAGGATGTCATGATGGCTTAGAGCTTATTAGGCCATGCCAGGTGCAACACAGGCAACTGTTTACAATCCTGTTTCCTCCTTAAGCCATCACAATAGTCACCTATGAATAAACCCCAAAAGAGAAAGGCCAAGCAACCTAGATGCAGCCCCAGCTTCCGTACTAATGATCCTCCTTCCCATTGGTGAGGCAGAAACACTTTTTCATACCTCATTCCTTTTCCATCCTCACCCTTCCGTATTTCTCTTTCCCTCTAATATTTAATAAGCACCTTTCTAAAAATTTTTTTTAATTTTTTTATAAACATATAATGTATTATTAGTCCCAGGGGTACAGGTCTGTGAATCACCAGGTTTACACCCTTCACAGCACTCACCATAGCACATACCCTCCCCAATGTCCATAACCCTACCACCCTCTCCCTCCCCCCCTCCCCCCAACCCCCTCAATTTGTTTTGTGACATTAAGAGTCTCTTATGGTTTGTCTCCCTCCCGATCCCATCTAGTTTCATTTATTCTTTTCCTACCCCCAAACCCCCTCGTTGCATCTCCACTTCCTCATATCAGGGAGATCATATGATACTTGTAATGAGCACCTTTTTAACCCCTTTTTTGGGGCAAGGGGCTAGGAATACAAATGTGGATAAAATATGGATCCTCTTAACTCATTAAACAAATTCACTGAACATTCACAGAACCCAATGTACTTTAGTTTTCACAATCTACATCCCGGTAGGGGAAACACACTCAAGCCCACAAGCCACACACACATACACTTAAAATGAACATATAAGGCCATAGCATAGAGATATGTAAGCAACCATGGGGGCAGAGGAGGAAGTAATTGTCCACTAGGGTGGGTCATGGAAGGCTGCTCGGAAACGTGACATTGATCTCCGTATTCAAAAACAAATAGGCAGACAAGAAAGGAAGAAGGGACAGTATGTGCAGAGGCACTCAGGTGCAAAACACCTGGTACTTCCCAGGTTCAGAGTTGCTGAGAGTTGCTGAGAAGCTTGTGCAAGATCAGCAGGAGTTAAAGCTGGAAAGACAGGGAGAGGCCAAATGTAGACATCCTAACCACCACACAAATGGATTCATAGTACTGACATAGACACTCCAGAAGGCTCTTCCCAGAGAGATGAAATGATGGGTTTTAGTTTTAGAAAGCTAAGTCTGATGACAGAATAAAAGATGGATTTGGGACCAAATGAAAAACAGGGAGATTAGTTGGGAGGGAGGCTCCTGGGAAGTCCTGGTGAGGGATAGAAGAGGGACTAAACTCTAGCAGGGGTAGCAGGGAAAGAGATGAAGTTCAAATAGAAGACAGTCAGCAGATGGCATGGATGGAAACTGGCAAATGATTACATGAGGTGGGAGGGGGTAAGGGAGGAGTCATTATTATGACTTCCGGGTCCCTTATTTGAGCAAATAGAAATGCAGTTGACCGAGATAGGGAGTATAGAGTTGTATGGGGTAAGATAATGAGGCCCGAGGGGCATGGGGAGTGTGAGGACCTGGGGAATACCAACTGGCAATTCTACCCTGGTGATGGGCCAACAGGTCCAATAAGCACTATTCATCTAGTCCTGGTTCTGAGGTCCTCACTCGCCAAAATTGATATGGAAGTCCTATGAGTCTTTAGCCAATCTTATGTGGAAAAATAACTTTGTATAAAATTCTCAAGTGAGATAGATCATCTCAAGCATGAAAAGGGCCACTTGTGTTGTGGGTAACAATGAGAAAATCATCTTCATGCTAAATCTGTCTTTCTCTCCCCTGACATCATAGCAGGCTCCGCCAAGACCACTATGATCAAGTTTTTATTCCTCCCTCCAACACTTCACGACAACTTTTGGCTGTGCCAGACGAATACTTCCATATGGTGCAATGTTTATGTTAAGACAGGAAAAAAATACGAAATGCTTTCAGTAAATTTTATCCAAGAAACAGTAAATTTACAAATCCTAAGCACTTGGAACAAAATATTGGTCTGTAATTGATTTTGGATGAAGTGTACAACAGGAATAGGAAACTTGGGGCAGTTTGTTAATTACTGATGCCTAGAAATCTTGGGTGTCTTCATATAGCCCTCCCTAACTTTAATCTCAGACAGACTGACTTCTTGAATCTCTTTTGTCTTGTCTGTAAAATGGGTTTAGCAATTTTACCTACTCATGGGGTTTTTGTGAAGATTAAATGAGCTATTATAGCAGGGAAAGAACTCAGAATAGTAGCCACCAGATGGTAGGCACATAACAAATGTTATGTGAGAAATAATGAGGGAAAGGAACAGAATGAAGATGGGGGTAGAAGAGAAAAAGGACAGAGAGTAGATTTTATTTATTTATTTATTACTTACTTTTATTTATAGAGGAATTTTTTTATTTATAGAGGAATTATTTATTTATTTATTATTTATTTTTATTTATTTATAGAGGAATGCCCACTGTCACCCACCTCAGAACTGCAGAGGCAGGAAGGCTGTGTACCTATGATTTTGGTGGGGGAAGGGGTAGGTATATGAGGACTACAACTTTCCAACACACATTTTTGATCATCATTCATTTTTAGAATAATTTAATTCACTAGGACAAATGAGAGCAAGAGGGAAAAAGGCAAGAGGATTAAAAAATTCCTGAATTTTCTAGTGGGGACTATTTGACATGCAGTATTACCCCAGGTCTGTGTGAAAGCAGTCCACAGAATTTTATTCTATTGACTCATTATTACTTTGGACAAACTGCCAACTTTTGTTTTAGTTTTCTAGTCACAAAAGCACAAGGGTCTTTTAGAATGGTTTTTAATGTCTTCTAATTATAGGTACAAAGCATTTCCATACTTTTCCACTTTAATAGTGATAAAAATCAGGCAAAGTAGTTATCATTAGCTCTATTTTAAAAAGGAAATGGTGTATATTTATTACGTGCCAGGTAATATACTAAACACTATCCAAGGAGTGTCTCATCGAATCCTGTAACAAACCTAGGACAGTGGTGCTATCATCATCAGAGGCTGGAAGAGAGAAGTTTAATAACTCCCAAGGGGACCTGACAGTAAAGACCAGAGCCAAGGTTTGAACCCACATGGGTCTGACTTCAAAGCCTATTTCCTACATCCTAACCACTATATTCTGCTGCTTAAAGATAATCAGATACATGTTCTTTCCTAGTATGGCAATGCTTTTAGCCTGAACTCAGCCTAATTAATTATAATCATGTAAACAACTTGTGAAATTACACAGAAATATTAAACTTTTTGATGTCTATCTCCATATTATGCTCCTAGAGTTGGTCAAGACACATGTCCATTTCACTGTACATCTTCCGCCCTCAATATTGTAAGACCAATAATAGTTGAATAAAGTTTCCAAATACCTAAACTACTTGGTAATAAGCTAAGAATCTGTTTCTTATTTATTTATAATACAGACTCATAGTTGTAGTTAAAAAAATGTAAGCACAATTTTAGTGGAGGGTAGCTACCAATCTTTTGAATGGTTCAATAATGCAAACTACAAAAGTTGTTCATAAAAATGTACTTTTTATTTCATTAAAAACAACAACAACAATAACAACCTGTCCAATATCACTCCCCCTTCATGCAAACAGCTCTCATGTGAGTCTTTAAATTTTACGCTTTTTCCACTCTGGCTCATTCTTTGCTTCCTCATCATCAGATTCAACTTGGGCAAACATGGTTTTGGGCTGAGTCCTAAAAGAAAGTTAATGAAAAGAGGAAAAATTTAGTCAGCAAGTGCTTATTAGATTAGACTTTGCTACTTTCATCAAGTGGAAGCACGTGCATCTCAATCATTAAATATCAATCATTAAACTTCTGGCAAAGAAAAGGATAACAAAAATTTACTTTTGTTCATCCAAAGAGCCAAAAAGTCTCTTAAAGATTTCCCTCTGTGGCAGACCATGTATGCTGTCCTTTTCTTAAATAAAATGAAAATATATCAAATTCAGTACAATCTCATATATTCATAACCACCCTCTACTTCAAACTCATGCTAACTGGGACTTTTTGGGAGTCCACATTACAGTTACCAAGCAAGAACACACATGATCTTTATTTACAGCTCTCTGCATTGTTCCTAGACTTAAGTAGTTCAAATACATGTGATTATGGTACACATGAACAGGAGAATTTGAGATAATCGCTTTCTTATTTAATGAGTCTAAAATAATTGATAGCATATAGAGTAACTTGAGCACTGCCAACAAAAATGAAACAACCAAACAAACAGATGGGACATTCTCTCCAACACCCAGTTCAGTGCATGGAAACGTCAAGATTCAAGCATTTTAGGATATATCACTGGCTACCGCTGTTGTTAATACGGGAACACGGTACCTCAAGCAATCTTTGTGTTAGGATTCTTTGGGCTTTGTTAACACACCTGGTTCAGTGACTTTTTTTTATACACCATTCACACAGAAAATACTTTCAAGAATATGTGAAATAGTTATAATTGATGCTCCTTTCAGTAATGCTACTGCTGATTCCCTTTTAAAAAACAGCTCTATAGGGGCGCCTGGGTGGCTCAGTGGGTTAAGCCTCTGCCTTCGGCTCAGGTCATGATCTCAGGGTCCTGGGATCGAGCCCCGCATCTGGCTCTCTGCTCGGAGGGGAGCCTGCTTCCCCTTCTCTCTCTGCCTGCCTCTCTGCCTACTTGTGATCTCTGTCTGTCAAATAAATAAATAAAATCTTAAAAAAAACCCAGCTCTATCACATTACAAAGAAATATTTTTAGAAAGCTTTTTATTTCTTATTTTTTTTTGTTTCAGGAGTAGAATTTAGTAATTCATCACTTACATACAACACCCAGTGCTCTTCACAACAAGTGTGCTCCTTAATGCCCATCACCCATTTAGCCCATCCCACCACGCCTCTCCATTAACTCTCAGTTTGTTCTCTATTGTTGAGAGTCTCTTATGGTTTATCCTCTCCTTTTTTTCCTTTCCCATAGGTTCATCTGTTTTGTTTCTTAAATGCCACATATGAGTGAAATCATATGGTATTTGTCTCTCTCTGACTAGCTTAGGTCACTAGGCGTAATACTCTCTAGTTCCATCCATGTTATTGCAAATGGCAAGATTTCATTCTTTTTGATGGTTGAGTAATGTTCCATTGTTTATGTATGTATGTGTATGTATATGTATGTGTGTTTCTGCATATGTATGTATATGTGTATGTTCATATAGATATACCACATCTTCTTTAGCCATTCATCAGTCGATGGACATTTGGGCTCTTTTCATAGTTTGGCTATTGTTGATAATGCTGCTATGAGCATCAGGGTACATGTATGTGTCCCTTCAAATCTGTATTTTTGTATGCTTTGGGTAAATACCTAGTAGTGTAACTGCTAGATTATAGTAGTTCTGTTTTTAACTTTTTGAGGAACCTTCTCGTTACTGTTTTCCGGAGTGGCTGCACACATTATGAGGAAATATTAAAGCACTGTATCTGAAGATGATATATTTTTGCTTACATCTTCATCTTGAATTCAATTCATTATATCAAGGTAATTCCAGAATGTTAAAATAATGACAATAGCCATTCCTTTTCTTTGACAAGCGAAAACAGGGTTAAAACCTATGTTACTTGTTGCTGTCTCTTTATTATTCTGGGAAGAAATATATACTATTCACATTCAAGCTGATGTTGCTCTGATGCAGAAGCCATCATTCTGCATCATTCTGGAATTCTGGAATTCCTCATGCCTGTCTCTCTAATGACCCACACACCTACCAGGAGTCCAAGGTGCCCCCATACACAATCCAGTCAGTTGAAATTCTTGTCACTTCAAGACACTGCTATGACATCTATAAACAGGTCACAGCTCTAATATTTCCAAAAACAGCTGCAGATTTTCATAGGTCATGAGTTGCTGAGTTACTAGAAAGCAGCCCTCCCACCCCCTAGGCTGGCTCTCTAACATGTGACAGTAGGGCAACTGGTGCTCATTACATATTTCATCTTCTGGCGAAGATGTGGACCACTGAGGTACAGACAAGACCTATATGGGAACAAATGTGGTTTAAAAAAACTCTTTGAAAAGAGAAAAAAATAACATGGTCTTGTAACCATATCTGGCAATAAGACAACAGCTCATCAATGTTAGTTGGAATAAGACTTAAGTACTAAGAATTGTAATGGTGTTTTTTGGATATTAAAAAAAAAATTAAATGACAGATCACAGGAAGAACAAAACCTAAATCTTAAAAAGGCCATTTCATTTAAGTAATTGCTCTCATATTCTACCTACTTTCCAAAGTATTTTTTACAAGTTGGTGGCTAACTTGAAGAACATAGAATGAATGGAACTATTTCACAGGGGTGCAGAAAGGGAGTAATGATTGTAAAGAGGCATGGGGAATGTTTTGGGGGGATGGAAATAGTCCATAATCTTGACTGAAGTGATTACATAGGTGTATACATTTGTCAAGACTTGAAATGGGTGCATTTTGTATTTTATTATACATATTATACCTCAGTAAAATGGACTTATAAAGAAAATCAAAACCAATGAGTAGAAGGAAAGGGTAAACATAACAATACAACACTCAACTTCCTAGTAGGCCAGACAAAGACAAAGAAAAAGGAAATATATTAGTTTTCAAAGGAGATACCTCTTCCCCCAGCACTAAATTAAATTAAGCAAAATTCACTGATTAAACTTTTATATCAGGATCACTTAGACTGTTGTGCTGAATTACCAGACCACAACAGTTTCCTTTGTCCTCTCCGGGTATCTTAACTTAGGGGATATGAATTTGTTTGGAAGGTAGAATGGTCTCTTTGAGGAACTCCATGCAATTTAGTATTTTAAATTCCAGTTTTTGAACTAATAACAATGTTCCCAGAAAAAGTATCATATTACGTATATGCAACATCAAATCATGACATCTAGCTTTCAAACAGCCAGGCTTTCCTTCCCCCAAGGAGAAGCTCGTGTCCAGATTTTCCCAGCAGTACTTGTTTACCACTTTGTCTTTCATTTTATTGGCCAGGTAGGAAATACCTGCATGTAAGAAGTAGGCTCCTTTCAAAAAATGGTGCTGGCAAAATTGTACCAAAAGCAATAAATAAAACTGGACCCTCACCTTATACCATATGCAAAAATTAACGTAAAATGGATCAAAGACCTTAAACCTAGAGCAAAAACTATAAAATACTACAGAAAAGCTTTATGACATTGGATACAGTAATGATTTCTTTGATAAGACACTAAAAGCATAAGCACACACACAAAAAAGCCCCAGGTAAACTGAACTATATAAAAATAAAACATGTGCATCAGTAGATAGAATCAACAGACTGAAAAGGCAGCCTATGAAAGGGGAGAAATGTTTGCTAATTATATATTTATAAGGGATTACTACCTAGAACATATAAAGAACTCCTAAACTCAACAATAACAATAAAAACAACAATAACAACGAAACCCCAAACAACACAGTTGAAAACAGGGCAAAGAACTTCAACAGATATTTCTCCAAAGAAGATAGCAAAAGACTTAACAGGCACATAAAAAGATGCCCAACATCGCTAAGCACTAGGGAAATGCAGATCAAAACCACAGTGAGGTAACACCTCACACCCAGCAGGATGGCTACTATCAAACAAAAGACAAACAAACAAAACCTAGAAAATACCAAGTATCGACCAGGATGTGGAGAAACTGGAACCCTTGAACAGTGATGGTGGGAATGTAAAATGGTGCGGCCTCTATGGAAAACAACACAGTAGATCCTCAAAAAATTAAAAATAAAATTACCATGTGGTCGAGCAATTCCACTTCAGGAAATATGCCCCCATACTTTGAAAGTGGGGTCTTAAATATTTGTGCGCCCATGTTCGGTGCACCATTATCAGAATAGTCAGAAGGTAGGAGCAACCTAAGTGTCGTAGATAGAAGAATAGATAGAAAACAAAATGTGGTGATATGTACAATGAAATTTATTCAGCCTTAAAAAGAAAGAAACTCTGGCAAATGCCATGAAGATGAACCTTAAGGACATTATGCTAAGTGAAACAGGCAAGTCACAAAAAGACATATACTGTGTCATTCCATTTATATGCAGTACCGAGACAGTCATATCCATGAGACAGCAGAATGGTGGTTGCCAGGGACTGGATAGAGGGGGAAAGGAAGAGCCCTTGTTTAGTGACTATAGAATTTTAGTTTGGCAAGATGAGAAGAGTTCTGTAGACTGGTGTACTTAACACTATGGAAATGTACACTTAAAAATGGTTAAGAGGGTAAATTTTAGGTTATGTATATTTACCAACATTAAAAAAATTTGTTTTGATTAAAAAAAGAAGAACCAGACTCCTGGGTTTGGGAATGAGGAATAATGAACCTGCTTCTAGAATAAACAGGAAGCACCCTGGAGAAGGCCTCAGCCTCCAATCTGGGGCCCAGCCTAGAGCAGTGCTTCTCAAACCATCTGTGGTGCACAGCCAGGCTTTGTTTTCTAATTTCCAAACCCTTGCAGATAAGTACCATATTTCTAGAAAAATAAAAAGACTGCAAAGGGCAAATCCAAATTTTAATTCGATTCCAAAAATGTATCAAATTGCTCTACAATTTCCTAAGTGCTTACTCTCAATCCCTACACTTCCCCTCACGAGTACTGCTTGGTAGAGCGCACTGAGCAGCACCTGTGGGAACACCTTCCCCCCTCCGCATCTGGGGAAAGAAAGCAGTAAAGCAGGGCTCTGAAACCAGGCAGTGGAGTCAGAGTCTGTCTTAACATCAACTCTGACACAAAATGAGTTTCCTTTAACTGGAGGGAAGTACTTCTCACCTTGGGAGAAGCCCGCCCTAGATAATGGCACTGAAGACTGAGTAAAGGACTGGGTTTGAGGCCGCACTCTCACAGGTCCACACCTGAAAGAGCAGTCTTTAATCCCTGGGAGTGAGGCATGAGCAGGTGGGGGGAGATGTGGCCCAGAGAGAGGAGTTTCCCTTGTTCCAATCCATCCTGTTCCCAATACCAATGTTCTCACAGCACCATTCGCATAAGAGCTCTATGTTGTTTGCTGAACTAAGACTAGGTTCTTCAAAAAAAAGTATTTGACTTGTGTACACTGAACATCTCTATCTAGTCTAGAGAATGCCAGTGTTTTATAGAAGCAAAATTACAGCTTTAAATCCTGAATTTTTTTCAGCAACTGTTATCTTTAAATTTATTTCCAGCAGTTATTCTTTTGAAAAAATTTGGAAACTCCTATATGACAAAGACTCCCCCACCCCCCAAATTCAGTTCAGATTATCTAGGGCATTTAAAATGGGTTTCTGCAGTCACTACTTTTTAAGACAATGAGAAACAGAGATGATTAGGAAGAGTTAGGAACAGAACCAAAAGATTTCTTCCCTGGGGGATAGCCTAATTGGCCCTTGACATAGAAAACTACCATAAAAATAAATCAACAATGCCAAGCAGAAGTAAAATGACACATGCAAAAAAAAAAAAAAAATGCTAATGGATTTGAAAACACTTAAAAGTTGTTCCAGAAGCCCCTGCTTTTAAAACCAATAGGAAACCAACAAATAAACAACAACAAAAAATACTTCAAGTCTCTATTAACATCGTCCCTGGCCACAAAAGTGGATTCCTTTCTGAGCTGCTTAAAGAAACAGAATTTGTAGCTGATTTTTATATAGACTTTGTTGGGTGCCCCTATGAGTAAGAGAAAACCAAACCAAACCAAATGGGCACTGAACACATGGCAAGAACTCAGGAAATATACATAGAAATAAAAAATGAGCAAGAAATATATCCCACCACCTTAAGAAAGCATTACCATTTCTGACCCATTCCCGTGTCTTCTATTTAATCAGTTCCTCCAGGATTCTATACCTTGTTTCTCGAGAGACACGAAGTTGCCAACTCAAACTTCTAGCCTCATGGAAGATTTGCGTCAGTTGCCCCAAAACAAAAGCCTATAAAAAAGACTGATTTGAAGGAAAAGGTGGTAAGGTTCCATTCAGCCAAGGGTATAATCAAGGCAGCTGCTCAACAGGTCAGTAGGGACCTGGTAAACCTCACTGAGAACCAGCAGAGTAACCCACATAATTGAAATCAGCTTTATCCAGACTATCTAATTTACTGGTTGATGGCCCACACTAACCCATTTTTCTAAATGTTAACTGAAAACTTAAGCTTACAGAAAGCTGGTGTGAAACTTGTTTTCCAGTTCGATTAACTCACTTGGTGAACAGTAAACATTTCTCACTTGACTACATACATCAATTTGTTTACTAGAGTTACCAAGAAAAGAACAGATTACATATCAACATAGTTATTGTTATGAACCATTCAATAAACTAGTTAGAGAAGGGCTGAAAGTTTTTTTGTTTCATTTTGTTTTAGCTTCAGTAAACTCTGCATTTGCTAATAATATTTCATGAAGCTAAGATAAAAGCTTAAGCAAATGTCTTTCTCAAATCTATCAATTCTGATGAGATGATACTATGTGCTGAATAATTTTCCCCTTGGGACATTTTTTAAATGGAATTCTCACACATACCTGTACAAAGCAAGTCTTTCCCAGCAACTATGTGTTAACGGAAAAATGTCAGAAGCCCAACAAAAGCTAAGTCCCACCTTCAGCGTTTCCATCCAGGGGAATTTGGTGTAGAATAGTCAGTAATAAATAAAAATTCCTCCTGCAATATTCTATGAGGACATTTCTGGGGTGCACTGCTGGTGTGAGATATTCAAACTGTCAGCAGAGCTGTCTTCTCTCTTCTGACTGAGCTCCAACCTAGGACTTTTACACTCCCTTTCCAGAAGAATCTCAGAATGTTTTCAGCTGCATTGGAAAGTACACAGGTCATGTTCTTTTTAATTAGGGATATTCTTCTGATATGATTCATTTAAAAGCATAAAGCCAGTTCCAGGATCACAGAATGAGTATGAGGAGAAATCACTTATAATATTCAGTCATCAGTATGTGAGTATAAACCACAAGCTTTTTTGGCTCAGGGCCCATTGTTTATTATGAAGGAAAACCTCAAAGCCAAAGTCAATTATAGCCATGACTTGACAATCTGACACACTTGTTAACCCTGTTAGAATGAATACGCTCCGGATGAACTGTGACCCAGTCATCACAATTGCAGAATTATTAAGATTAAATAAGGGGCTTGACCAAAAGATTCCACTTGAAATGGGTCCTTCTTTCTGGTGAGGAGCTAATCAAAGATATATTTTTTTTAAATATTAGGGATGAATAAGAAGATCAGATGCAACATGCTGTTTCTATTTTCTTCAAAAAATGAACACATAATATTTTGGAAAAATAGATAAACATATCTCGGATTCATTAGAGGGCACACTAACTCATAATGCTGGTGTGTGAGTTCAAAGCCTAGATGAAGGTAGGGAAAAGGGACAAACATGAAACCTGTGGAAATGAGAAACAGAAAGAGAAAACAGAGGAAAAGGAAAACAAAAAAGAACCCTCTAAAATCACCATTATCTGCCTTATCACCAAATGGTTAAACAAGTTAAAGGATAAAATTTTTGAAGCGTGCACAGGCCTAAGGCCGTCCAGGTGTCATGGCGCCCTCTCTCCACTGTAGAGCTGGGCCTTACTTTACCACAGCCCGACTCTCCTCACACACAGGGAAACAGTCCCAGGCCACATCAGCGAAGCACAGGGTGAGAGCAACACCCTGGAACTTCTGGTTCTTAGTCTAGTGCTTGGCTCTGCCATGCTGGCTCACATGGTTGTCTTTTCAGCTTCACTAGTACTCAATTTTTTTTTCTCATAACTGCCATGAGTTGCTTTGTGATGACAAGCAGTACACTGTAGTCGTCAAGGGCAGAAGCTTGACCCTGAAGCCAGACAGCCTGCACTCAGATCCCAATTCTGCCACCTGCTACCTGTATGGCTTTGGTCAGCTTACAAGCCTCAATCTGCCTCAATCTCCTCATCTGTAAAATGGGGACAATAATACCGCTTCCTTCATAGCACTGTTGAGAAGATTAAATGAATAATATATATACAGTTCTCAAACAGGGCTGGCACACTGTAAGTATAATAAAAGTGTCGTTGTTATTATTATACCCTTTACTTCTGCTATCATGGTTTCCTCATCTCGTACAAAATGTTTTCAAAAAGTTGTATGTAGAATAATACATTTAGCAAAATAATTTATATATTAAATACATGACAGCACCTTGCTATTTTAAAAAAAACAGGGAAATTACTTGGTTGTGCAAATAATCTGTTTCTTCAGCATAAATCTCTGTAATTGGAATAATCTATTCTGTACATTTTAAAGGGGTAAATCATTTGTGGTTTATTTGTGGTTTACTTTAGTACACAAATAGTCACTTAGGAAACTTCTTAAGATGCAGATTTCCAGCCCCAAGCTCACAGAATCTAGCTGAGTGTGAGGAGCAGTCTAGAAACCTGCATCCTTAACCCCCTACTCCCACCCTTGACTCTGACACAAGGCAGTCCACAGAACCGCTCTGAGAAATGCTGGCCTCTACACAGGGATATGCTGGACAGGGACAATCAGTCACCTAAATATAACTCAGGGAAAATGTTACACTTTCCTCTGTGGGTTTATGTCTCTTCTTGGCAAAAACAATATACAAACCTTTACTCGCTCAAAGAATGACCTCTTTAAATACTGCCTACTAACTCAACATGGTTTTAAACCGATCCTTTACAGATGGGAACGGTATTTCAATACACACACATATATCCAGGTATCCCGTATCTGACAAGACAGGCACACTGAAAGCTACATGGACGGAACCAGCGAGAATGGCAGCTTCTCTGGCAGGAAAAGTGACCATGGCTGACAGAGCTGTCAGGATGGCAGGCTGCTGGCCTGGGGCCAGGCTCCCACACACGTCCATCTCTGTGTGATGTGTAAGCTAATAGCATTCTGGATCTATATCCTGCCCGCCCTCCAGCCAGCACCTCTTCCCTCCCCACACAGCCACTTCTTTTAACAAGAAACCATAATTGAATCTGCCCACGTGTGGCTGCACTAGGGGCCTCTGTGATCCTGCTGGGTTTTAAAACTTCCATGGCCATCACACTGCTGGTGCCAGGAATGAAACTCGAGGCCTCTATCGGCACAGGTAAAGTGTTTAAAGACCGTTCGTTATCATCACTGGAGAAAGAAGGTGGGTACGTGTCATGTGCAAGCACGGAGATTTATGGAATGCCTAATGGGGCTTTTCTGTGATAAAGTGAGATACAGTCAATCTTCATTTCATCACTGACAGAAGTCAATTGCAGTGAAGAAAAACAACCAGACACACATTCTCAATTACAGTGACCTTTACGGAAAGATCCTTTTAAATATTAGCTTCCCTTCAGAGACTCTGCCACTTGGCAGTAAACAGTATACTCCAGCAGGTGAACACAGGAGAAATAGCACCGCAGTCCTGGCTAACGAGTCACATGCCGCAGACAGTGCCATGAACTTAGTATGCAAGAAGTGGAAGGTGACCAAATGGGCTGGAAGGAGACGGGCGGAAATTGCCACCGCGGAAGGGTATATATATTAAGAGAGAGCGCAGCCCTCTGAAGAGCTCACTGGATGAGGGACGGCGGGAGCTGAAGTCCAGTGCTGCTGCAGTCACTCTGGACGGCAAGCTTCAGCTTCCTCACATGTGGGGTAAAAGACAGGACAGTGCCTGTTCTCCCCACCCGGCAGAGCTAATATTTAAGCAAGCACATTATTCAACTGTAAATATAATTAAACTACCTATAATCCCGAAAAATATCATTCGTTAATGCTCACCAAAAAACCCAAAAGAACTTCCGCTTCAAGTAATTCTATTCAAAGAAAGCTGAAAATCTGGATGCATGAATCCCCAGGAAAATATTAATTACTAAGCAGACACAGAAGACTTGGAAAATCCAAACAGAGTATTTACCATGAGGGGATGGAAAAGAAAGAAACCAAGAAATTACTCTTTACCCTCTCCTTCACAAAAGCACCAGGTTGTGACAGTTTTACAGGTGAATTCTATCAAATCTTTACAACGTAGATAGGTTTAATGGTATTCAAAACAGTTTGAGAGTATATACAGAAAAGCATACAAGATTTTTCTGAAGCCAGTCTGACACACCACAAAGAATAAACCATAACTATGTGAGGGTCATACCAAAGATGCAAGGATAATTCAATATGAGGAAAGCCAATAATACACTTCATCATATTCATTGATCAAAGTAGAAAAGTCATAGGGTCACTTTCGTGAAATACAATAAATGAATGCAATCAAATTCAGCATCTATTTCAGATGAACATGCTTCTGGTCTTTGTATGGTGTTTTCTTTGCATGGAGTGCTCTTCCCTTGGATATCCACATGGCTTACTCCTTCACTCAAGTAAAGAATCACAGAGCAGAGGTTTTTACCCCGATCACCATATCTAAAAAATACTAACCTTTTCTTCCCCTGGTTACTCTACATCCTCTTATCCCTATTTTAGTTTTATTCTTTGCACTAGCTATCATCTAAAATTTAGGGACTTCTTTACTGTCTGTGTCTGGCAACCTGAATATAAGCTCCATAAAAACTACTGTATCCCCATAATCTAGAACAGTACCTGACCCATAGTGTTCAATAAATCATTATTGAATAAATAGAAGAGAAAGATATGGATTCATCTGTAACATCTTGTATGTATGAGTTTTCAAAAATTATGCTTTATGGAGAAATATCATTAAATTGAACAATGTGATATTGCCAATATTTGACTTTTTTTCACCTAGAAAAGGGCAATTACTTGATTTAACCTAATGGAGTCACTCCTTTAAAGTTCAAATTAAGAAAAAGATGTGTGGTATCATGACATTATTTAATACCGTGCTAGCAGTATTAGTCAATACAATTAGATAACTAGTACAAAAACTGGATGACATCTATTTATGATAAAAACTCTCAACAAAGTGGGGTTAGAGGGAAAATACCTCAGCATTATAATGCCCATATGTGAAAAACCCACAGCTAACATCACATTTAGTGCTGAAAACCGAAAGCTTTCTCTCTAAGATCAGGAATAAGACAAGGATGTCCACTCTTGCCACTTTTATTCAACACAGTACTAGAAGTCCTAGCCACAATAATAAGACAAGAAAAAGAAATGAGGCATCCATACTGATAAAGAAGTTAAACCACTACTGTTGGCAGATGACATGGTCCCATACATAAAAAAAGCCTTAAGACTCCAACAAAAACTACTAGAAGTAATAAATGTATTCAGCAAAGCTGCAGAATTCAAAAGTTAATACCCAGAAATCAGTAGTGTTTCTATACACTAATAATAAAGTAGCAGAAAGAGAAATTAAGAAAACAACATGATTGTACCAAAAAGAATAAAATACCTAGAAATAAAGTTTACCAAAGAGGTGAAAGACTGTACTCCAAAAACTATAAAACACTGATGAAAGAAACTGAAGACACAAACAAATGGAAAGATATTCCATGCTAATGGATTGGAAGAACAAACATTATTAAAATGTCCATATTACCCAAAGCAATTCAATGCAACCCCTATCAAAATACCAACAACATTTTTCACAAATCTAGAACAAATAATCTTAAAATGTGTATGGAACCACAAAAGACCCCAAATTTCCAAAACAATCTCAAGAAAAAAGAACAAAACTGAGGGTATCACAATACCAGATTTTAAGACCTACTACAAAGCTACAGTAATCAAAACAATATGTTACTGATACAAAAACAGACACATAGTTTAATAGAACAGAATAGAGAGTGCAGAAATAAACCCACACTATAATGCTTAATCAATCTATGACAAAGGAGACAAGACTATACAATGGGGAAAACCCAGGGTCTCCAACAAATGGTGCTGAGAAAGCTGGACAGTTACATCCAATAAAGGGAAACTGAACCCCTTTCTCACATCACACACACAAAAAACCCTCAAATGGATTACAGACCTAAATGTGAGACCTAAAAAGCCAAAAATTCTAAAAGAGAATACAGGCAGTAATTTCTCTGACATCAGCCTGTACAAACATTTTTCTAAATGTGTCTCCTGAGGCAAGGGAAACAAAAGCAAAAATAAATGAGTAGGACTACATCAAAATAAAAAGCTTCTGCACAGCAAAGTAAACCATTAACAAAACGACAACCTACTGAATAGAAGATATTTGCAAATGACAGATCCAGTAAGAGGTTAATATTCAGTATACATAAAGAACTTATATAAGTCAACACCAACTGCTTCCCCCTAGCAATCTGATTAAAGAACAGGCAGAGGACCCAAACAGACATTTTTCCAAAGAAGACATACAGATGGCCAACAGACTGATCATCAGGGAAATGCAGCTCAAAACCACAATGAGATATCACCTCACGCTTGCCAGAATGACTACACTCAAACACACAAGAAACAGTAAGTGCTGGCATGGACGTAGAGAAAAAGAAAAGCTCATACATTATTGGTGGGAATGTTAACTGGTACAGCCACTGTGAAAAACAGTATGGAGGTTCCTCAAAAAATTAAAAATAGAAATGCCACGTGATCCAGTAATTCCACTATTGGGTAATTCACCCAAAGAAACAAAAACAATAATTTGAAAAGATACATGCATCCCTATGTTTACTGCAGCATTAATTACAATAGTCAAAATATGAAGCAATCTAAATATCTATCATTAGACAAATGAATAAGAAAGATGTGACACACACATATACACAGTGAAATATTACACAGCCATAAAAAAGGATAAGTTCATGGCATTTGAGACAACATGGATGGACGTGGATGGTATTATGCTAAGTAAACTAAGTTAGTCAGAGAAAGACAAACACTGCAGGACTGCATTCACCAGTGGACTCTAAAAAAACCCAACAAACAAACAAAACCTTACAATGAATAAATAAATAAAAAACAGAATTTGACCTATAAATATAGAGAACAAACTGATGGTTGCTACAGGGGAGGGGGTTGGGGGTTAGGGGAGACAGAGGCTTCCAATTTTAGAATGAATATGTCACAGGAATAAAAGACACAGCATGAGGAATATAGTCAATGATATTGTAACAGTGACATAACAGGAACGAGGGCCGCTACACTTATGATGAACACAGCATAATGTATAAACTTGTAAAATCATAAGCTGCACACCTGAAAGTAATGTAACATTGTGTGTCCTCTAAACTCAAATAAAAAAAAGTTTTTAATTAAAATAAAAGTAAATTAAAATAATTAGAAAGAATGAGGTAAATGTATCATTGTTTGCATAGGATATAATTTTCTGCCTGGAAACTACAAGTAAACTGAGTGTAAAATTATTGAAAACAAGAGGAAAACAGGGTAAATATAGCTGTATATAAAGCAACTACCTACATATGCATTAATAATACACATTTATGTGGCCACACAGCACTCCCATATACACAGGAGTTATAAACTCAGCAGAAGAAAAGGTTCTATTTATGATGGCACAAAAAAGATAAAATTACTGGAAACAAAATTAAAAGAAAATGTGAAAGATCTATATAAAGAAAACTTTAAAATACTACTGAGAGACAGAGATGTGACTGAATAGAAAGACATACCCTGCTCTTGGTTTATTTATTTATTTTTTTAAACAATTTTTTTTTAAGATTTTATTTATTTATTTGACAGACAGAGAGATCACAAGTAGGCAGAGAGGCAGGCAGAAAGAGGGGGAAGCAGGCTCCCCGCTGAGTGGAGAGCCTGATGCGGGGCTTGATCCCAGGACCCTGAGATCACGGCCTGAACCGAAGGCAGAGGCTTAACCCACTGAGCCACCCAGGTGCCCCCTTGCTCTTGGTTTTAAAAAACCAATATTGTAAAACTCAGTCTAAGTTAATATATACATTGACTCAATTCCAATGCAAATAGCACCAAGAATTGGGGGGCAGGCTATTTACTAGATAGCTTAAAGTCATGGAACCTGCAGAATGGAAAAGTTTTACTAAGAAGAACGAGAACAGGCAGCCCAACAACAATGAAAACAGTCTGATACTGCTACTTGAACAGACCACATAAGAGAATGCAACAGAGAGCGCAGAAGTGGGCTCAAATTCAAATGGAAGTGCGTGTGTGTAACCATGTGGTTTCAATTCAATGAGGAAAACTAGATTATCCAATTAAAAAATGTTACAGCAACTGGCTAACCAACTGGCTAACCAACAGGAAACAATCAAATTAGAGCTCTACTGTGGTAGGCTGAAATATCCACCCCAAATCCCTGGACGCTGTGAATACGACCTTATTTGGAAAGAAAGGATGTGCAGATATGACTAAGGATTTTAAGATGAGGAGATAATCCTGGATTATCTTAGGTGGGCCCCAGATGATGTCATGGGTATCCTTATAAGAGAGAAGAGGAGACTCACACAAAGCAAAAGTCAAAGAGAGAACTGAGAAGAGCCTGGGGTCACGGTGGCTCTGAGCCAAGCTTGCAGGCAAAATCTAGAAGCTAGCAGAGGCCTGGAACAGATTTTCCCAGAGCCTCTGTACGGAGTGTAGCCCCTGTGACACCTTTATTTCAGACTTCTGGCCCCCAGACTGTGAGAGAATTCATTTCTGCCTTTCAGGCCACCATGCTTGTGGTAATTTGTTCCAGTGGCCACAGGAAACGAAGATACCTTTCTCACTCCCTTCATTAAAATAATTTCAGGTGAATAAAAGATTTAACACTAAAAAAATTAAAAAGAAGGTATTAATGGAAAGATGGGAGAATCTGAAGAACCATCTTGAATGCAGAGGCCTTCCTAACTAAAACAAAACCCAAGAAAGAAAAAATTCCTAAATCTGACTACATTAAAATACATTTGATAGCAAACTACTATCAAATAGCAGTTTGACTTGACTCCGTACTGTCAGGGGCGGTTGTTCACAGTGTGTACTAATAACCAGACGGTACAGATGGAACATCTCTGAACAATTAAATACACAACACAACAAATAGGTTTGTGTGTGTTTACATGCAAAGTAAATTACTGAGGTATTTCCATAAATACTGAAATAATACTGCTGATTATTGGGTGATATTAACAATATATAATTTAAATGAAGGTGTCAAAGACCTTACTTACCACTGAAGAAAATGAGACACTGAGAAGATAACTTTTAGAACCTACTGGATAGTAAGCCAGGAAGCTGGCCTTAGAACTTCCGGGTTATTGTTATAATTTCTAACAACTAATTATTTTGATGAAGGATCTAACTTTAATATCATATGTCATTTACATGTCTGAGATTTTAAGGAATAGATGCACAGTGAAAAAAATCCAGCAGTGCTCATGGGCAGACTATGGAACTTCGAGGGCCCCTTTCACTTCACGCTGCTCTCCCCACCCCGACCCCTCCCCACTCCTTTGTTCTCCTCCTTAAAAGATACCCACCACCTACATTTCTTGTATTTCTTCCCAGGGGGAGTTCATGTATAAATGGTCACATATGCGAGTAGGTACATTCACTGTGTAAAAACACAGGTATACAGAGAGCATGTTTTGCAAGCAGGTTTCTATTTTTGCTTATTTGTTTTTTACTTAAGGAGATTGGGACACATCCATCCATATATACCTAGCTCATTCTTTATATTTTCTTGTTACCTTTAATTAAATGGATGTATTGTACTTTCCTAAAACAATATCTCACTGAAGGACACTTACATTGTTTCCCATCTTTTGCTTTCATAAACAATACTCAACTTAGTATCTTTGGACATACATATTTACCCACATGTGCAAAACTTCTGGAAACAGAATTGCCAAGTCAAAGGCTATTTGCATTTTAAATTTGTATAGATAGTGCCAAATTTTTCTCCAAATGATGCTCACTATGTTTAGCAAATCTTAAAACATGGCTCTGTTTCCTCTTCTTTCCTCAGCTAATTTTTTTGCCTGTTTCTAAACAAATTTCTTTAAGTATAAAAAACCCCTAATAGTAATAGAAAATAATGACTCCATTAAAAACAGAAGTGTCAACAGAGGCATAATCTATAAGCTTATCTGACTGCCAATGATGTGTTGACATACATTAGCTTACACACACACAAATTCTATACAAAAGAGGGCTAAATGCACACTAGTTAGCTGGCCAGCCTTAATATGACCCTCTTAGCTGTTGTAATACTATCCAACTAATTGTTCAGAGATGTTCCATCTGTACCGTCTGGTTATTAGTACACACTGTGAACAACCGCCCCTGACAGTACAGAGTCAAGTCTGTTCCTCTACACGGACAGCGGAGGAGGCAGCGCTCCCCACCAGCGGCCCGCAAATCTCTTCAGCATTTTTGTGTGGGGTACTTTCACTCACAACAGCAGCAGCTCTCTCTCTCTGTCAGAGGGCTGTCAGCAGGTTGCTGAAGCCCTGGAAAGCTGAAAGTACCTGGGAATGTCATCCCCCGGGCCCCATCTCCAGCCATTAGCAAGGATCAACAGATACTGGAGTGTGAGGACTCCAGTCACCACGCCTCTGACCTGGGTCTCCAGGGTTACCCTGCAGACTGAGCTAAAGGGGAGCTGGTCCCTGAAACCTTGCTTGATACACCCTTACTTGGCCTCATTATACTTCTCTACTCCCCTATTGGTTTTCTCTATGGGTGCGTCCTAATAAGCATCCTAATAATAAAGTATCTTAAAAGCACCTTTATATGAATCTTTGTCTCAGGACCTACTTCTAAGGAACCCAAGCTAAAATAGCGTGTTTTTCTTTTACGCAAATAGGTCACAGTGATTAGCAGACAGAGCACTGATACTGGCATACCATGTCTGTTGAATTGGTTCGTAAGTGATTTTTTCCCAGCATATTAATGTTCTGAAAAGTGATCAGGGTCTAGCTTTCTCAAAATTTAGGAGAAAACTTTAATAATATATAAAGACATCAAATAAAAACCTAAACACACCTCCAATGATATAAAAATACATACGCACAAATTTATTTACTGTAGCACTGCTAGAAATTGCAAAATACTGGGACAACCTAAATGTCTACTCATAGGAGAGTGGTTGAATCAACTATACTTCCCTGCGATGGGGTACTATGCAGTAGTGAAAAAGAACGAGAAGGAGCTCTATGAACTGACGTAGAATGATTTCTAGGGCATAATCCTAAGTGAAAAAAGCAAGGCCCAAAAGGGTATGTATATTATGCTATCCTTCAGAATAGCATATTATATTATGCTTCGCCTTTAGAAAGGAGAGGGTAGAAGAAAATACAAATCTGTTCACTTGTGCAAAAGACCTACGGGAGAGGTAGACCAGAAACTAAAGAGATAGGCTACCTGCGGGAGTGAGTGGGTTAGGGACCAAGAGAAGTGGGGCATGGAAATGCGGGAACAGAGGGAAAGAACGAGTCTTTTTTAAGGCCCTGACTCCTAACACTAGAGTATTATTTTGCACACCCTACATAAACCTCCAAAATAAACAGAACATAGGGGAAACCCCAAAAAGGAATGCGACACTAAAAAAGGACCCTAGCTGCATTTCAAACGAATTCTAGAACCACCCTGACAGGAGTGGAGAAGAAAATATCTCACTTGTGAAAACCAGTCTCTTGACCAAATACTATAAGGCCAAAAGGACAAAAAACAAAACAAAACAATAACCAAAAAAAATCCCAAAAAACCCGAAACAACAACAACAACAAAACTACATGAATGTGGTTAAAGAAATCCTACTTGGGGAAATGTTTCTCACAGGTGTATGGGTAGGCAATTTTGAAACTACTTTATAGGTAAACTAGCAGTGAATAAATAAGTGAATATATTGTCAGCAATGAAAGCTGGGTTTTTCATTATTGGAGAAAGAAGTTAAAAATACAGGAAGGAGAAAGGTAAAATGAAACCAGGAGTATAGGATTGAAATCAGAGGCATCAGTATAAACTCATAGTTTTTAAAATATGAATACAGATATGTATGCATGTGTGTACGTATATATGTACATATGTGTACGTGTGTTGAAGCACAGGTTAGTATACATATATATTTTTTCAAGTTTTGTCAGCTAAGAAGACCTAAAGGAAGAACTAGAAGACCTAAAGGAGGAACTAGAAGCAATGACAATTGGGTAGCAATAGGGACATCTAGCACCCATGTCTTGGTTTCTAAACATGTTCTCAAACAAAAGAAGCCTAGGCTCCTTGAAGGAGTAGTTGATTCCAGGACTGGAGGAGGAAAACCAAAGATGACTCTGGCACATTATATGGTATCGGAAAGCAAGGAAGTGCTCAAAATAAAACGAAACAAAAAATTCTACAACATGACCCTTCTCTAGTGTAAATGTGCCTGGTTTGGAGGCTTTAAGAACCACGACATGTTCACCCATGTGGAGCCACCTGAGGGAATCCGCGGAGGAGGGCTCTACTCTGCCAACGTGCGTGCTCCTTATGGACACAGTTCTGCAGCTGCAAAGCAGTCCGTGATGACAGACCTACAAACTGCTCCTCTTCATCTGCTTTTAAACCCTCTTCAACTGAGATAATGCATGCGGGGAGTGCTCTTCCTCCTTCTCGCCAGAGGTAGGATGGACTTCCCATAATGGGTTTATACTAGGTCATAACTGATGGAATTGACCTACTTTAAAAATGCACCATACTAGAGTCCTAAGATACATACAAATAGCTAGGTTCAGGACTATGAGTACTTGGCTTATTTTTCATGCTCAAGAATAAAACAAGAGGGGCGCCTGGGTGTCTCAGTGGGTTAAAGCCTCTGCCTTCGGCTTGGGTCATGATCCCAGCATCCTGGGATCAAGCCCCGAGTCAGGCTCTCTGCTCCCCACCCACTGCCTGCCTCTCTGCCTACTTGTGATCTCTGTCAAATGAATAAGTTTAAAAATCTTTAAAAAAAGAATAAAACAAGAAATGGAGAATTAGAACCTCAAAGTAGTGTCGTTATATTCTTTCCAATTCATTCAACATAATATTTTTTTTTTCTATTTTAAAAGGCTGTTTCCTTACTTAGAATATGCTGGAGAAACCCAATACGGGTTGTCTTCAGCTGCTTTAGCATGCCGCAGAATGGCTTCCCGGGGATTGCTGTCATCGGTTTTGTCCAAAGCAATGTTCTTCACAATGTATGACGACAGAGTGCCCCCGTGGGTTCCAACCCGGCCGCCACGACCTGTTCCCAGGGAAAAAACACAGATCAGACCTGGAATGAGCATGACAATATAGACGCATACTACCTTGTATGCCCTGTACTTATCTGAAAAGGTTGAGAATTCCTCAATGCTGGCTTCCAAGGTGGCAGGTGACATGAGAAACAGAGTGAGGCCAGAGCTTCAGGTTTACCCAATTTTTGTCATTCCCTACACGATCAAGGTTTGGAGCGCTCTGGGGCTTCTTCAGATCCCGGCCTGAAGCATACAAATCTCAAGGGGACTTCGGTATCATCTCTTCGGGTTTCATTTATGATCATCACAACCGAAGTAGGAAATCAACAAACTTTAACTTCCCCAGAACATTTTTTTAATTTTTTTTTAAGATTTTTATTTATTTATTTGACAGAGAGAAATCACAAGTAGGCAGAGCAGCAGGCAGAGAGAAAGGAGGAAGCAGGCTCCCCACTGAGCAGAGGGCTCGGTGTGGGGCTCAACCCCAGAACCCTGAGACCACGACCTGAGCTGAAGGTAGAGGCTTAACCCACTGAGCCACCCAGGTACCCCTCCCATAACATTTTTAAATAGAGACTTTTTAAAGTATGTCTTAGCTGTTTCATCTACATAGTGATACCAATGCAAGGAAGAATTACAAATACTTGGCCATGTGTAGGCCTTGAAAAGATTCCTTAGGTGTGAACATTTGAAATTCAGTTCATAAAAATAACCAATACTGGGACACCTGGGTGGCTCAGTCAGTCAAGGGGCTGACTCTTGATTTCGGCTCAGGTCAGGATCTCAGGATTCTGGTGTGGAGCACTGAGGTGGGCTCCCCGCTCAGCAGGGAGTCTGCTGCAGGATTCTCTCCCTCTGCCCCTCCCCACCACTTGCATGCACACACACATGCTCTCTCTTTTTCTCTCTCTAATAAATAAATCTTAAAAAAATTAATCCGTATTCATTAGATGCCTATTATAGCTTTAAACAAATATATCTTAGGGCTTGCCATCTCCCAAGTACCTTGTAGGAGAAAAAACAAACAAGTTGAATTCCCTGATTCACGTTATTTTATGGTACTAGAACTGCTCTCATAGACAAAAGCTCTCTAAGGGCAGGGATCTGCACCCTGCTGGATCTCCAACAGCTAGTCTGGTGCCTGGTAGTCAAAAAAATGTATGACTTTTATTTTGAAGAACTTATTATCTGTCAGAGAGAGAGAGAGAGAGAGAGAAAACACAAGCAGGGGGAGCAGGAAGCAGAAGGAGAGGAAGAAGCAGACTCCCCACTGAGCGGAGAGCACGACATGGGGCTCCATCCCAGGACCTTGGAATCATGACCTAAGCTGAAGGCACATGCTTAACCCAGTGAACCACCCAGGCACCCATAAAATCTATGACATTTTAGGAAGATTTGAAAAAAAAAACAAACCAAAACTACACATGAAGAGCCAAATTGTGCTATATGATTAATTCTATAAATCAAGATAAGAGGAGACTAAAAAAGGCAGGAAATAATTAGTTGTGAAAGAATTTGCATGGCCAGTAACTGTTATAGTACTTACAAACTATTATAGTACTGAGGTGGTTGGGGAGCTCTTTAGGAAGAGACGGATCCAATCTGAGAAAGCTCTGAAGGCAGCGGTCATTTTCAGAATGAGCAGAATGGTTTCAGAACAAAAGTACAGAAAGAGGACAATTCAATGGGCATTTGCAGGCAGGAGTGACCTGACAGTCGTATCAGAAGATCGGAGGAGGAGGGAGGAGAGGTGTGATGCTCAAAAGTGCGTTAGAGTCAGAATGCAGAGAATGACTCTCTAGAAATGCAAACGGACAGTGGGGAGCTTATAAGATTTGGGGGCAGTAGCAGTGTGAAAGCCAGAGGAGCTGGGAATAAAAGCTATATAGAAAGTGAATGAAGGCAAGGTGGGAAGGAAAGAGAGTGACTTGAGATACGGTGCCTAGTTAGAAAGGCTTTTCAATAATCCAGGTAAGAATATTATTTAGGAACTTTGATTTAGAATGGTGGCAGAGAAAACGAAAAAAAAAAAAAAAAAAAAGTTAAGATAGATATGTGAAATGTTTTCAAGGCTCAAGGCGGAAAGGGCAGACCAAAAACAGATGGAGGCCCAGAACTGAGGTTCAGGATGAACGAACAAGTCAAAAGCTATAGGCTTAGGAGCCTAGGAAAACAGAAACCACACAAGTGATAACGAGTAAAATGAGATTCCAGGAAGTGTATGTGTCGTATAATAGCAATGCTGCCTTGCTTGCTTCTGGTACCTTCTTTCTTTCTTTCTTTTTTTTTGGGGGGGGGGGGGGCGGGGTTGGGAGGGGGTACCTACTTTCTTCAAACTTCTAAGGACTTCTATCCATCCTCTAGGGGAATGGGCAGCTCCATTTTATCAACACAAAACTAAATGATGGCCACTTCTCCCTTATGTGAAACCTAATCTAGCCCGGATTCTGGTCAAAGTACTCAAATGTTTGTACGAAGCCAACACTGACAGCAGTAGTTTCAACACTGGGTTCTGGGAACCCTAGAGTTCCACCAAGATCACCTAAAAGGGCTCAAGTCAGAGACCGAGCAGAAAGGGGCCCAGCCTTCTCTCTGTTAGCAGTGCAGCTCCATTTTTATCAGTTTTATGCACCAGGATTCTGCATCCTTTAAGCAAAAAGTTCTGAGGCTAAAAAGAAAATGTTTGAAAACCACCATGTAGTAAAATCTCCCTAGAGACAAAGCAGCAATCAGGAGCAAAGCATCTTCCCACTTCTCTCTCAGCGAACCCTGCCCCCCCCCGCCCCCCACCCCTCTGTAGGTCACCAGCTGGATCAATCACGGTCACCTGGGCCTGCCACAGGAGGTTCGGGTTTATGCGACTTCAGGGGATCCAGTCTATCCTTCTCCAGCTGTTTCCTTGTACTCCGTTGGCGGGGTTCACGGAACATAGGCAAGGCATGAGCTACGAGAAGTCACATTTGAAAAATTTTATTATAATAATAACCCTTCCATCCAAAAACATAGCTGAAGCATGACTAACTTGAAGATGAAATGGAAGTCATAATGACAGCCTTCCTCTAATAATAAAAGACAGTCTTACTGTAACCAATTAGCCAATTTTGTTTGAAACCAGACTCATTGTTCACCTCTCCTGGCAACTAATGGCACTCAGGAAATACTGTCAAATACTGTCATGGAAACACTGGTGAGGCTCCCCGTTGCCCAAACCATGGGTAGCAGTTAAACTTAATTTCTGTGGTTTTGAAATGAAAACACTTAATGGGACTGCTTCTTATTTTTTTCTTACAGGACCCAAATGTGAATAAGGCCAGCAGCTCGCCTGTCAGCCTTGAAGTCTCCTCGGACTCCTCAAAAAACCTCTGGAATCACTTCACACGTTTCTGAAATGTGACCACCTCTCAGGAGGAGTTGACAACACTGAGTAACCGGAAGGGAGGAGCACTTCTCCCACTGAAACTGGGATAAAGGTTGCCCTGAATGCGGGGGGCGGGGGGTCTGGATCTCCGGGCATGGTGACTTGATGAAGACTTTTCCCTACTTCTATATGGTGGACGAAACAAAAGGGTAAGACTCGGAGTAGTATTTGTCCAATTGCTACTGGTTGTTTACTCAATGTCAGAATTAAATCTTATAAAAGAGTCTATGGATGTAAAAGGAAAATAGTGATATTCTGCGGGAGAGCAAGAAGGTGACTGGGGGGGAAATTAAATAATGATCTTTTTCTTAACCAAAAACTGTTTCAGAATATTTTCTTTGGATCCTTACATGGGGAGTACAACCTCCTTTAAAAGAGAAAACCTTTATCCAGGGGATCAGGGCAGAGAAGGAAAAGGATTAAGAGGGGCTCAAAGGGAATTCATAATATGAATGATAGAAATGTCTCAAATACTTCAAAAACTCTTCTAGTATCCCCCTTTCCCTAGCACCTGCTAGGGCCAGGACCATCTCACTCACCAGTAAAACTCTCCTGCCTTGAGTCAGGGGAGCTGAGAAACACAGCCACCCCGTCACTCTGTTGGGCAACACGACACAACAGTATTTTTAGGAGGGGGAAAAATAGCTTTTCACTTCAAACGACTGGAGGAATTTAAGTAGGCCGCATGTAATTACATGAGCTAGACTGGTTGTGACACCGACTTTAACACTTCTACTCTTGCAAAAAGTGTCACGGGATCTCCTTACTGATCATAAGCTCCAAGGGACTTGGTCTTACAGGAGACCCACTACCAGGGAGAAAAACCCAGCAGTACAGCGCCCCCTGGGCTTGAGACGGAGACCCTGGTGAGGTCCACAGGGCATCTGCTTATCACAACTGCTACTTCTTCCAAGATGTCCCTCCAGCCACTAGCTGTGACAGGTTGGAGGCTCTGGCCCTGGGCAACACACATCTGCCAGGTTGACAAACGTGAGAGAAGCTGCTTATTCTGGTAAGGTTTCTGGGTAGTTCCTTTTGTATCTAAATGTCTCCAGATCTATTGTCACAGAGTCTCAGAGGGAGCTGAAGGAGACCTGTCACCCAGTCTCCCCCCTCTCCTGATAAAGTTCAGTTGTTCAACATCATACTGCATGCCACTGGTAGAACTGGACAAATCCAGGTCTCCTGATTCCAAGACCAGCACTCATTCTTGTTTATTCTTAGAACAGATTGTTATTCTTTAAAAGGCTACTTTGGAGTAATGCATTAGGCTCAAATAGGCTTTTCCTTTTGGGTTGAAAGTTACATGAAATTACCCTGTCTCTGTGATGAGTCACAGAAGCTACAGTGGTTAGCTGTTACATGACTCGCAGCCCTGTCCACATAGTATTTTGTAATATATGCCCAGACTCCGAAGACTTTTTCTGTCTCTAAAGCCATGAGAGCAACACCACACTACAGCAGAAGGGAGAAAGATGATGGAGAGACCACGCTAACAACTTACGGGTGATGATGTAGTCCTGGGTTAGAGTCTCGGCTTGTTTTGCCTTCCGCTGGGTTTTAACCACACACAATTTTGCTCCCCTGGGGCGGGTAAAAGCACATTATTTTCTTTACTTGGTCTTATAAACAGAAAGTCATGTCAAAAGCATTAGATACTTTCAGGAACACACTCTGTGCACACCATCTCGCCAAGTCCTTGACTTTCTAAGGGATGGTCAACAGAAGGGGCCTTGGTGATAAGAGCTTAAATTTATGGGAAAGCAAGTCTGTCAGTCAGTGGTTACTACTGAGTGAAAGGGTTGGAAAGGTAACTGGGCAACAGAACGCTAGTTTAAGAAATCTATAGAAATAACTTAAAATTTAAGATCTTAGAGAGATATAAATAAAATTTAAAAACCTTTTTACCGTGACGGTCACAGGGTTCAAATTTTAGTTTATGTCTCAGATGAAAGCAACCTGGGTGGTCTACACCCCAAGTGGCATTTGTCCGCATCTCAAATGTAAGAGTACAAGTGTCTGGAACTGAGTCGGCCTGGCAGTGTTGCCACGGGGCAACTGCCCAAGAATGTGTGGGATTAACCAAAAGTCCGATTAGAACATTTCACTTCTCCTTAGCAATAATGAGCGATCCCTCTCAGGAGGAGCAAATACAAATAAAAAAATTTCTTCAAGATTCCAAACATAGTAGCTTCCAAATAGGGGCTAGCAAATGGGGCTCACTGTTTTCTCAAGTGAAACAGACTCTCTCATTCTAATTACGTAGCATTTTTAATTTCTTTACTTATTAAAAAACAAACAAAATCCTATTTGTTCTTAAATACAATGAAAACTTTATTTTAGAGGGCAAGGGTTCCAAAGCTAGTCCACAAAGTTCCAAGGGAAGACAGGACTGTCTGTTTCTATTCAGATCCAAATTATAACAATGAACATTCGTTAATAGAGGAGGAGTTTCCTTTCCTCAAAAAGGATGTGAGACCTCACAACAGGTTTATGGTGGGCCCCAGTGAATTTAGCATGTGCAGTTTAATACTAGCTAACCAAGGCTTACTCCAGAGAAAGAGCTAATCAAGTAGTGTACCTTAAGAGAGAAACAAAACCATCGTCATTTGGGGTGGTGACAAGTGTTCATCTTTGTGCCCAAAGAAAATGAAAATAATCTGAGGAATAGAGGGAGCCTCCTGTGAAGTTTTCAGACTTATGAAACACACGGGGATGTTTAAGTCTAGCATTTGGGGCGGGCATAGGGTTGAAGAGGAAATAATTTGTGCTGTTCCTATCTGCTGGTGGAGAACAACCCCCAAAATCCAAACCACTACCTGATAAAAGCCCAAACAGAAAGGGAACAAAACAGACTAGCTGTTCCCACTTCCTGTAAGTGGTTAGTTCTCTACTTTGTTAATCCCTTACATGTATCACTGCTAATGCCATGTCCAGGGAAGTATGCAAAGTGGGCAAGACTTTTTCCCCCTTTGCACTCAGCATTTCAGCTAAAGAACTGCAAATCCTCAGGAAACTTTCACTTCGAATTCTGTCTGGATCAAGGGCAATATCCAAATCCTCTTTAAAGTACAATACCAGGAGTCTGAGGCTTTACTCCATGCCAGCTGCATTTTCTAAAAGGGTGGATCCCCATCAAAGGGGGAAATAAATAAAAGCAGGGTGGGAAATGAAGCCCTCCCCCCAGTTGTTGTCATCCATCTAAAACAGGCCATACTTATGAAATACCTCTGGCTCTTGTTGGGGTCGTAATAGACTTTAGCCAATCCATTTCCAGTTCCTACCATGATCTGGTTCAGCTTCGGATGCCACAGGCAGCGGACAACACTCTGAAAAGGAAAGGCATGGGGATCAACTAAAGAAGCCAAATAAAGATGGGAAAAATCCTATCTTGGTGGCTAGTTTGCAAAAGTGGGCATCATCCTGATGGTTACCTGTAATTTTTAGGACATTCTCCCCCTAAACCAGAAGGTTGTGTCCCTGAGTTAGGTTCTATTCCATCACTTGTTATAAGTGTGATACCCTTTAAAAATGAAAAAGATGGGGCGCCTGGGTGGCTCAGTGGGTTAAAGCCTCTGCCTTTGGCTCGGGTCATGATCTCAGGATCCTGGGATCGAGCCCCACATTGGGCTCTCTGCTCAGCAGGGAGCCTGCTTCCCCTCTCTCTCTGCCTGCCTTTCTGCCTACTTGTGATCTCTGTCTGTCAAATAAATAAATAAAATCTTTTAAAAAAATGAAAAAGATGTTCCTTCCTGACACCGCTCCTCTCTTTTCCTGACAACCTAGCAACAGCAGAGGTAGGCTTCCCCGGCTCCTTGGCCATGTGAGACTGGCATCTTGGAATGCTAAGCCCACATAACTCAGTTCCGCTTACCACTGAAGCAGATTTAGATCTCAGTGTTTCATGCTTTTATACACACAATACGTCCCTCTGGACAGCAGATTGAAGCCAGGTGCTTATTGTTTTTAGTTCACCAAGATCCAAATCTCATAAAGCTTTTTCAGGAACAACACATATTTGCAGGCATTGAATAATATCTCCCTATCTATGAGATAAACCAGCAGGATGATAGCAGAAGTAAAACAGAGATACAGCATACAAAGACTTGACATTAACCTGAATGAAAAACTATTTAAGAGAAGGTTCGCTGGAAGTTATGATCCTTTAAATTCATTACTGGTAAGGAAAACAAGTGGTGCTCTGGGGTCAAAAAGAATGAGTTCTCAGTGAGAATGACAACCTGTTTTTAATTTGTGTCTGCAGTAAGCAGGCCGAAGTGGGAGGTTTAGCAGGGACAGAATGGTGGGGCGGTGGGGAGATAAAGCTCAAATTGGTAGGCAGAGACACCGAGGGCCAAGTTCTACAGATCTCACTCTGATAGAACAAGCAATGCATGGAAACACCAATTCAAGATTTATTAAGGACCATCATGTGCCACGCAATGTACAAGGACTAAAGAAAAAAGGGTACGATTAGATACTGCTATTTTAGGTTCTGAGAGCAAAATGAAAATTGCGAAAATTCCTGGCTTCCAAATCTATCTCAGGCTGAATTTCTCTAGTTTCTTCGCCCTAACCATCCCATTCTTGTTTACACAGAGTATCTGTGCATCTCCTCAATCCCTTTTGATAGGAATTCTGGCTCCCACCTGACTGGCGAGAAGTATGCATATCGTTATATGGCCCCAGATCCTTCTCTGAGATTCCTGAGGAACTCAAGAGGAAACCTAAGAGTCTGCAGATCTTCTCATTCTTGTCTGACAATGCTCTACAAGAGCGGCTCCTAAGCTCTGCAGCACGGAAGACAGCTGAGATGGTCTATAGAGAAAATAAAACCAGAGTGGCTGTGTTTTCCCAGTTTTGGGGGGGGGGGTAAAATTGGGTTAAAAGGGCAAGTTTTTATAATTTTAAGTGTTCTTTCCACAATTTTTTCTTAAATCTATGGTGCCCGCTACCCAGTGTCCACGAGCAAGCACTAAAAGATGATAAAACATAACGTAGTGAGTGGTTATTAACAAAAATCCTTGAGAACAGTATATCACATAAGGCTTGGCTTTTGGGGGAGGGTTGTCATTTCATTCATATGCTTGTGAAACCTACTTTATAATGCACAAGCATAGAAGACACATTTTATCTTATAAGACTGTGCTTGGCTGGTAAGATGGAATTAAGTGTATCAACAGTTCACGGTCTACAAAGCACAGCCTGACTTACAGGTGCTCTGCCATTGAGATTCATTTGAGAATCATGCCTTGGCCACTGGAAATTTCCAAATGGTCATGGCTAGGTATAAGGAAGCATGAGAAGAGTCACGAACTTAACCTTATAAAACCCAACCTAGATTAAGTTCATCCAAGCCAATACTCGTCTTCAAATCAATGCTTACATGTCATCATTCCAAGAGTGCCCCATTTAAAATTGTACCCCACAACTTCCCTTACTCTGTTTTTTTTCATTTTAACCAAAGCAAGTATCACCTTTTAACATAATATATAATTTTATCTTTAATTATGCTTATTATCTGCTTCCCTGATGTGAACATAATTTCCACAGAGGCAGAGATCTTGGCGTGTTTTAGGTGGCAATGTATCCCAAATGCCTAGATTAGTGTGTGGTGTTCAATAAATGTTTGCTGATGGAATGAATTAAGGGTCAGAGTTCACCCAAGTCTACATGGACTGCTTTGCTATGCGGAGTTAGAGACAAGTGAAAGTTCAAGTTAAAATCAGTACAATCTATGGAGAATAATTTTATTTCTCTAGATCATTATCATACTCAAGTATCCTACAGACAAAGTAGAGCTTGTTCCTTCCTAATGTGGTCCTAAAAAGAGGGATATGCATGAACCAGAGAGTGATAGACAATAGTAAGAGGGGCTTTCAAGGGCCTTCAGAAATTTCAGCCACCTACAAATGGCCCCAGGACAATCTCAAGGACATAGTATTAAAGTTATTTCACTTCCTTGGTTCTCTAGAGGTCTGTCTAAGCAGTCTAAGATTACTGGTTCTCAAATATGTTTTCAAGTGAGCAGGGTGCAGAATTGGAAAGGATCCACAATGTAGGCCTGGTAAATTCCAAGACACCCAGCCAAACAGGCAGTTTCCAGGGGCAGCAGGTTACTGTTACTCTCTCCCTCTACTCTGAGGGTGTAAATGTTAGAGAGAGGCAACTGCCCAGGCCAACAGACCAAGGCTGGATTGCTTTCTAGGTAGCCCAAGCTCAGGCCTCCGCACCTCTATTCCTGTTTATGTCCTTCCCCTTCCGGAGTTCTTAGACACACACGTGGCTGGTCAGCGTAAAGCTCACTTACCCTCCTTTTCACATGGAAGCAGGGAGAATGCAGATAAGACCCCTTGAACTAAACAGTCATTCCAGAGCTCCATCCACTGTGGCAATGAGTCACCAAGGCAGCCAATGAGGGCTCCATGAGCCGTCTAACTTAGGCAAAGGATACTTAAGGCTCAATTACCCTAAGACTGGTTATTAATCAAATACTACAGGGATTCTGAAACGTGGAATGAAGAAACAGAATTCAAAATCAAAGGTGGGTGGGCCTTTTTTGTTTATTAATATTTATTGTGTGTGTTTAGCTAACCTTTGTAAACTTTGCAGCTAATGCGGCTCCACACTTTGTCCTGTCAAGGAAATGCATCTTATAGCAGAGAGCTGGCCATCTGCCAAACCAAACAATCCCCGAGACAGCAGCGCAGGGCAGCCAGCAGAGCTGCCACGCTGCTAACTCTTCGAACATACATACCGGGCTTTACTTAACAACAATGGAACACGTGCCTGCTAGAAACCCAAGGAACAATCAGAAGACATACGAGCTATAACTACTTAGGCAGAGGGCATCCCCTCCATCAACCACCCACCCGAGCCTCCCTTCAGGCTCTGGTCTTCTGGAGGTGCTTCTGTGGCGGGGGTGGGGTGGGGGGTGGGGGGTGGGAAGGTGGGTGAGGGGGGGTGGGGGATGGGGGGGTGGGTGCTGACACAGTTGGGACCCAACCACAGGCTTCCCGAGCAAAGTGGCAAACGGAGGGTCCCCAGCACATCTGAGTGGTGGGACCAGAGAGGAAAATGAAAACAAGAGCTACCCAGATCTACGAGAAAGCCTTCACACTGTACCCCGAGATTCAAATGGCGGGAGCCCACTGTCGTGGGAAGGACTAGATTCTGAAATTAGTCACATACTATAATAAACTAATTTGCTAAACTGACCTGGTAAGGCATTTTATTCTTACGCTAATCTACTTCAGCTTATCAAAACAATGTGGATCCACTAATGGCTTCCCCTAGCTAATTAGGCTGACCTCTGTTTTAGCACAAAATTAAGTGTAGCCTTGTAAACCAAAGCCTACCTTCATCTTTGCGTTATAATTTGGCAGTGCAGAGTAACCACAATCTGCCCCAAAGGTACTTAGCTCTAGCAGCAGCCACAAAGAGACGGGAATGGGGCTGGAGATCATAAGCAAGATGACAAGAAGGAATTACAAGACTTTAATGTACTTAACACAGAGATCTTTCTTCTCTGCAGAGACCAAAGAAAAAGCAGGGGTGTGGGCTGGGGAAGAAGAGAGCACTGTGTACAAACAGCAGTGTCAATATTCCGAAATAGGAATTTTGGGATTACCCCTTAGCGAAAGTAAAAAGGCCATGAAAACTTCCAAATAATTTATTTCTGTGGTTTTTACGGTTTACTTTAAGTGAAATCATGGAAGCAAATAAAGAGAGGAGAAGGAAGCGAATGAGAGAAACAAATTTATATTTTAGGGCATGGTGGGAAGGGAACTACTAAGTATCTGGAATTTTATATTATCTAAAGTAACTGAATCCTTGCAACAATACTACAAAATTAGTAATGTTATCCTCATTTCATAAGAACAAGAAACTGAGGCTTAAAGGAGGGTAGGGAACTTTCCCAAGGCCATGCAGCCTGTACAGAAAGGAGCTAGGATCAGTGGGGAGGTTTTCCCAATTCCAGTGCTCCTTCCCTGATACTACTTAATTATGCAAAGTCCTATTTTAGAAGATGGGGAGGAAGGGATGTGGGAGATCTGAAATCATTTCCAAACCCACCTAAGCCAGAAGTAGAAATCTTAGCAAGTTTATGTTAAAAGGCAGATGGTATAAGTAAAATCATAAAGGAAAGGCTCACTACTAACCAGGTCATAAATGTTACTATAAAGAAATCAATGCCTGTATAGTATCTTAGGCGTCTGTAATGCAAATACCCAAACACCACCGTTATTCTACTCTACATGCTAAAAGAAGCCTAACATCCTTCATAATTTTATATCTTAAACATGATTATGATGAAACACCATTTCCTGATCCTTCCCAGCTGCTGAGCCACACTGTAAACCAAACTCCATCTGGTTTTTTCATGTTTGGTTTTTGTCACATAGTACAAGAATGGATAAGCTTGCTAGTGTGAGAACTAGCTAGTTCTCTTGGGAGAACCAGCACTTTTCAGAATTTTCAAATAAGGAGCCTTACACCTGTTTGTGAAGGAGACAGTCACAGTTTTGCAGATCTGTATGGAGGCAGCCTCATGGTCATGGACATCCTCGGGAATACCCACTGCGTTTGAATGGCTGTGTGTGTGTGCTGATTCCCAAGGCCAAGATCACAGATCAAGATATGAGTCCAAAATAAATAAAAGGAAAGCAGATGAAAATGGAAAAATACTGGAGAAAAAACTCTCTTCAAATTTTCACAAGCCCAATTTTCATTTCACAGAAAGAACTGCTTTCTACATTAAAACACTGAGCCAGGAAGGTAGAAGAGTAAGACGAGAATTCTTTATACCTTTGAAGGCTATTTGTCCTGTCCTGCCAAAGCCATGATTTCCCCAAATTTGGGGTATTCTGCAGCACGCATGGACCATGAGGCTTGGCTTCATCCCTCTGAAGTTCAGGAGGAAAACCTGGTGAGTAAGTCTCAGTCTCCAATAAATAAAACTCCTCAACACCCACCTGATCTCCATGGAGACATCCCTCAAATGGAAAAAATTAAAGACAGACATCTTCTCAGTTCCTCTTCCTAAATACACACCTATCCTTTCTTCTTCCTCCACACCTCCTCCAACTCTAAGGAAGTTCTACCATAGGGCCGGACATGAAGCAATTGTCACTCTTTGCTTGAAATCTCAGTCTTCCCCCTTTCCTGCCCCAAGTAATTTTCTGATAAACCAGATAGCAGCTTAATGGTGAAAAGAAAAAAAAAAATGCCATACCATTTTTATAAATGTAGGGCCTGCTGCAGAAAAAACAAACAAGGAAAAGTGTTGCTCTGTACCTGCCACAAATATCTGATACAGATGTACAGATTATGACTTTTAAAAACTAGCACCTAATTATCAAATTAATTCCCATCAAAGCCATGGAAAATTCATTTATTAAAATCTTTTCCTTTATAGCCTATGCTCTAAAATTAAGGTAATTACTAAAGCAGCAAAAATCTGAAACCTGGTAGTTGTCCTTGGCACTAAATGAATCACATCTGTATCTGATAATAAAAATGCCTAAAGAATTTCATCACAAGAAAAAGTTCTCAGAGTAAATGGAAGGTCTCTTGGGTAAGAAAATTAAATACAATTTTCTTCATCTAATTCAAAACACTAAACGTTAGTTTGCTCCAATCCACTTATTTGAGAAGAATTTACAAAAGCAAAGAAAGCACAAATAATGACTGAAGAAAATCTGGTAATTATTCTTATTAACAGCAGTCTGGGAGCCGGAAACAAACAGGCAGCTGGAAGCTGGAGTCCACAGGATGAGTGACACTGGCGGTGGATCCTATAAGGCAAATATCCCAGAGGCCCCATACCACAACGATCCACAGAGAAGCAGCACTTACTGGAGGCACAGCCCCAAAATTCTAGCAGAGCTTCCCACTGGTGGGCACACGATGGGCTGCAGGGAATTCCTTAGGCCTGAGATCTCCTCAGGTCTAAGATGGGCATAGGGTACTGGAGCCTTCAGCAAATCAGTTAACAGCAAAGAGTACCCTTATCTGTTTACACATTATCATCATGAGCACCTGGTTGAGAAAAAGCTTGAGAAACACTACCTAAGGCCACATCTCTCAGCTAATCTACACAGACCCAGGCCTCTTTACTCTTTTTCATTCATCAAGTTAAAGATGGCCAAAGCCATACGTGAAAAAGTCACAGCTAACATCATATTCAATGGTGAAAAGCTGAGAGCTTTTCCCCCAAGATCAGGGACAAGACAAAGATGTCCACTCTTGCCACTTTTATTCAACATAGTACTGGAAGTCCTGGCTAAAGCAATCAAACAATACATACATACATACATACATACATGGCAGGCACATTGGTAAAGAAGTAGTAAAACTTTCACTATTTGCAGATCACATGATACTATATATAGAAAATCCTAAAGGCTCGCCCAAAAAAACTAGTAGAATAAATAAATTCAGTAAGGTCACAGGAAACAAAATCTATATAGAGAAACCCACTGCATTTCTATACATCAATAATAAAGTGGCAGAAAGAGAAATTAAGAAAACAAGCCCATTTATAATTATACCAAAAATAATAAAATACCTAGGAATAAACTTAACTGAAGAGATGAAAGATCTTTACTCTGAAAAGTATAAAACACTAATGAAAGAAATTGAAGATGACACAAACAAATGGAAAGATATTCCATACTAATGTATTGGAAGAACAAACATTGTTAAAATGCCCATACTATCCAAAGCAATCTCCTGATTCAATGCAAACCCTATCAAAATTCCAACAGTATTCTTCACCGGATTAGAACAAATAATCTTAAAATGCGTATAGAACCACAAAAGACCTCAAATAGTCAAAGCAATCTTGAAAAAGAGGAACAAAATGGGAGGTATCACAATCCCAGATACCAAGATGTACTACCAAGCTGCAGTAATCAAAATAGTACGGTACTGGTACAAAAACAGACATAGATCAATAGAACATAATAGAGTGTCCAGGAATAAATCCACAATTATATGGTCAAATAATCTTCAACGAAAGAGTTAAGAATATGCAATGGGAAAAAGTTTCTTCAACAAATGGTGATGGGAAAACTGGACAGTTACATGAAAAAAAAATGCAACTGGACCCCTTTCTCACACAATACACAAAATTAAACTCAAAATAGATTAAAGACCTAAATTTAAGATCTGAAACCATAAAAATCCTAGAAGATCTGAAACCATAAAATCACAGGCAGCAATTTCTCTGACATTGGCCATAGCAACATTTTTCTAGACAGGCCTCCCATCTAGGAGGCAAGGGAAACTAAAGCAAAAAGAAACTATTAAGACTACATTAAAATAAAAAGCTTTTATACAACAAAGGAAACTATCAACAAAACTAAATGACAACCTACTGAATAGGAGAAGATATTTGCCAATGACATATTGGATAAAGTTTTAGTATCCAAAATATATAAAGTACGTATATAACTCAACACCCAAAAAAACAATCTGATTAAAGAATGGGCAGAAAACCTGAATAGACATTTTGCAAAAGAAGACATACAGATGGCCAGTAGACATATGAAAAGATGCTCAACATCACTCATCATCAGGGAAATGAAAACCAAAACCACAATGAGGTACCACCTCACACCTCTCAGAATGACTAAAATCAAACAAACAAGAAACAACAAATGTTGGTGAGGAGGCGGAGAAAAACATACCCTTGTACAGTGTTGGTGGGAATGCAAACTGGTACAGCCCCTGTGGAAAATAGTAGGGAAGATCCTCAAAAAATTAAAAATAGAATTGCTATAGCATCCAGTAATTCTACTACCGAGTATTCACCAAAAGAATACAAAAATATCAATTCAAAAAGATATGTGCTCCCTAGCGTATTGCATCATTATTTACAATAGCCAAATTACGGAAGCAACCCAAGTGCCCACCAATAGATGAATGGATGAAGAAGTGGTATATATATACAACAGACTATTATTCAGACATAAAAAAACAGATAATATCTTGCCATTTGCAACAACAGAGATGGATCTAGAGGGTATAATTCTAAGTACAATAAGTCAGTCAGACAAAGGCAAATACCATAACCACACTCATATGTGAAACTGATCGAACAAAACAAAGAAGCAAAGAAAAAAAGGGACAACCCAAAAAACAGACTCTTAAGTATAGAGAACTGATGGTTACCAGTGGGGAGGTGGGTTGGAGGATGAGTAAAATAAATAAAGGGGATATAAGTACACTTATAATGATGGATACTGAGTAATGTTAAGAATTGTTGAGTCACTATATTGTACATCTGAAGCATATTTAATATAACACTGTATGTTAACTACACTGGACTTCAAATTTTAAGAAAAACAGATACGTGCATAAAGATAATAACCATAAATCCTTTGTTTATATGAGTAAACAAAGCACAAGTAGATAAAGCTATTAAATCCCTATACAAGATAAGAAATACATGTCATTAAATCTCGGAAATCATCAGCTATGTAAAACCAACCAAACCAAACCAAACAAGAAAAGTTGAATCTTCAAAAATGAACTATATAGAGGCACCTGGGTGGCTCAGCCATTAGGCCGCTGCCTTGGGCTCAGGTCATGATCCCAGGGTCTTGGGATCGGGCCCCCGCATCAGGCTCCTTGCTCAGCAGGAAGCCTGCTTCTCCCTCTCCCACTTCCCCTGCTAGTGTTCCCTCTCTCGCTGTTCACTGTGTCTCTCTGTCAAATAAATAAAATCTTTTTTAAAAAATGAACTATATAGGATATGTAAAGCACTATTTATCTTAACACAGTATGGTAAAAATGTTTTACAAATCATACTCTTTTACTTAGCCCTTTGGGGGGGGTCTCACAACCCCTCCTCAAACATGACAAAGCATTATATCACTCCAAAAAAAGAAAAAGAAACACTATCCTGGGATATGTGTTAATTATAGACCTCTTTCTTCCCCACACTATATATAATTGTCTGGCCAGAGGTCTGATAGAACAGCTGGAAAACTTGTTACTAAAGATCGTTCATCAAATTCAGGTTGGGAGAGGAAAAACTGTCACAGAATGTCCTACAAGACATAAAGTCCTCCACTGGTCTGCTATCAGCAGGACATAATACGGTGCTGGGGTTAGACAACAGAGCACTAGTCATCATTGCACTGTATGGTTTCACACTGTATAAAGAGGAGTATGCCATTCTGAACAGCTTCAAAAATCTATAAAATCAAGTTCTCCTTTTCTGATATTTTATAAAGGAGTCAAGTATGTTTCTCCTTCAGGGTTGTATTATCTACTGGCTAAATCTTCATCCAGCTTAACCATTCATGACAATCATATCTATACAAGGAAATACAAATAAATTTCAATACCAATTAAAAGAACATCAAACACAAGAGTGTAGAGAAGAGAAAAAATGTTTCTATTTAACCAAAAGGGTAATAGTGACTTTTGCTATTGTTTTTGCAGGTCCAGAAATGGAAGCAAAACAGTAAACAGAAATCATTTCTTTGAAATCGCTAATACCAATAAGTAGTAGATGTCTTTCAATATAGCATGATACAGGGTAAATGCCACTAGAAAATGAGTAAACTATTAAACTGAATGAGCTCTCCTTTTGGTCCTCATTCTTTTGCTTTCATTGATTTATGAAGCCTAGAGCAGCACGTGACTGGCACTTCAACTCGACGTAACTCTTAAAATAAGATCTTTTCAAATAGATGATCAAAGAGATAATGACAGGATGGACATCTCACTATAGGTTTTGAATGAATTCCTACAGCAAGCATTATTTCAAGGAAAAGAATGGCTGAAAAGGGAGGATCAGAGATAACAGAAATGTTGAGACAATATGACCCACAAGGAAATGTTAAAAAAAAAAAAACAAACAACAACTAAGTTTGGTTCTCGTAGACAAAAGAACACTGAACAGAAACTTTGTAATAGAGGAAACAGAGGATGTTGACCAGCTGTTCTCCAACTCCATGAGGACTCCCATAAAGGATGTGGGCTCTAAGCTTAAGAATGTGAGGCTCAAGTACAGGAAAAAAATGAAAAAGATCTGATAGTAAGGGATTTCAACAAAAGGAATGAACTCTTTGGAAGGGTTGTAAAATCTGTTAAAATTAACTCTAAATTTCACATAGAAGAATTAAGGCATGGTTCTCAGGTAGGCAAGGAGATGGACTCCAGAAGATAATATTGAGAAACTAAACAAAGTATGCTTGATGCCAGATGGCAGCTGATTAAGCAAAAGCCAGTAGCTTTGCCTGTGGCAATTACATCAAGGGAACACACCACCAGAGTAAGAGAAGTGACTCACACCAGGATCAATGACATTATTTTACTTCCTACAATATAAATGTCCCTGCAAATGTGCAGGGATCTTAGAAGCTTCCTTCTAGGCACATCTGCTGCAATCTGTACTATTCCATTATGTATTTTCCATTACCACTGTAATTTTTTTTCAAGGAAGGAAGGAATGAAGGAAGTTAAGGAAAAAAAGGAAGGAAAGTAGGAAGGGAGAAAGGAGGGAAGGACTGGTTTTAGGCGAGACAGAGGAAACATTCCACTCAGTCTTGCCTTCCGAATGCAGTTATAGAATACAGAAGGCATAGAGCACCTCTTTGAGGACTCTGAAAAGTAAACAGTAGTAGTAGGTAGATTGGGGAATTAGTCCAGAATTCAGAACATCGCTGAAACAGAAGAGTTTACTATTTCCCTTATTCCAGTACTTCCCACTACCCCACCCCAAATCTGTGATGCACAAAATATCAAAATTTTGAAAAAGACAGCTCAGTCCAGTTCAGTTCCCCTTTTGCTTTAAGCTTTAGTACACCTTGGCACAGCCTTGTTACTCATCCCATTTTTACTTAAAATACTGGTATTTTATTCGTCATGGATTTTTTGTATTTTCATTTTTTATAATGTTGTGTTAAAAAGTCATTTATCTTGTACTGAGATTTTTGGCACCTCCTTAAATTTTGTGTTTGAGCCTGACCCTAGACCTGGACGGACCTGTCTCAACGTATGTCTCCCTCTATTATATAAAATTAAGCCCCAAATAGACCGCTAGACCTAAATACAAAACATAAAATTTACAGAAGAAAATCTGGGTGACCTGGGGTCAGTCAAAGAGTTCTGAGATATGACACCAAAACTACACTTTATAAAAGGAAAAAAAAAACTGTAATTCGGACTGTATCAGATTCAAAATCTTTTGTTTCATTAAGCCACTATTAAGAAAAAAATAAGCAACTAACTAGGAGAAAATATTTGCAGATATCCTAAAAAGAACTTATCCTAAAAAGAACTTGGTGTCTAGAATATACAGAGGATTCTCAAAACTTAACAGTAAGAAAACAAACAACATGATTTAAAAATGGACAAAAATACTTGAATAGGTGCTGCAACAAAGAGAGTAACAGTGGACAAAGAGCACATGAAGATATTCATCATCATTAGCCAATTAGAAAAATGCAAATTATAACCTGATAAGAGACCATTCCACACCTATTAGAATGTATAAAATAAAAAGTGTCCACAACACAAACTGTTGTTAAGGATACGGAGCAAATGGAAAACAAATACACCATCGGTGGAAATGCAAAATGGTACTGTTACTCTGAATAATGGCTTGGTATTTTCTTACAAAAATAATCACATACTCACTGTATGACCCAAGAAGCCTACTCTTAGGTATTTACTCTACAGAAACAAAGACTCCTGTTCACACAAAAACTTACATGTGAATGCTGATGGCAGCTTTATCTATAATCTCCAAAAAGTGGAAACAATCAAACGTCCTGTAATAAGATAAACTGGGCTATGTCCACACAGTAGAATACCACTCAGCAATAAACTGTAACAAACTCTTGATACACACCATAACCTGGATGAGTCTCAAAAGCATTCTGCTAAAAGAAGCTGGTCAAACTGAACATAATAGTAATAATAATAATTATTATTATAAAGAAGTTGATCTAAAAAGGTTACATGCTGTATGAGTCCACTTAGAACACATTCTTGAAAAGCCATAACTACAGTGGAGACCAGTGAATGCTAGGGGTTGGGAAGGGGGGCGCAGGGGAAGAGGTGAGAGAGCGGCTACAGTGGAACAGCACAAAGGAGTTTTTGGGGGGGGTGACAGAACTATTCTGTATCCTGATTGTACTGGCAGCAGCTACATAAATTCACACATGCGCTAAAAGTCACAGAACTGTACACTTTTTATTTTTTTTATTTTTTAAATTTATTTATTTATTGATTTTTTTTTAAGATTTTATTTATTTACTTGTCAGAGAGACAGAGAGAACACAGGCAGGCAGAGGCATAGGGAGAAGCAGGCTCCCCAAGGAGGAAGGAGCCCAATGTGGGACTCCATCCTGGGACGCCAGGACCATGAACTGAGCTGAAGGCAGCCGCCCAAGGCGTCCCTGTACATTTTTAAAAAAGCTACATTTTACTGTATCATTTTAAAAAAATAACAAAGAATCAGCACTAAACTAGTTTGTATCATTTTCCTTACTTAAAACATTTAGATTTGATAAAGCAGATATTACCATGAAATCAGTGGTTTCTTTTCTATTTGCATGTGCCTACGGATGAGCACTCAACTGTATTCCTCAAATCCTGAGAACTTCTGTCCTGGAACACCCATTACATGATAGCTTTCCATGTAATGAGAAGTAATTTAATCAAGTAATACCAGTCCCCCCACCCCACCCCCAGACATTGTGAAGCTAACAGCTAACTTAGCAGGGGACTCCAGCTGAGGTCCAGGTACCATTTAAATTGAAGTCTGGTGAGTATGCTGCTTACTTCATGAAATCCCAAGAAAGAGTTTAGTAATCCAAACCATGAAAGCAGCAATAATGCAATACTGTTTTTCATCATAGCCCAATGACATATCTTTTCTTCGGTGATTAAAGAAAATACTCCTACAGAAAGGAGTGGTGGCTGATCACTGTTTGATCATCTTGACAGTAAAACACTGTCCCAATAGCCATCCTGGAAGCTCTTGACCCTGAAAAGGCAGCACTAGAGAAAGAACCATGTTAACTGCTGCACTGCAGATTAGCACTGGCAGTACAAGAACTCCATCACCTTCTACTTACTCCCGTCTGTTTGTTTGTTTGTTTAATTCAATAGCCAACCTATAGTACATCATTAGTTTTTGATTTAGTGTTCAATGATTCATTAGTTGCATATAACACCCAGTGCTCACTCATCACATCGTGTGCCCTCCTTAAGGCCCATCACCCAGTTACCCACCCCTGCCATACCTACTACCCTTTCTACAACCCTCAGTTTGTTTCCCAGAGTCAAGAGTCTCTCATGGTTTGTCTCCCCCTCTGATTTCTTCCCATTCGGTTTTCCCTCCCTTCCGCTAGGATCTTCTGCACTATTTCTTACACTCCACATAGAGTAAAACCATATGATCATTGTCTTTCCCTGACTGACTTATTTCACTGAGCATAATCCCCTCCAGTTCCACCCTTGTTGATGTAAATGGTGGGTATTCATCCTTTCTGATGGCTGAGTAATATTCCATTATATACATGAACCACATCTTCTTTATCCATTCATCTGTTGAAGGACATCTCAGCTCCTTCCACAGCTTGGCTACTGGGGACATTGCTGCTATGAACATTGGGGTGCAGTGTCCCTTCTTTTCACTACATCTGTATCTTTGATGTAACTACTCAGTAGTCCAATTGCTGGGTTGTAGGGTAGTTCTATTTTAAACTACTTGAGGAACCTCCATACTGTTTTCCAGAGTGGCTGCACCAGCTTGCATTCTCACCAACAGTGTAAGAGGGTTCCCCTTTCCCTGCATCCTCACCACTTGTTGTCCCCTATTTTGTTAATTTTAGCCATTCTAACTGGTGCAAGGTGGTATCTCATTGTGGTACGGATTTATAGTTCCCTGATGCCAAGTGATGTAGAATATTTTTTCATGTGTCTGTTGGGCATTTGGATGTCTTCTTTGAAGAAGTGTCTGTAGATGTCTTCTGCCTATTTCTTGACTGTATTATTTGTTGAGTTTGATTAAATTCTTTTAAGATCTTGGATACCAGCCCTTTATCTGTTATGTCATTTGCAAGTATCTTCTTCCATTCTGTAGGTTGCCTTTTAGTTTTGTTGACTGTTTCCTTTGCTGTGCAGAAGCTTTTTTAAAAAATATATTTTATTTATTTATTATTTGAGAGAGAGAATGAGAGAGAGAGAGACAGCATGAGAGAGGGGAAGGATTAGAGGGAGAAGCAGACTCCCTGCAGAGTAGGGAGCCCAATGCAGGACTCGTTCCCGGGACTCCAAGATCATGACCTGAGCCGAAGGCAGTCGCTTAACCAGCTGAGCCACCCAGGTGCCCCCAGAAGATTTTTATCTTGATGAGGTCCCAGTAGTTCATTTTTGCTTTTGTTTCCCTTGCCTTCAGAGATGTGTCTTGCAAGAAGTTGCTGCGGCCAAGGTCGAAGAGGTTACTCTCTGTGTTACCTAGGATTTTGATGGATTCCTGTCTCACATTGAGGACTTTCATCCATTTTGAATTTATCTTTGTGTATGGTGTGAGACAATGGTCCAGTTTCATTCTTCTGCATGTGGCTGTCCAATTTTCCCAATACCATTTACTGAAGAGACTGTCTTTTTTTCCCATTGGACATTCTTTCCTGCTTTGTCGAAGATTAGTTGACCATAGAGTCGAGGGTCCATTTCTGGGCTAATTCTGTTCCATTGAACGATGTGTTTGTTTTTGTGCCAGTACCATACTGTCTTGATGATCACAGTTTTGTAATAGAACTTGAAGTCAGGCATTGTGATGTCCCCAGCTTTGGTTTTCTTTTTCAATATTCCCCTGGCTATTTGGGGTCCTTTATAGTTTCATACATATTTTAGGATTGTTTGCAGTCCCTATCAAAATACCATTGACATTTTTCACAGAACTGGAACAAACAATTCTCTGAAGTTTTTCATCAAATATTCATACATCTCAGAAGACCAGGAAACAACCAGTGCTCCTGTAACCTGACTTTCTGTTTCCAATGAGCAAATGTTCTAAATACCTACATTGAATATACTGTTTTATCACTTGGCTATGGGAAAAATATACCTATTTTAGTTAAGTACAAATAGGTTAATCTAGAATCTGCATTGTTTAATCCTCCCAAGAAAGTGAATTACAGCAAAACTTCATTAAGCTAATGGTGCTTTATCCAAGATAATATATAATTCAAAGCAACTGCTGTTCCCTAGTTTAACCAGCTGCCTGATTGCTCTTTCATAAAAATCAGATAGTGGAAAGCTAAACTCGAAGTCCATTTCTTCCATCCCCTTTGCTTCATATTAAGAAGGTTTCACTATATTTTAGAAGGCAGACAAATGCCAAATATAGTCTTTCTTTACGGTTTATTTTCAGTTGGCATTTGCACTTCCAATAGCTCAAGTTCCCTCTGTGTCCTGTTCCTTGTACAATCCTGACTGGGCAAAGACACTGCTGGACTCCTTTATATCCAGATAACTTTTAAAGAGGTGGAACCTTGTATCAGTGAGACAGATCATTAGTCTATTCCCAGGATGATACAGAACAGGTGAGTTCCTCAATTCTCCAGAGACAAGCTTTCACAAGCACAGCTTCATTAATTTGTTTGAAGTGAATTTCCAGAGTTGTTCTATTTAGACTCATATGTAAGAACAAAGACACTTTCCAAAACCAATTCTGAGGACGTCTGGAATATCCATTAATTTGAATGACCTTTCTGTTCTTACGTATGTACAAGTAATGAAGGATGACTGTAGTCTTAATGGTTAGCATGTCCCTTATACTCATAAATTAAGATAAACAGCCAGTTTTGTGAAGAGTCTATTATTTATGGCCTGATTATACCTATTTCTTCTTTCTCTTCATTCTCTTTGATTTAAAATATCAATATACTCTCCTAATAAAAACACAAAAACTTTTTACGTTAAATGAAAGTGGTGATATTTTCATTGTATGCTATATGCCATTCTTTAGGTTAACAAATAGAGCCATTTTCTTGGACATCGAAATGTATCAATTTAAATGTCATATCTGAGAATAATCTATGGGTGATATGATTAGATATTTACTTTCTTAATGATATTTTCTATGGTGTCAATTTTTTGGATTTAATATGTACTACTTTCATAATCAGAAAAATACAATTAAAATACCAAAAGCAGACTAGCTGAAAAATGAATGAATGAATAAAATAAAGCAGTCTGGTTGAAAATATCCAAGCAAATTTCGCTTCCCTTCCCTTCAGCAGCCTTATACCAGATCAGTTGTACTAGATATGCAGCTCTGTTTTGTAAATATAGGTTTGATTTTTTTTTCTTTTCCTCACTTCGTTCAGTCAGTGTATGCAGAAACAAAGGTCAAAGTAACCTAACAAAGAAATCAAAGAGTCATAGGATCAAGGGTGAGATTTCTGGCTTTTTCCTTTCTACTTTTTTTCCTCTTTACCCAAGGGAACACCAGCTATTTCTTTTAAATTATTGCCAAAAGCAACTGAGAGAGGCCACCACCCTAAATAACACCAGGTCAAAACTTTAGTCTATTATACTTGGGTTAAGAGTATAAATGTTAATATGCTAGTATAATTGCATAAACCATGTCTTCTGATTTACATTACTGGAAAAGGAAATTCTGTTAGTCATTTTATAACAAATTATAGTTTGATGAAAAATTACTAAGCTAATAATAGTCCATAACATTATTTCAGGACCTCTCCTGAATAACTGGAAGTTTAAAAAGGCCTGAAAATGTCTGTTTCTTCTAAACATAAATCTTTTTTTCCAGATTTTTTTTATTAATATATAATGTATTATTAGCCCCAGGGGTACAGGTCTGTGAATTGCCAGGTTTACACACTTCACAGCACTCACCACAGCACATACCTTCCCCAATGTCCATAACCCAACCACCCTCTCTCTACTCCCCTCCCCCGGGCAACCCTCAGTTTGTTTTGTGAGATTAAGAGTCTCTTATGCTTTGTCTCCCTCCTGATCCCATCTTGTTTCATTTATTCTTTTATTCTTCCTAGCCCCCAAACCCCCCACATTGCCTCTCAAGTTCCTCATATCAGGGAGATCATGATAATTGTCTTTCTCTGATTGACTTATTTCGCTCAGCATAATACCCTCTAGTTCCAGCCACATCATTGCAAATGGCAAGATTTCATTTCTTTTGATGGCTGCGTAGTATTCCATTGTGTATATATACCACATCTTCTTTATCCATTCATCTGTTGATGGACATCTAGGTTCTTTCCATAGTTTGGCTATTGTGGACATTGCTGCTATAAACATTCGGGTGTACGTGTCCCTTCGGATCACTACATTTGTATCTTTAGGGTAAATACCCAGTAGAGCGATTGCTGGGTCACAGGGTAGCTCTATTTTCAACTTTTTGAGTAACACCCATGCTGTTATCCAGAGTGGTTGCACCAACTTGCATTCCCACCAACAGTGTAGGAGGGTTCCCCTTTTTCTGCATCCTCACCAGCATCTGTCATTTCCTGACTTGTTAATTTTAGCTATTCTGACTGGTGTGAGATGGTATCTCATTGTGGTTTCGATTAAACATAAATTTTTTAATTGATATAGCAACTCCAAATTCTATTTCGTCCATTCTTTCTCTCTCATACTTTCATCATATAAAATAAATAATGGTTAGCCTTTTATGCAATATACAAAAGCTTAGGGTCCCATCTTACACAAGAACTAAAGTGAGTTTGTGAACTCACTAAAGTCAAGTTATATTCTGAAATTTATCTTAGAAAAGAGGCTAAGCACACTACTCAAATCATAAAAAAATTAGATGACAAATGAGAAATACGCTGTTTTTTTCCCTTGAGGGAACACAACTGGACTACAAAGAAACATCTAAAAATAATACCAGCAGAATTGTAAAATGTGTATGAACATTATACAATAAAAATGGTACATGTTAAAGAAACATTTGTTATCTCCTAGTGAAGAGAGTCTACATTGAAGAGAAAAAAATTTTCAGAGCATATAACAATACAGAGAATGGAATTAAAGCCATTGTTTCCTTTAAGTTTGTTTCAAAAATAAGTAGGAAAAATACAAATAATTGTATTTTTAAAAGCTATTTATTGTGAAGCTTGTAGTAGAGTTTTTAGTTATTAGGCAACTGTAGAGTTGTTAATCTCGACTGAAAACAACGTTTGGCTCCATATACATGTGGAGCTTGGCATTCTAAAATATAGCCATCTAGGGGTTTATTTCGTTTTAGAAGAGACTGTGAGAATACAATCCCTTATACTTTGCTGAAGTAAATGGGCTCATCTACAATAGACCTAAAGCCACCGTTGTCTGTGTCTAGTCAAGCAAGCACACCACTAAACGCTGATATTAAGAATGAGACGTTGCGAAGAGAAATGGACAAAGTGACCTCATTCCATAGAATTAAAAACCAGAAGAAATCACCTGGAGTCATAAAAGCTTTGAAGAAACCTATTTTCTAAACATTTGTCTGGAGCTCCATGTCTTCAGGACAGCGATTCTACAAGTCTGATCCAGGCATCAATGCTACAGCTAGGATAGTCTAGACACAAAGAGAACTGGAGATTGTACAATTCATGATACAAATAAGAAGAGTTTTAACCCCCCAAAAAAAAACCCAAACAAACAAACAAACAAACAAAAAAAGAATGAGATGTTGCTGTTTATGTAAATTAAAACTCAACACAGTAAGTACCTTACAGCAGCAGAGTGCGGTATTTCCAAAAGAGATGACTATTCTGGTTTTTAGTGACAAAAATAAATAAAATTAGAGATATTTTTGGCCTTTCAAGCAAAATGTCCACTATCTCTACCCATTCCAAAGAGCACATTTATTCTCTTATATTGCAAGTCTTAAAACTTTAGATCAGAGGGGCATTTTATTTTATGTTTTAAAGATTTTATTTATTTATTTGACAGTCAGAGATCACAAGTAGGCAGAGAGGCAGGCAGAGAGAGAGGAGGAAATAGGCTGCTTGTAGAGCAGAGAGCCCGATGCGGAGCTCGATCCCAGGACCCCGGGATCATGACCTGAGCCGAAGGCAGAGGCCTTAACCCACTGAGTCACCCAGGCGCCCCCAGAGGGGCATTTTAAAGTTCTTTTATCATACCATTCCACTATGTAAACAAAAACAATGCTGTCTAATAGTAACAACAACAAAAATGCAATCAAACGGATCATTATGTAAACAAAAACAATGCTGTCTAATAGTAACAAACGGATCATAATTATTTAAATTATTTAAAAAGCTGGTTTGAAGTGCTGTGGCATTTTTGTTCCTATTTGAAGTTTTCTCTTCATCTATTAATATGGATCTCAAGGGACGCCTGGGTGGCTCAGTTGGTTAAGCAGCTGCCTTCGGCTCAGGTCACGATCCCAGCGTCCTGGGATCGAGTCCCACATCGGGCTCCTTGCTTGGCGGGGAGCCTGCTTCTCCCTCTGCCTCTGTTGCCACTTGGCCTGCCTGTGCTCGCTCTCTCTCTCTCTGGCAAATAAATAAATAAAATCTAAAAAAAAAAAAAATATGGATCTCAAAATCTGTTTTCTGACTTTTCTAAGACAATTCAATAGGAGGTATATTCCATTGACTTAATGACGTTTCTCCTTTGTTTGCTTCTCTTCATTTGCTCATCCCTTAAAAGTCTGGGTTTCCTACAGCCCATGTTTTCCATCCTTTGTGCCCTTTCTTTGATCAAAGTAATCAGTAACCAACATTTCAACTATAAACTGTAAATATTTCCCCCAAAAACTGTGTCTTCTTTCCTTAAGGACCAAACTCACTTACCTATCTGTCTACTGTCTTCACCCAGAGGCTCTGCAGGTATTTCAACAACAATGTAATGAATTTCTTCCAAAATCTGCTTTTTCCTTTTCTTTTCTTTTTTTTTAATCTTGGGGAACACTGTCCCAGTCTCCCAAGTAATAAACCTCAGCCTCCATAACAACACCAAATCTTGTAAATCTACCCTTTGCACTTCAATAAAATTCTCTGTTCTAAAGACTAAATCGGGCTGTGCCATTCCTTTGCTTTAACAAACACACAAACAAAAAACAGAAGATAAAGTCACCTTCTTATTATGGTACACAAGATCCGTTTACCTTTCCGTCTCTAGATACTCCTCTTCTGCCTCACTCTCCAAAGACATTACATTCATTGTAATGTCTTTGGAGAGTGAATTGTAAATTCATTACATTCACTTGCCAAGTATACCATTCACGCATTCAACAACTATGTGCCAGGCACTGTTCTAAGCACTGAGGAGATTACAGTGAACACAACAGAGTTTCTGCTCTCGGGGGCTTACATCTTGATGCAAGAAAACAGACAACAAACATATAACAGATGCAATGGCAGTAAATACTATGGAGCAAAAGATCTAGCTAGAAAAGCAATTCAGAGCAACACAGCAGACAGCATGTTCTATACACTACAAAAACACAGGGGTTCTTAAAAGTGCAATCATACATCCCTTAATTTATTCAGGTTTCAATTTTAATTATAATTAAAAACCAGAACACCACGAGTAATACTGACATGTACAGTCATTGAGAGGCATAACAGAACACAGCTTACTTCTGGAACAACCGATTATAATAATTTTTATTTTTTGAGATTAAAGTTGATAGAGTCAAGAATGTTTTCCTTTGATTCTAGTGTTTTAGTTGGCTCTTGGATGTACCCCAAAAAAATTATTAGTAGTGCTGGTACATTTCAAATTATGTCATGAGATTAGAATCTATAAAACTTAAGTACTCATCTAGAATTGGTCTCATTGTTAATTCATTGTCTTTAACTAACTATACCAGGGTTTCAAATTTCGGGCCTACAAATTAAGAGTACACAGTAATACTAGAACATTAGAGACAGGAGCTTTTGACTAGTGATTTAAAGACAGTTGTTCAATTGTCTGAATCATTTAAGTACATAATATGTCCCAACTGTTTACAAAGAGTGGAAAGAAGTGGAGAAGTCTACATAAGGGCACTGTTTAAGACACAGGGTATTACTAAAGGCTTTGACAGTGAGCCAAAAAAATTGTGCACAGACATTAATAGGTCTGTTTCATACTCAGAAAATAACAATGATTTACCTTACCTTCTAAATACTAATACATACTTTAAAAGACTATAAAGGAATTCGGATTTTCCTCTGGGAAACTTCACTCTTACCGTGTTATATCCAGCTCCAGTCTCGGGACAGGAATGGATGAGTCAGTGGAAAAACGCATGCAAGCATGCTGGTTTGTTGTTGTTTTTTTTTAATATTTTATTTATTTATTTGACAGAGTTCACAAGTAGGCAGAGAAGCAGGCAGAGAGAGAGGAGGATGCAGGCTCCCTGCTGAGCAGAGAGCCCGATGCAATGCGGGGATCCTGAGATCCTGACCTGAGCCAAAGGCAGAGGCTTTAACCCACTGAGCCACCCAGGCGCCCCCAAGCATGCTGGTGTTTTATAAATATGTAAAGAAAACTAATGGACTTTTTTAGAGGCAGAAGTTAACTGTGAAATGTTTTAAACTTCCCAATAACTAAACAGAAATTAAGCTCAGTGGAAGCTGAGTCTTACCTCAATGACAACTCTGGCAAGCAGAATTCTGTCAGTTTTCAAGGTTTAGGGAACAATGGTACAATTCATCACTTTCTGAGGGCATAACTTTCACTTCTGCACACAATCCCTGAATCCTCACAAACACGCACCCTTTGGGGCACTCCTTTCTGGATCCTACATGGTGATCAGCTTCTGCTGTCCTCCAAATGGTTGGCAGAGGGGCAAATGTCCCCGGCCCAGCCGAAATTCCGACTGAAGTGTGGGCCCATGGGAAATACTGGGTCAGAGGAAGGCACAGCATCGATCAACCAGTCAGCATTACATTATGAATTCCTGTGTTGGTGAAAAAAGCAGCTACCATCGCACCATAAGGGCCAGGACTTATGTTCTATTTAAAAACTAAAACCAAAACAAAAGATGACTAGGAGGCAAACTTCATTCTCAAGGCTGAGGAGAGAAGAATTTACATACCGCATCCGTGATGTCTATTTCGTACACCCTTTGGAAAGTTCTGCGCTCAAAGAAAACAAGCTTGCCGCTGCCACATCCCCTTTGAACAGATGTCCCGGTGACTATGAGTTTGTCATCTGGACTGAAACAGCAGTCCGTCCTACAGACAAAAACAGTGTATTAGCACAAGCTTAGGACCCTACAGCAATGAGTTAAATAAAACATAAACACCACCACTGTAATCTTATTGAGGGCTCAACGTAAGTCAAGCACGTATATTAGTTCACTTAATCTTCACAATAATCCTATGAGGTAGATATTACTATCCCCATTTTACTAATGAGGAAATTGAGGCAGAGAGAGATTAAAGAAACCATGCCCTTGCCCAAGATCACAAAAGTAAGTGGCGCGGCTGGGATGTGAACTCAGGCAGCCTGATTCCAGAATCTGTGCTTCTTTAACTTCTACACACCCTATTTTTTAATGTAAAGGAAGTGTGGGAAAAAGTCAAGATAGACCTTGACGGAGATATAGACAAACAGACATTGTATGACTAATGTCTAAGAAGTGATAATTTTGTCCAGTTTTGGAATTATTTTTTACCACCACTAGCCACCATGCCCAAATAATTTGAGTTTTGTCAAGTCAAGGACCATGAAATGAGGAGCAGGTTGAACTGCTGGAACCTAATTGATGGCTATGATTCAAGAGCCCTTGTTATTAGAGATCTGGCCACCTGATTGTGAATAATCTAAGACATGATCCAAAGAAGTTATGCAGTTAGTATAGCTTGCAGCAGGCACAATAGCTCAAAAAATTCTCATCTCTATAAATTCATGTTTGTTTGTCCATCTATTTGTTTTAGCAGATAACTGCCATGGGCAACGGACCACACTAGAATTAATGCTCTGCTATGACACAGTTTCCTCCATTTGACGCTTCCATCCCCTTCACGCTCTCCCTGTTGGTCATTATTTAACACAGATGTGAGATTTTATTTCTAAAAAATAGAAAGTTTTATTTAGGCATCAACTGTAGGACTGAAAAGTTCAAATCCTACCTCAATTGCCTTAGAAAAACCTTTAAGTGCTTCCATTGTCAACTTAACAGAATGGAGGTAATATGGTGTTCAGCTACCTAGAGCAAGGTACTCTGACCAAGTGAAGTATACTGAATTACTGACTAGAATGATGGTAAGAAAAAATTGAGAAAATGACACGTAATAATGCTCAGGAACTATGGAAGATTGCTTTGATGGAATGGGGCTCAAATTTTAAAAGACAACAAATATGTAGGCCTACCCTCTCATTTATACATATTAAAAGAACAATTCAATCTCTTAAAATATTTTTACTACCCAAGTATACACACAGAGAGACACATGAACGTATATCATTTCAACTTCAAAAAAGTTTTATGGTCTGAAGAATGTGCAAATGAAAGGGAAAAACAAAATGCATCTTTCAAAAAACAGTTTTCAAGTACTCTTCTTGTCCCTTTTTAAGACATATGACATAAATTAAAGTGACAAAATTTTTTCTCTATTCTCTTATGTTTATCAGTTATTTAAAATATGCTACTTACATTGGGAACATGGTAGGAAGACCCGAGGCTGAAAAAAGCGGCTTATTAAATTGTCGGATGTCCCATAATTTCAGTGTATCATCACCTGATAGAGGAATGGAAAAGGAAAAAAAAAAAAGTGAATTGTGCAAAAAAACTAGTTCTAAGTTTAGAGTTTGCTAAACTTAGTATATAACTATAGGAAGGAAAGAAGGAAGGAAGGGAAAGGAAGGTGCACATAAGTGCATTTTACTGTTTAACTGGGGAGTTTGAAAGTAGCGGATGTGAGAACAGTAGAAAGATTTATGATAATGAACTGGCCTCCTAGAAATAAATTTTCAAACTGATGCAGCATCTGTGGGTTAGAAGAGCCCTGGAGACTCTGCTCTAAGGAGTGATTTTACAGCAGCTGGCAGTTCCCCTATGGTATAGTTGAACATAACCTGACTTCTAAAGAAGATATTAATTTAACAACCATCAGGACTGAAAACAGTTCAGTTCACAATAGATTCCTTCTCCCACTGGGGTGTAGATGAAGCTATCCATTAACATGAATGAGAGTGAGCCCCGGGATTCCCTTCCCTCCAGTATGACTCCACCGTGGCTATCATTCTTCGCTTTGCCGGGGAGTACAGCTTTTCCAAAAGCTCTTTAAAGTGTAATGAATATTCTTCTAAGAGTCACTTTTTTTATATTTCTAAAGGGCTACTAACTAATATTCCTGGCCATAATGAAAGCCAAAACTCATATAAGTGATGTCTTTGCTGTTCTTTTCTCCCCGGTGTCCATAGCTGAGACCTGCCTCAACCCCTTGGGTCCAATAAAGAATCAGTATCAGGTGCAAGTGAGGTGAGTGGAGATTTCAATAAAAATCTCCATTCTCTTCCAAGTGACCCTTCTTCTGAAACCCAACTTTTGGCAGGTGCACTAATCCACAACTGGCTGGACTGGGAATCTGCTTAAAATGGAAGGACTCTGTAAGACTCACCATTTTATTTTATTTTATTTTTTTGCTTTTGGTCTTAAAAAAAGATTACATATCCTCGTAATTCTCAAATAATAAGAAAACATTAATCTGCATTAAACAGTTTAGCTAACCTGACAGGTTCTGGTGCTAGCTGGAATACCTTGCAACACCTAGGGACTCTGCTGACTAGAATTCCATCTGCCATATTCTATACGTCCAGGAAGAAAAATGATAGAATAGAGCATACATGTTGTGTTGGCGACGTGTTACCCAACAGCTATTATAGGATGGAAGGGGAAGGCAAGAATTATCACCAAAATGGCTTTGACTGAAATGAGGTTAGTCGTATACTTCTAGTAATTATCAACTGGTTTGGGGCTGGCCTGTTTTAGAATCCTCTGAGAGGAATTTTCAAACAATGCTTCCCTCTTATTCTTCTCTCGTCCCCTCACTCCACATTGGAGATTTGGGTACACCATTCTAAAGCTGCAAGGGTAACTGTGAAATTTTTTTTTTTCTTAAAGATTTTATTTATTTATTTATTTGACAGACAGAGATCACAAGTAGGCAGAGAGGCAGGCAGAGAGAGAGGAGGAAGCAGGCTCCCTGCTGAGCAGAGAGCCTGATTCGGGGCTTGATCCCAGGACCCTGGGATCATGACCTGAGCCAAAGGCAGAGTCTTTAACCCACTGAGCCACCCAGGCGCCCCAATGTGAGAATTTCTAAGTGAAACATTTATCATTTGAAAAACTTCCTCAGACAATTCAGGTACACACTCTTGAGGTAAGAACCATTATTTGTAAGTAAAGAGTATATACAGTCTTAATTAAGAGTCCTCTCAGGATGCAAATAGGTTAGAACCGATAGACCAAAATACATACTTTATACAGACTCCCCCCCTCTTCCATATAGACCATAAATAGAAAATACATGTGCTTTGATGTTTTACAATTATGTAAGTGACGGTAGTTGGGATATAACAGACAAGGCTTCCTCAGAAGAAAGAGAATCTGATGCAATTCCCAAGGTACACAGACATGGAATGGCTGAACTGAGCGAAAGCCAGGCCAAATCTTTCCATCTCCTTCTCACTCCCGCTACCCTCTACACCAGAGCACATTCTTTCAGGAAAGGAACTCTTCTATGATGTTCACAGTTTAGACCCAGCACCTAGCACAATGCTTGCTCAGAGTAGTTGCTCAACATAGAGCAGTTGAGTGAGTGACTGACTGACCAAATGTAGTGTTGCTAGATTAACATGGCCTACAGAATAAAGAATAAATCCTTTATGTGATACTTAAAGCCATCTGTAATGGCTCCTACTCTACTGTTTCTTTTCCCTCCCCACAAACGGGCCTACAGGAAGATCCTCAGTCATGTCCCATACTTCCCATAATGGGAATATGAAAAATCTAAATAAAAATTACAAATGAACGTATCATTTTTTAAATAAAAAATATGATTGTAGGGTTGCCTGGCTGGCTCAGTCAGCTCATAAGCTGCCCTTTCTATTCTCTTGTATCAACACTTGGTTCATTGATGCGAGAAAGATTCAGTGAGAAAAAACCCATATTCAACCATATGAATGTGGGTAAATAGAGAACTATGAAGTTATTTAAAAACTAACATCAAAGTACACAATTTTTTTTAACTGAATTGAGGTACAGTGTTCAAACTGGAAAAAAAAATGTGAGCCAACAGAAGACTCTAAATTATAAAACAATATAGTAAGAATATAGAACATCATCTATAAAATTCCATTAAATTAGAGGCAAAGGTCATCCTTGGAGGCTCAAACTCTGATGGAATTTAAAGCTAAAATAAAAATTTAGGCAAAAAGTATATATTTTCTAAATTTTACTCAATATCGTTTAAGAAAACAATATTGCCAAGTTAGAAATGCATTTTAATGAAAAAAAAAAAAAGACTGGCAAAGGTACATTAACAAAAGGACAGATAGCTTTACTGTTAGGATATTAAAGTAACATCTGTTAATTATGATCATTTTTAAACAAAGAGACATCCAAAAGAAAGTTTTTAACCTACCTCCACGAGAGGCAAGGACATTACCATCATAGGAAAAAGTCACACAAGAAGTGTCTGTACCCGGGTCATGAGCCTGTTTATAGTGGAATTTGGGATGAACCTGTTTGAAAAACAAAGTGTTAATATCTCATCGGAATTCAAATGAGAACGTTTTTGTGGCAGGAGTATTTTACCTTATCATCTAGAAAACGATATACGTATAATATGAATTTTACTTGAATATAGTTTTCTTTATTCTGGAAAATAATTCAAAAGGTTTCTTAAAACATCCATTTGCTTTAATAATAAAAAAGAGATTAAGTCCCATTTTTTCAGACTGCCTTAGCAAGTTCTGAGCAACACAAGATTGGCACGGTATTTAGTTCTCAGAGCATAAAGTCATTGGGACCATTTCCTATGGTAAATATGAATAAAATAAAATTGAAAAATTTGAATAAAAATTACAAATGAACGTATCATTTTTTAAATTAAAAATATCATTGTAGGGTTGCCTGGCTGGCTCAGTCAGTAAAGCATGGGACTCACGATCTCAGCATTGTGAGTTCAAGCCTCATTGTATTCCTAGTATATGCCAGACACCGTGCATGTGGTTGTAGGTCTTAAAATCTCTTTAACGTGCCTGCAGGATTATGTTGCTGTGGAGCAGAAGAGGGGGAGAGCCAACCCTGACACAATGCTAATCGTACCCTACGCACTGTACCCTTTACTATCTCATCTACTCAATTCTCGCAATCACTCTACAAGTTAGGTTCTACTATTATCATCTGCGTTTTACAGATTAGGAAACAGAACCACAAAGACTTACGTACCTGAGGTAAGGCCACATAGCTCATAAGTGGTACAGCTCAGTGTTTGAACTGAAAGGCCACTCTTACACTCTACATGATACTCCTTCTCTGTTCATGTATGTTAGTAGTCTTTTTACTTCCAGTGTTGCTTCTTCACAGTTAATGACTTACAAAGGTAACTCTACTAATCTTGTCACTCAGTTATGATTCAGTAACCAGCACAGGCAAAAACTAGGGAGTCGATTATCTCAGCTCCACCAGGCTGGGTAATTCCAGTGACTGGACAAGGGACACGGCTGGTGACACAGCATGGAGGTCTCTCCTGGGAGCCACAGGGATAGGAATACAAGTGACTCCATCTCTTTCAGTCTTACATCAACCCTAACAAGAATGAGTCACAAAATGAAGCTCATGTCCGTTAGCCTCACATCAATACCCCCGGCCCCCCCGTCTGTGAGCTTTCTACCTAAAAGCTTCCAGTAATGAGGAGCACCTCATTATCTCACAAAAGCAGGCTGAGGTTTGTTTTCGTTTTTGTTTTTAATAATTTGTGTATCTTGAGTTTAATTTGTCCTCTCTCTTCCTCTGATAGTCTTAGAAATTTGTATTAAACATGTTGCTCATGCTTCCACCTTTCATGGGTACAAATAATTAACTGATTCAACTTCTCTTTTAATTGGGCATCAACTGTATGAAAGATACAAGGTTAAACAGGGAAACACAAATGTGCCAAGATAAACACAGCTTTTCTCCTTAGAGAGTTGACAGTCCCCTGAAGGAATACATAAGTGACAAGCATAAGTGACAAGTGGTATGATGGGGACATGAGGAGTAATAAGCGAGCACTGAAGAGAGATGCCTAATCCAAACCTGAGAACGGGGGGAGGGGGACAGAAAGAAATCCTGAGACCCAGTGGATGAAAACACGAGTTAGCAGATGACTGAGGAGGACGCAGAGGTAACAATGAATATTCCAGTCACAGGGTACTGTGTTGTAGTAGGAAGAATTCCGACCCCCATGACCTCCATTTCCTGGTGTCATGTCACTCTACATGGCAAAGGGAATGCTGCAGGTATAACTAAGGTTACTAACTTTGAAGGTAAACCTTCAAAGAAGGAGATCATCCTGGATTACCCAGGTGGGGCTGAAGTAGTCACATGAGACGGGGAAAGCAGAACTTTCTCCTGGCTGAGGACAGAAGAAAAAGCTGCAGAGACATGACAGAGAGTAAATAAGAGACTGGAAGTGTTGGACATGCCACTGTTGACTCTAAAGATATGTCAGGGACATGGGGATCTGAATGTTGCCAATAACCAGTGCGTCTGAAGGAGGATCCTGAGACCCTGAGGAGAGCCACCGCCTTGGCCAACAGTTTGATTTTAGCTTGATCAGACCCTAAGAAGAGAACTCACCACACCATGCCAGACATCTTACCTACAGAAACTGTGAAATAATAAATTGGGTGATTTTTTTTTTTAAGGCACTAAATAGTGTAATTTGTTAAGAAGCAATGGAAAGCTAACGTGCATAAAGGTAAAGGAGCTAGCCGCGTTCAAAGAACTAAAAGAAGCTAACCGCGACTGGAGGGGAAGGAGAGGTGGGGGGATGGTGTGAGCAGGGCCTCGATCACAGTGAGCTTTATAGGCCATGTTAAGGGCTTAGATTTTATCCTGAAGGCAAAAGGGAGCTGCTTAATGGTGATTACTCAGAGGAGAACGTGACTAGGTTTGCTTATTTTTAAAAAGATCATTCTGGGCACATGAGGAGAATAGTCTGGGAGTATTTTGATCCTCAGAGAAATGAAACTCTGCTACCAAACTCAATTAGGAAAATCTGCCACTTGGTCATGTTTTATCAAGTTATCAATGACTAAATTCTCAATAGAACTTCTGGGGGCGCCTGGGTGGCTCAGTTGTTAAGTGTCTGCCTTCAGCTTAGGTCATGATCCCACGGTCCTGGGATCAAACCCTGCACCGTGCTCCCTGCTCAGCAGGAAGCCCGCTTCTCCCTCTCCCACTCCCCCTGCTTGTGTTCCCTCTCTCACTGTGTCAAATAAATAAATAAAAACTTAAAAAATAAAAAAATAAATAGAACTTCTGAAAGATACCGTATTGGTAGCAGCTTACCAAAAAGTCTATACTTACATTTGGCCTCTCAGTGAAATTAACTTAGTTTTTTGTTTATTTGTTTTAAATGTTTTGCTTATTTTTAATGCTCATTAATATATATACACATATACATAGAAGGAAGACCAGTCATTTCAGAACCGGTAAAGCAGTGCAGGATAGTAAAACTGGGCCAGGACCAGGAGACAGAAAATCTAGACTTCGTTCAATAAAAACTAGCAGTGCAGCTGGGGACAAATTAGTCTCTCCAGATCACTAGTCTGCCCGCTATAAAATAAATGGATTGCACCAGATGACTTCTAGGGTCACGGACAGCTCTGTGATTCTTAAGGAAAAAACAAAAACTAGTGTATATAGTATTTTATACTTCAACAAACTGATCAGTATGTACTTATTAATAGGACAAAACAGATTTTGAATGCCAACATTTGAACACATAAATGTACACATACACATAGATGTGTGTATATAAACATATAGCAGTAAAATGGGATAAAAAACCTTAAAAGGTATAGAATCCAAAGGAACCATATCATTTAATCTTCAGCGTGAGCCCCACGGCAAGCAGGTTTCTCCCTGTGATTGTCTAATTCTCATCCTTGTTGCTCAGAGAAGGGTGAGATGAGCCTGCGAATCTGCTGTTCCCTAGGTGGGTCTTGCTTCCACTTTTCACTTCCCTGAGAGGGGCTCTAGGGTTTAAAGGCATACAGCCACCTGGTACTCAAGCAAAGAGAAAGCACTGTTTCAGAACTTAAGATTCTACTGGATCTAACTGGCGAGATGGAACTGTAATACAGGAACTGATGGAAATAAGCGACTGTGACAACAGGTCATTTTGCTTTAATCTAGTAAGAAAGAACTTTACCAAATATTCATCTGCCCCACTTTTATGTCTCCTCTTTTAGGTACTACTTTATTTAAAGGGTCACTATATTGGAGGTTGGGTGTTTTGAAATTTTTACAATTCACTATTTATAGGGCAAAACGTGTGAATATACACCACAAAACTCCCCCCCATCTTTCTGACTCCCGTGGTTCCTGCTGCCATAGTAATTCACATGTCAGTGCAACAGTCTTTTAGAGCAACAAACGGCCACATATTAAAAATTAAGATTTCAAGAGAGATTGCACTCAAAATAATCTAAGTCATTTCCTCTTTTAAAAGGACCCAATAAAATAAAAAAGCAAAATGTCCTCACTTCCGATGAACAGTTCACAGATTTCATGTCAAAAGGGCTCTCCAATTATTAACTTCACTTTAACCAATAACAAACGTTTATTCTAATGAAATAAAATGAGAACCAGGGGTGATCTTAAACTTGCATAAAATAGATGACAAACACACTTATGCTCTGGAAACAGCATCAACCCGACTAAAAACACTTCTGGCATAACTTGGGAAATCTAAAACCGCGACTTCTCCTTTAACTGATTTTATGATCATCCCAAGCGAAGAACATTGTTCTTCAGGGAAGATGAGATTATTAACTCCTTTATATAGGTTTCCTATTCTTAGGAGGGCCTTCGGTTATGATTTGGAGAGTATCAAGTCTCAGATTCATAGTGATGGAAAACACAAGCACAAATGCTGGCGTTTTAAGGGCCCTCTCCTGAGATCGTACCATACAAACTCCAATTGGTAAAACTGTCCCTCGATCCTTTCTTAGCAGATGGCCAGGAGCCTCTGGCAGCACAGAACATGTTACCTCACAAGCAAGATCAGTCCATTTCTGGGTGGCTCTAACTGGGAACACTTTTCTTAAACTGGGTCCAAGACTCCTTCCTAGAATTCCAATATCTACGTATGACTCCTGGTCCCATCTTCCGTGACTGTGCTAATTCCAGCTTTTCTTCTCCAACACAGTCTGCCAAATTCTCATAGAAAAATATGATGTCTTCCACAAAGTCTTAAATATACCATTCCCCAAATCCTAAACATAATCCAAACATTCTGAGATGTAACCGATGGTCAGTGAGTTGACATCCCCGGGCTGCCTAGATCACAGTATCTTTATTGTTCTATGTGTGTCGATCAATGCAAGAAGAATGACAGCCCTCAAAATGATCAAAATATGTTTTGTAACTAATAGAGACAGTGGAATAAACTATTTTAAATGAGGGAATTTAAATGAATTGCTGGGCTGAAAATAGAGGAAAATTTAACGGAAAGAATATTGGTCCTACAGCCAAGCTGATTTCACCTAAATTTTCAGCCTGTTACATTTTAGTTTGACCCTGGCCAAACTGCTTAATCTTTCTGTTTCTCAGTTTGTTAATTTTTAAAATAACACACTGTACACATCTTCCCACCCCTCCCCTTCTCCTCAACTCCCAAAGACACGGAGTTACGTTTGACTTTCTAATCCCTGCCTTAGGTCAATACCACACATTCATTAACTCTGTAGTAGGAACCTCTTTTCAGAAAGTTGCTGGCACGCAGCTGTGTTACCAGAATACAAATCCCAAGAGCAAGATGAAGCAAATGCAGGGCTCCCTAACTGATGAAGGATACTAACATTTGACTGTCCTCTCAAATCTGTTTCTAGGACCCCCTCAATAGATAAAAAATTTCTTTCTCCTTGGGGACCTAGTTTCAATAACCAAGCAACTCTACATGTGCAATCACACGTTAGAGTTACCTATTACACCAGGATAAAAATACGCCAGGATTTTTTTTAAATGGCAAGAGTAAGAACAGAATAAATACTGGTCTAGACTGAACATAATTCGCTCCTGTCTCTCTGATTCTGTAGTAAGGAGAATGAAGAGAATATGTACAAAACAACAGAAACTGTCATATGAGCATGATTTGCCATTCCCTACTGCCACGAAGCCTTCATTTTAGTGAGGAGAAAGGGACAGTAATGCCTCTCCAACTGATGCTGTGGTATTCAGATTAATACAGTGTGTAAAAATATGACATCATGATAAAAAGCACAGACGATGCAGCCAGACTGACGAGCTCAAATCCAGGCTTCACCACTTACCATCTGAACGATCTTGGGTGAACTAATTTCCCTATGCCCCCCTCTGCCATCTATTAAATGAAAATAATAATAATATCCACGTCAGCTGTTGGGAAAATTTTATGAATTGATGCAAGCACGGCACAAGTCTTTGCAATACAACTTTGCTGTTCTTTTCATCAAGATGTGCTGTTTTCTTCTCAAACCCTGGGTTCTGGGTATGGACATGTGACTTCCTTGGGCATACAGGTCATGCAGCCGTGAAAATGTGCCTGTCACATCTCCCAGGGTAAAAACCGTAACTGACTGCCATGCCCCCTGCCTCTGTAACTCGGCCAGGCTTTCCAAGGACCGTTCCCAGCCAATCTGCATGAAACTTTCTTGACATTGTGCTACAGTCTAAGAGTTTTTCTGCATGGCCCTCTATTTTCTTTTCTTTCACTACAACAGTTTTATTGAGATATAATTCACATACCATGGAATTTGTCTACCTAAAGTATGCAGTTCACTGATTTTAGTATTTCCAGAGAGTTGGGCAGCCATAATTTAAGTACGTTTCCATCACCCCCAGAAAGAAACCCTATACACATTAGCAATCACTGCCCATTTCCCTCCGAACTCCTCAGCCCCAAGCAACTGCTATTGTAGTTTGTCTCTGTGTATTTGTCTATCTGCACACTTCATCTAAATGAAATTACACAATGAGCTATCTTTTGTGACCAGCTTCTTTCACTTACGTTTCTGAGGTTCATCCACAGTGTAGATATGTATCAGTAGTTCATTTCTTTTTATTACCAAATAAAATATTCCATTGTATAAATATATCACATTCTATTTATTCACTCATCCACAGATAAACATTTAATGCTTCTTTCTTTCCTTTCACAGAGGTGTGACCCGCATCATGCTCTCTTTCCAGACTTCACAGACTCCCTACCCATTACCCCCTTCAGTCCTGCCCCAGTAAATATCACATGTTTAATCCTGATCTTGGTGTCTGTTTTCAGAGGACCCAGACTACACAAGTGCTGCTATGAGGGATCCAACATCAGGGTGAGATAGGAATGTGGGACTGGCTCATTCATCTCCTGACAGATAGAGAAGACATTGTTCTAAGTGGACTATGAGGTGCAGATACACTCTAGTGCTTGGTACTAGTTCAAGTGCTACAGATTTCACTGGACGTGACCTGGGAACACTTCCTGGTATAGGGGAATGTCCTTGTGGGTACAATGTTTTAGGCATTTAAAAGATATGGGAGGCACAATGCCTACAGAAATAATGGTGTTGGCTGGCTACAGCTAAGTTGTACTGATACCCTACAGAGGGATAATGAGAAACTGAGGGCCATTAACAGTTAAGAGACGATGTGGGAGAACCAGAGGGCTGACTTCAGTACTTCTTGAAGAGGCCCTCATCTCCTGCAGTAGAAGAACGGACAGAGCTGAGCAATAGACAAAAGTGATCTGGTAGTTAGATTTATAGAGCTCCGGGGACATTTAAATTCTCAACCAAGGCAGGTCTGTTGTTCTAAGGTCAGGGTTCTAACTGGGAAAACCTAAGACCCTGAAACATAAGGATAGGATATCTGGATGGATGTCCTTAGAACGCTGGATCTACAGATGCCCTTGGAACACTCACAGCTTAGAGTGGTGGCCACTCTTGCCCTAGGAAGAGCTAGAACTTTGTTTGTGTTGGAAAATGCTACAACCGCCCCTCCCCCATGAGGACCTTCCCCTACCTCCTCCTCTCCTGGCTTCTAGACTAATAACTAGGATTGAATCCCAGGATGACTCAGCCGGGGCAGGGTGGGAGGTGTGGGGGGCTGTTGCAGTGGCTGAAAGGAGAAAAGAGATTACACACCAAGAGAACGCAAGAATTAGCTAGCAGCTACTGGGACAAATTAGCTAGCAGCTACTGGAAGGAGCCATGACGTGTCTTGAGTTTAAAGTGTGATGATGTTTAATCAATGGGGCTTTGATGTAAGACTAGATAAGCAGGATTCCTTGATTTTGGCATGGGGAGGTGAGGATTTTTGGAAAAGGAACCCAGGATATGGGGTAAACAAGCTGCTAGGGGCCTAGAAGCTGTTGGGAGGCCTAGAAAAGTGATGGCCAATGTTGAATAAAATAAAAACACCCTGATTGTCCCAGCAGAGGATATAAAAAGGCCTAGGGAAATGGGCATACTGGAATGGATATATTATGTCAGGCCGGAGAAAACAGATTATTATTTTTCATGGGAGAGCCCAGAAGAACCACCATTTACAGGGAACATCAGCAAGCACAGGGGAGAGAGCCAGCATCACTGAGAAGTTCAATGGAAGCTCTCCTCTGCAGCCCAGGGCTAATGTCACAGAGCTAGACCATTAAAATTAACAGGGATGATGAGGCCCAAATTAATAACAGCCAGGTGGTAGTGCTTAATTACTAGAAGTCAAAAGGTTGCGATTACTATAACATAAAGCATAATGACTGGCAAAGTCAGAGAGGCAGGCAAGGGGGCTTGATGTGCAGGGAGTTATGGAGAAGGTTGACAGAACACAGCATTCCTAGGGACAGAAGGGATGGGCAGACAACAGAGGTAATGCTTGATCTCTACCATCAAAAAGAGAGATGTACGGAGGAGGAGGAGGCTGAAGGTGGTCACCTCAATAAAAAGTCATGACCCCTTGTTCTAGTCCCATATCTAAGCCTATTTTCAGATCAGGAGCCTACCGACTACAGAGGTAGCCAGATTCCTAAGAAAAAGGACAATGCTACTCAGTGGAGCAATAATTCTCCTAGTCCTTCCACAAAGGGACTGCTGACTACAGACTTAATGGAGTAGTAGTCCCAATTGTAGCTCCTGTGATGAATGACTGGTCATAGCTAGAGCAGATTAATAAAGCCTTATGGTGATTCTGGCAAAAGGACTTCCCACTGGCCTGGCCAATGCTTTCTTAGAACTGTGCTGCTGTCTGAGATTCTTCCTAGCCAACGCCAAATCCCCCCTTCCCTCCCTCTTTCTTTCATAGGAGTCGGACCTGTGTCACCATCTGGTACTCTCTAGCCTCCTCATCTGGCTCCCCCACTCACTTTTTCCCTTGTAGGAGTTTTGGCAATAGATCTCTTATACATCTAAGGCTGCCTTAGCATCTGCTTCTTGGAGAAGCCTAACCGAGGACACTAGCAAACAAGACACAAGCAGAAAACTGTAAAGGCATATACATTGGGACTTGTGCTCTTGCTGTTTTTGGAACCCAGTCATCTTGTAAAAAAGCACGGACTAGCTTCCTGGATGATCAGAGACATGCCCAGTCATCCCCATAGCACCAGCTGACATGTGGGTGAGGACATCCTAGACCATCCAGCTGTTAGTTAACAGTAGATGCAACAGAGAACGCAGGAGAAATCAGCCCCGCCATTTCAGACCAGAAGTATTGCCCAACTGACCCACAGGACAGTGAGAAACAAGAAATGTCTGTTGTTGGAGTTACTAAGTTTTAGAGTAGTTTGTTAGGCTAGCAAAAGGTAACTAATATAACATAAAGGATGTGGACAGTACCTGACAGATAGTAAACATCACATGTGTTTGGCATTGTTTTAAGTCAGATGATACTACAGGAGCATAACTTTTTAAAGAAGGCTGATTCTCTACCTCGGCATGCTACCAAATAATATCCATCATAAACCAGTCCTGAAATCCAGTATTTAAAATTTATTCAACTTTATCATGTGTTGTACTTTACATGATCACTGTGCTCCTCTTTTGCCTTTCTGCACCTGCCTGTGAGAGCAAGAATTCTCTCTAGCAATGTTTCTTAATCCTTGCTGTGGTCGCTTGGAATCGCCCGTCTCTAGGTGGTTGTAGTGGTTGTAGTCTGGTTCCAACCAGTTGCAGCCATTCTTGTATAGAATCTTGGGACTCCGAATAAGAGGATTCCAGCAGACAATATTGCAGTGAGAGAAGAGAATGCTTAGGAACAGCTCATTCTTCAAGGATTTGAAAGGGAGGACTGTAAGTTGCTTTTCCTTATTGTACTAGATAAAAGCTCTTTCCCCACATTTCCAATCCTTTCTTTCAAGAAGGTCAGCCTCAGATTCCTTCTTTCCCAGACACATCTGAACTCCAAGAACGCCAATGAGTTTTAGAACAGTATAATATGTTATACATCACATATCATGGTGCTTGTAAGAGGAACAGACTTAATAAATACAGCAAATGAAACTCAGAACTTTTGAGGATGTTTCAAGGGAATAATATATTTCATACTAAGTTGACAATTTTCCAAGTTTCTAACTTTTTTTAAGAAGATAATTATGCTCCAGCCAAGATGTTTTTTCCCTTCCCTCATTCCTTCCTTCTTTCCCGCCCTCCCTTCCTCTGAATTTAAAGCCAAAAGACAGTAATAATCTGACAAAGGTTTCTGAAAAGTCTATTCATCATCCCCCATAAAATAAAAGTGTGAAAATGAAACTTTCAGAATCCACATTTACAGTGGGAACCACATTTACCGAGGACCTATTATACACACAACAATGAGATACATAAATGAAGAGACCACATGGAATGTTCTTCAAACGATTTGCAAGTTGGAAAAGGGAGAGACACACATAGACCTCTTATTCTTCCATAAAACATTTACTGCGTCAACTACAAGCCAGGTTTAGAGGGCACGAAGATGACTAGGATCTGGCCTCTGCCTTTAATGGGGAAACTTACAAGCAAGAGAAAGACAGAGACAGAATGGGCGAGTGTGAACATTTATGAGCGGGGCTGAACTCTCTCTCCAGCAGGGTTCTCCACGCTTAGTCCAGCCTCACTGTTGGAACCACTGTGATTTCAGAAAACAGGTATGACTTAGCATTTATTTTCCAACTATGTTTGGCAAAGAGATAGCCAGCCTTCATTCATAACTGGACAATGTTGCAATTCCATGCCTGTTGGGTCATCTGAAGCCAGGTGACTGCAGTGTGTGACTACCTAGGGCTCTATCTGATGACCAGCTGGAAGCTGCAGCTGCAGGAGAAAGCTCAGCCAGAGTTGTGTGAGTCACAGGCTGCATATGACGCCACTGCTCTGGAATCTTCTGGCTCCCCATGTGCTTGCAACTTGAAATTCAAGGTGTTTACTTTAGTCTATAAAACAAACCCCTTTTGGCTAAGGCACAAGTTACCTTCACATTAATCTCCCTTCCTATAAACCCTAGCTGAATCAATTGGTACACCAGTTAGGCACTCTAGATTTATGCCTCTGAAAGCTGGGTGGAAAAAAATGTTAAAGCCCTACAGAAAACCCAAGCTTTTGGAATCTGCAGAAGAAAAAAAAATGAAACTCTGGACTTTGAGATTCCAAGTTCAATCTTCAGACATCATACAGGATCATTTAAAGATGGGGATGTTATCTGATTAGAACATTTAAATATCTGATATATTTTACTGTTCCAATTTTAAGCAAAGTGTACTTTTTACTGGGAAAAAAAAATGAGATGATATTCTGTAGGTTTCCAAATGAGGATATCACCTAAATCACCAAGAAGAATGATTTAAGAAAAAAAGTCCTTCCAGAAACAGCCTAAAAGCAGGTTTCCCAGAAGATGTTTTGTGCAACATCACCCTCTCCAGGGGTGGGTGGGGGCCAAAGAAGCCTGGGAAAATAGAGTTTATTTAAAAACCATGCCCTTGTCTTGAAAATTCACAATGTACATTAGTGTATTAAAAGACAGAGTCTTTTAAATAGCAGTCCTAGAATAACTCAACCTCTCTAACATTTCTGATGCTTATTTGACCATGGCACTTTTTAAATACACATAGTACTTACTAACACTGAGAGAACTAACATTCTCTGGACTTTAATTGGGGAAATACAGTATCTAGAACAAGAGTTAGTAAACTTTTTTCTAGAAAAGGCCACACAGTAAATATTTTAGGCTTTGAGGACTACAGTTTCTGTTGTAATTATTGATTTCTGCTGTTGTAGCATGAAAGCAGCCATAGATAATACATAAACAAATGGATGAGGTTGTGTTCCAATAAAACTTTATTTAAAGAAGAGATGGCAGGCTGGGTTTGATCCACAGTTTGCTGGCCTCTGACCTAGAGAGAATAAAAGTCTCAGGAAAAGGCAACCACTGCTCCATAGACTAAAGGCTTCCTTGTGATTCAGTAAGAATTTAATTTGTAACACCAATGGTGGTGTCAATAACAACAGGTATGTTTATTGAACATGCTGCTACTTGGTGCAGTAAAACATACACTTTCTAATTTCATCCTTAGAACAAGCCTCCTGAGATGTATGTAATCACCTCACTTCACAGACAAGAAAACTGAGGCTAGCAAGATGACTTACTGAAAGACGTATGACTAGTATATTGTCATAGCAAAAATTCAAACCCTGATTCTAACTCCAGAAAGTGTACTCTTCACTAAATCATCTCTTTTAATTTATATATTCATATATTTTTATATTTATGTATTGAAGTATATATACATATATGTATGCTATCATGTTTTACCAGGCTTCTTTTGGATTTGTACAGATTATTATAATAAGGGTCCTAAATGATTGTATCTCCTTGTACCCCCAAAAAAGGCAGTGCAGGGAGGGGGGGATGGAGAGTAGATAACATGAAATAACTTTTCTCCTTCAAAATACATAATACATTATTTAAACACTATTAAAAATTTCGGGGGGGATTCTATTGCAAATTCCATCTAAAGCAGAAACTAGCCATTTTTAATCTATAAAGGGGGAATAAAAATTTTAACCCAGTTATTTTCACCTCCACTCTAGCCCCAGTCAATGGGATCTGGTACATGATAATAACAGCTAACATTTACTAGGAGTTTACTGTGGACTAGATACTGTCCCAAGTGCGTGCTATGGATTAACCCCTTGAACCTTCCAATGGCCTTATGAGATAAATACTATTAGTATCCCCACTTTCCAGAAGGACAAGGTAAGTAAGGACAAAGGACGCAGTAAGTAAGGGTAGTTGCCCAAGCCATATGATCACTAAGTGGGAGCCAAGATTTGAACTCAGGCACCCGGCATCAGTGCCTACTCTCCTATCCACCACCGTACACATACATACTCACAGCTCTTCTGACTTTAGCAACAAAGGCCTAGACTTTGTGCAGCACCTTTGCTCTCTCCTCAAGAGGCCAGTCCTCCCCCTCCAACCCATAACCACCAAAGAAATTTGCAAGTGGAAAGTGGGGAAGTAGAACTAGAGAGTGCAGCGAGGTAGGTGAGCACTATACCAGCTTCTGGAAACAAATAAAACCACTGTCACAACTAAACCCAATTCTAGGTCACTAGTTAAGCAATCCATAAGCCAAGGTTCTTTACTTGCGAAGATCACACAACGAGTCCTTAAAGTAATTTAAAACTTGGTAAATAACACAAGTTACAACTGGCAAGGAGCTAATACCGCTTACTGCTGTGAATCTCCTTAGCTGCCCTTCGGATGATGTTACCCTTCCCCTCCACCTTTACTCTTAAGTATGGGGTAAGAGGGGTGAGGATCTTAGAGCGTTTATATGACACAAGAAACACAAATGTGAACACAAGTGCAGCCTTCCATTCAGCTTTTTAATTGAAGAGGAACTTGAAAGCCACTACGCCAACACCGGAAGCACAGTGCTGTGGAATGACCTGCCTAGACAGGAGGGAAAGCCCAGCGGTCCCCCCTTTGAAGTCCAGCTGCCTGAGATTCACTGGCGGCCAACCTTCAAAGAGAGCCGATGCTTCCTTCCCTCGGCCTGGCCGCCAAGCTTCCCGGGCAGCTGGGCAGATTTAGCCACTCTCTGCCCAGCTGTCTGTGAACTCTGGCAGCCAGTTCAAGTGAGGGATAGAGAGGTGGCAGAGAAGGAAGGGTGAGGAAGAGGGAGTGGCGGGGGGAGGAGGGTGGCGAGGCCCAGTGGCGCCAGGGCAAAGAGGATGCTGGATTTCTTTGGAACCAACCTTATCAGTGTCAGTCAAAAGACCAAGCTTCCAGGAGAGCACAATCCAACTCGACCACAAAGCGACCAGAAAGTTTTCAAATTCCTTCAAAAGCTAATGACTCTCAAATGTACTCTTCTAAAGATTGAAAGATGGCCCAGTTGCTGCAGAAGATAGTCCAATCTCTCCGTAAGGATGTAGGGGACAAAGCTAAGATCAAGCATCAAAAATGCACAACAATCCTTTACTAATTTTGATTTTCCAGCAGCAGGAGTTTATGCTTCTTGGGGACTTTTGGGGTTGTTTGCTGAGTTTGTTGTGGCAACCCTTCTGTTCCCCTGGCAGCCAGTAACTAAAACCACTTATCTGTTTCTGCGCCTGTGCAGCAGATGCTCGAAGAGGACTGGCTCATTTAACATAAACATTACCAATGTGTTGTTATATTTATCCTCCGAAACAATATGCTTGGAAGAGAGGATAGGGAGTGTTATCAACTACAGGTACAAAAGGGACACTGAACAGTTCTGTGAGTGACAACAAACTTTCAAAAGAAGTCCACCTAAGAACAAGACCTTAAATGTGGTAAAGTGGAAGGCTGTGGAAGTGACGAAATGTAGGAGAAAGGAAAGAACTCAAGAGTCATGAACAGAGGAGTCAACCATCAGACCTACATTTCAGATGGGAGTTCTCCAGCAGTTCCGTGGAGACAGTGAGGGAGATTGGAAGCAAGGAGAAAAATGACCATAAAATCACGAAATCTTTTCTCTAGTTTTGTACACTTTGGTCAGGAAAAGAATGAATGGATGAGCTTGTACCAGGCAGCAGGGCAATATGAGGAAAAGACCTCGATATTCAGATAACTCTCTTAAGTCATTAACTACAAATGCCTTCTCCTCCTGCTCTTTAAGTCTTTTTAAAACTATATGACACAGTAGCCAGCTTCAAGTACAGTGATATCAAAAACATACAACCCAAAGCTTATTATCTAACTTTAGAAGTGTAACACTGAGTCTATAGAAGCAGGATGGGTTAATATATGTGAAAATTAATCCAACGGTTTATTCACTCATTCTACAAACATCTATGGAGTCCTTGCTGTGTACAAGACACTATGCCAGTTGTTGTAGATGAGTCACAGATTGGTAAAATGGTTCCTTACTCTCAAGGAGACCTGTCTAGAAGTGGAAGAAAACATAAAACAAATATTTGCAATTCTTTGTGTAATAAATAAGCACGGTATCCACAAACTATATAATAAGCCCAAGAATAATGGTCAACTCTGCCATCGTAGCAAAATGGTGATAGGTTGGGAGTAGAGGAGAGAGAAATCAGGTAAAACCTGGTGAGGATGCTTGACTCCTGTCTTTGAAGGATAAGTAGGAGATCACTAGCAATACAAGCAAAAGTTATTCCACTACAAGACTCAGACTATAAAAGATTCTGAACTGTGAAACAGCACACTGCTTTTGGAACCACAGGTGGGACTCAAGAACAGACCAGTAGCACATCAGCCTGGAGAGCTGGAGGTCAAATCATTAGGGCCCTCAGATATCCTCCTGTGGAGTTTGAATTTGTACCCAAAGGCAATGTTGAGCCTCTGAGGACTTTAAGGAGAGAGGCGTAATATGATCATATCTGTATTTTAAAAGATCGTTCTGCAGAAGTGGGAAAGATAAACTAGAAAAGGGAAGACTGGGGGAAGGGAGAGAAGTTGGTAAACACCCACAGTGGTCCAGGTGAGAGCAGGTGAGGGCTTGAAGCTGGGGAATGGAAGACTATGCCTGAGAACAAGTGATTGTAGTCGGCAATTTTGGCACAGTTTTGGTGAATCTGTGACTGAGCGAATATAGTCTCTTCTGGGTCGATACCTGATAGAATAAAGAAGGAAGAGTTGGGAAAGATTTTTGTTAAATCAGGTAAATAAAAAGCAGAGGAGCTTGAGCATTTGAGGAGCCAATAGGGATGAAAAGGATGAAAATTCAGGAGAGGGAGCAACTGACAGAATGAAGCGTTAGGGGCAGCAGGAAGGAGCCGCGATCAAGCGCAGGCAGAAGGGTTATGAGGCGCTGGAAGACAGACCTCTTCCGCGGAGCTGCAACGAAGGAGGCTGACGACAAGCAGGTATCAACCTAGAGACATTCACCTACATCAGGCGGCAACGTCTGACAGAGGTCTAGCCCATTTTCCTTATTCTTCCACGTAGAGAAGGAGAGAGAACCGAGCAGGTGGTGGGAATTACAAGGTAGACTGGAGATCTGGCTGAGTTTGAAAATCCCCACTGAGGTGAAATGACAAGACAGAAATGGACAGGAAAAGGGACGGGATTACCAAAGGCCGGGGGTGCCCAGAAGAAGGCTGTATCATCGATCTGGAATATACCGATCTGCAGAACTACACATTTGATCATACTGGACTTCGAGTCAGAGCAGAGCAGCAACGAACCATACTACCGGAGGTGCAGGGTAGAAAACAGAAAACAGAGCACAGTTTAAATCTTGGTAAAACGTGTACTGCAGAAGTCAAGTGATCTTTTGCCTTTTCTCCGAGGATTAAACGCCACAGTTAACTGGCTTAAATATGCATTTTTGCCCCCAAAGTCAAAGTTGAGGTCCATATAATGTAACTTTAAACTTAGCTCAATTACAGAAATAGAATGTTTTCTTTTCTTTAAATGTACACTTTGTTAGCGAAAATGCCTTCACGACAACTAAAAATAATAGTATGAATATTTTGTTTATACTGAGATAGCATTAACTTATTTCAAAAAAGCAAGAGTTCCAATTTCACACACTTAAATCGTCTTAAAGCAAATATTTATTGGTTGCTTTCTAGTTCTGTGGCATTATGCCATGCTTGTAGGAACAGAGGCAAAAAAACAATCCTTGCCTTCAAGATTATACTGTAATTCATATTTAAATGTTTTAATAACATTTTTCCTTGCTAAATAGCATCTTCTATTTCTTTGTTCATTATATTTGTTAATGAGCCTGGTGTAATCTTTCAACTATCCACAAAAAAGGAATAATGACCAAGCAGTTAAATGACACAGAAATCTTAAAAAAAAAAAAAAGTATCTTCATTAAGGTTTTTAATTAAAATAAGTCAGAAGATGGAAGAAACAAATAGGAATTTATAACAATACAGGCATTCAAGAAATTAGGGACTTCTGGCTTCTCTTAGTAATAAACTAAAAGATCCCACACACCTTATTTCCACATTGTAACAATAGGCTAACAGAGGAGAAATAGACTGCCTTAAGATAACATGACAAAAGAAATTGTTTTAATTTGAAGTAAAAAAAAAAAGTAACTCATTTATTAATAAGATATCATTAAGTATAAGCACAAGGATGCACTGAAACTATTTTAACCAAGATAGATAGACTCCTCCTTTGTGCAGACTAGTATGTTTTGGGCATGAATACAAATCAATCTTTATTAAGGATACAATGTTGAGTTTAAAACAAACAAAAAAACAAACAAAAACCTCTCCCAGTTATTTAACATTTACCTTGATCTTGGAAAACATTTACTTATCTGTAAAACTGTGCTATCTCCACAAGCTCAGATTTTCTCTTAAACTCCTTTTCATCTGAGTTTTAATGGAAAAATATTGAAGTTCTGCTATTTATCAATATGTTTTGTTCTGAAAGCCTAGCCAAAAGTGTATTTGCTCCTAAGACCCTTCACATTATCCATAAGTGGCAGGCACAGGTGTGGTGATGAGCTTTGGCCCTGGGCTGTGGTCCAGATACTACTTTAATTTAAAGCAAAAAGCATCTACTGTTGATAAAGGATAGGAAACTCTCCTACCTCCTGGCCCATGCCCCTTCTAGGCAAAGGTCAGATGTCATAGAGAAAGATGAAAAACAGACTATGTGCTCTCACCCAAGACTCTCTAGAGAAACAATAGAATAATAATAGTCTAAGAGACATATCCATAATAACAGTTGGAGATTTCAACATTTCTCTCTCAGCAACTGGTAAAATAGGTAGACATAAAATCAGTAAAGTGACATGATCAATATTATCAACCAACTTGACCTAATGAACGTTTATAGGACACTCGTGCCTAAAACAGCAGAATACACATTCTTTTCAAACTGTACATGGAACATTTATTGAGATAGACTATATGCTGGGCCAAAAAACGCATCACTATAAATTTTGAAGGGTTAAAATCATACAAATATATTCTCAGGCTACACTGGAATTCAAGTAGAAATCAATTGACAGAATGGCAGAAAAATTTTTAAAAATTGTATCACATGCTTCTAAATAATCCATGGCCTTAAAAAGAGATCCAAAGGAGATACTAGAAAATAGCCATAGCTCCCACCCGCCCCCTTCCTTTGCAGAGGACACAGCAATGAGGGGGCTGTCATCTGCAAACGATGGAAAAGGCTCTCACTAGGAAATGAATAGGAACTGATCTTAGACTCTCCAGTAACCAGAATGGTGAGAAGTAAATGTTTTTTAAGCCATCCAGTCTATGGTATTTTGTTATGGCAGCCCAAGCCAACTAAGATACAAAGAAATTTAATGTATATATATAAAAAAAAAGAGGTCTCATGTAAAAGTCCAAAGCTTCTACTTTAAGAAATTAGAAAAAGATGAACAAATAAAAAGGAAGAAAATAGTAAAGAGCAGTAATCAAAAAAAAAAAAATCGAAAAAAACAGAGAAATAAAAAACAATGAATAATTAGAAATTGAAATTAAAAATATTTACAAGAATACCAAAAACATGAAACTCAAATGGAAATCTACATTCAACTTCTGTGGTTAATAAAACAGAGAAATTAACCAAAACAAAAATGTCAAGGTTATTGCATTAGGTTACAAACAGTTAAGAAGTATTAATAATTTGTTTTCTAACTAGAGAAGCATTTACCTTAAAATCTATATAGTCTATATACCTATCTTAAAACATATGCTACTGAGGATGTAGAGCACACTTCCCCCCCCAAAAAATTAAAATAATAATCTACTTCTAGTCATTTTCTAAGAACTTGCTGAAATGAAAATTACGGAATGAAATGTGTACAGATCATTAAGACTCCTCTTATTGATAGAAAATACAATCAGTACCAAAGAGAATCTCCAGCATAGAGATCAGGAATTGAGTAGCCCAAATGCAAAGTATCCAGTTCTTTTCTTCCAGTCTCTTGAACAAATGGTCTTCTGGCAGAAAATGGGAAGATAAAATGAAACTAAATAATGAAACTAAAACTTCAAATGTTTGATTTTGTCTTAAAACAAAAAATATGGCTGGCAAATGGCTGGGAGAAAGCAAGTTGCTAGCCTATCCCTCTTACCAAAATCCTGGATTTGGGATTATTTGTGGATTTCTAATTTACTCAACTCATTCCCCAGTTCATCCAAACTCTGAACATTTGTAGAGCCCCTAAGTACTTGGGAAGCTGAGGCTACAGAGATGGCCGCTGTTCAGGGAACTCACAGTGGAGTGTGGGAGGAGAGCTCCAAGGGGTCTCACACAGGCAGAGAGGAGCAAGGAACAAATTCTACCTAGGGGCAGGAATGTTTTGACAGAGATAATTACATTTAAGGACAGTTTTGAAAGATTGCTGGGAGGTCACTAGGCAGAGAAAGGGGCAAGGTATGTAGTAGGCAGAAGGAACATATTTTCTAGGGCACAGTGGGAGAGGGCACAGTACATTTAGAGATGACAAGCAATTGTCTGGTAGTCTAATATTCAGCCTGCCCCTTCTTACTATCACATAGGATTAGAGAGGTGGTTCTATTTGAATTTCCACTGAAAAGGTAGCATCTGTGACTATATAGCTCTTATGCAACCAGCGTGTTCAACATTTTATGGGAAATGGGTATATATATATCTAGGTATTTTCCATTTTCACTGTAAGAGAGTTAGTATGGGAACATTAATCTATAGCTATGTTAAACAATGTTCATAATTTTAGAGACTCTTATCTATATTTAATTAAAAACAAAGAGTCACCTAAACAACAAAAAGCTAACAAATTTAGCCTTCCTGTCATTTCTTCACATGAGTTAGAGTCCTAATTCTTTTTTGAAAAGTTATCACTTGGGTATAAACTTATTACTTATGCGATGCCAGTGAGAAGTCAGTATGTGACATGATTAAGGTGTGTACGCCACAGTATATGTAAGAGAGGGGGTGTCAGAGTAAAAATGGGCAGTAATTTATAAAGAAAATAAAACAAAGTGTTATCTTTTTAAATTTGCATTTGTGTAGAAGAATGAAACTTGACCATTCTCTTACACCATACACAAAGATAAACTCGAAATGGATAAAAGACCTCAACATGAGGCAGGAATCTATCAAAATCCTACAGGAAAACACAGGCAGTAACCTCTTCGACATTGGCCACAGCAACTTCTTTCAAGGTATGTTTCCAAAGGCAAAGGAAACAACAGCGAAAATGAACTTTTGGGACTTCATCAAGAACAAAAGTTTCTGGACAGCAAAGAAATCAGTCAACAAAACAAAGAGGCAACCCACGGAGTGGGAGAAGATATTTGCAAATGACACTACAGACAAAGGGCTGATATCCTAGATCTATAAAGAACTCCTCGAACTCAACACACACAAAATGGATAATCACATAAAAAATGGAGAGAAGATGTGAACAGACACTTCTCCAAAGAAGATGTGCAAATGGCTAACAAACACATGAAAAAATGCTTATCAGCATTAGTCATCAGGGAAATTCAAATCACCACATTGCGATACCACCTTACACCAGGTAGAATGGCCAAAATTAACAAGACAGTAAAAAACATGTATTGGAGTGGACGTGGAGAAAGGGGAACCCTTTTACACTGTTGGTAGGAATGCAAATTGGTGCAGCCACTTTGGAAAACAATGTGGAGATTCCCTAAGAAATTAAAAATAGAGCTTCCCCATGACCCTGCAATTGCACTACTGGGTATTTACCCCAAAGATACAGATGTAGTGAAAAGAAGGACCATCTCTACCCCAATGTTCATAGCAGCAACGGCCACAGCCGTCAAACTGTGGAAAGAGCCAAGATGCCCTTCAACAGATGAATGGATAAAGAAGATATGGTCCATATATACTATGGAGTATTAAGCCTCCATCAGAAAGGATGAATACCCAACTTTTGTATCAACATGGACAGGACTGGAAGAGATTATGCTGAGTGAAATAAGTCAAGCAGAGAGAGTCAATTATCATACAGTTTCACTTACTTGTGGAGCATAAGGAATAACATGGAGGACATTGGGAGATGGAGAGAAGTAAGTTGGGGGAAACTGGAAGGGAAGACAAACCATGAGAGACTGGGGACTCTGAGAAACAAACTGAGGGTTTTGGAGGGAAGGGGGTAGGCGTTTGGTAAGCCTAGTGGTGGGTATTATGGAGGGCATGTATTGCAAAGAGTACTGGGTGTGGTACATAAACAATGAATTGTGGAACACTGAAAAGAAATAAAATTTTAAAAAATGAATTTGGATTTGAAAACACTATGGTTTCAATGGAAGAGAGACCAAACCATTGCTGTTGTTCCACATCCACAGTCAATCGGTTCCTCAATTCATATATTCAATTATGGAGTTCCTACTGTAAATGAGGCACTGTCCTAGGCCCTCTGAGGAATAAGATAACTACCACAGGGCCCTGGAGCCCCCAAGACCGCCCAATCTTGCAAAGGAGACAAAAAAGTATACAACTATGAGTAACTAAGAATGAAACCACTTTCATGGTTTCAAGATATAATAATCACTATTAAAAAATCACATGTATTAATAAGCACTTACTATGTGCCATTCCCAGGGTAACCTCTTTATTTATATTATTTTATTTTATCTTCATAAAACCTCCCATTTTATAGATGAGGAGTCAGGTTATATACTTAGAAGTGGGATTTAAATCTACAAAGTCTGACTCTAGAGCTTGACCTCTTATATATTCCTGATTTAAAATACTTTGGGGAAGGAAAGACAGGGATATCTCTCTTGGCAGACACATCTGAACTGGGCCTTGATGGAAGACTGGTCTTCCATGGCCGGAGGAGACACTAAGGCTGAGGAAACTGCCTAGTTGAAGGTATGGAGGAAGTTTAAAATACATGGCATGTTCTGGAAACAGTTTGATCAGAAAACAAAAATGTAGGGGTGCCTGGGTAGCTCAGTGGGTTAAAGCCTCTGCCTTAGGCTCAGGTCATGATCCCAGAGTCCTGGGATCGAGCCCCACATGGGGTTCTCTGCTCAGCAGGGAGCCTGCTTCCCTTCCTTTCTCTTCCTACCTCTCTGCCTACTTGTGATCTCTGTCTATCAAATAAACAAATAAAATCTTTAAAAACAAAAAAACAAAACAAAACAAAAAACAGAAATGTAGACCGTAAGGCAGAGAAGACTTACTGGGATCAGATTATCAAGGGCCTTAACGGACAGGGTAAACTTCTACAAGCTACCAGATGGTCCTGCTGCAATGGCCCAGGTTATAAGATTGGACTCCAATAAATATCTTGTCCCCAGGGCCACATTAGCAGACTGATTCTCAGCCTTTCTCACTATCATGCCAACTTTTAAGTGCCAGAACTACCAAATCAGTTCAAGAAATGAGACAGGAGAAGGATCAATCCAGAGATAAAAAGACTTTTTTTTTCCCCTTTCAAAACTAAAGATAAATAGCCAGTTAACGCCTTTATAAAAACAAAGCATGTTCTGCTGATTGATGTTCTGAAAGCCCTCAAGGAAGTTCTGCTAAACCAAGTGTTGCTGTTTCAGGACAGTATAAAAAAAAGACTGGGTAGTTGCATCGCAGAGGGAGTTACAAAGGACAGTGTCTTCTCCTCCTCAAAATAAGGAGCAAAACATATGAGATAGTATGTGAGGGAACAAATTATGTGCATGGTTTTGCGCCCAAATCTCTGCTCTCCTCTCCATACCTACTGCCCAAGAGCTCATGAGTGCACTTCAATAGCTTCAATAACCTGCCATGCAAATGATCCCCAAATTTCGACCCCACTGTGTTCCAGAACTTTCTCTCAAGCAAAGCCTTTAACATGTAATGATACTAGACATTTCCACTCAGATTTACTATTATTTCTTCTAATCATTATTCCTAGAACTGAACTCATACTTTTTACCCCCAAACCTGCTCCCAGTCCTGATTTTTTTTAAATTTTAGTTAACCGTCTACAATTTTTAGTCACTAAGCATAATCTTTGACCCTTACCAGATATCCCTTGATATAATACATCTCTCACATCCAATGCCGCCTTTTAGTAACCACTGTGATGGCTGACAAGCCCTGAGTGTTCCCATAATTACTGACGATGATATAATAAGTAATATCGGGCTAAATGTACACTAACTTCATAGTTTACAAACCACTTTTATGTGTACTATCACACTCTTGGTCACAACAACCCAGTGAGACAACTAGGAAAGATATTTTTTGTTATACTCACTGTCTAGATAGAAAAACCACACAGGATCAGAAAGATTAATGACCCGACTCAAGATCACAAGTGCCACTTCCCATCGTGTTCTTCGGCTTCATCACAATTATTATAATAATTCAAGGTAAGGAAAGATCTTTCTCCCATCTCAACCATCTTATATACCCACGCCAAACTAACTGTTCTCATAAAACTTTGTTGGTCGTGTTACTTCCATATGCACAGACCTTTAGAAAGTGACAACGCAAAATAAGAAAGAAAATACGCAAGTTAATAGGTTAAGTAAAGAAAGTAAATTCATGAATGAATGAGTGAATGAACGAATGAATGTCTAAAACCAAGCACGATGACACTCATGTTCTTCCATGATCTGGACCCAACCTAGCTTCTTGGTCCTACTTCCTACTACTCCTAGCGGCAATCCTTTGCTCTAGATAAACTCAAATTGTCACTGTTACTTGGCAAGACTTCCATTTTCTACTTTACACTGTTGCCAATGCTGTTCTTTATCTAGAGAGACTGCCTCTCTCCTCTCTACCTGCCCTAGTTAACCTGTCAAAATCCGGGTACCTTTCACTACATGAAGCTTTTCTAATATACACACAAGAACTTTTTTAAAGTTTTTCTTTTTAAGATTTTACTTATTTATTTGACAGAGATCACAATTAGCCAGAGAAGCAGGGGGAGCGAGAGGAGGAAGCAGGCTCTGCACTGAGCAGAGAGCCCCATGGGATGCGGGGCTCAATTCCAGAACCCTGGGATCATGACCTGAGCCAAAGGCAGAGTCTTTAACCCACTGAGCCACCCAGGTGCCCCACAATAACTTTTTAAAATTACCGTTTTAAAATTTTAATTTAATTTTTATAAAGTTGGGTACAGGAATATGCTTTTCAGGGAATTTATCACTAAAGAGTCACAGTTTAGTTTTATGTCATTTCTAAATTATTTCTAAATATCATTTCAAAAATCATTTAGAGGCCACTGACAATGTTAACAATGAAAAAGAAATCAATGTCTTAAAAGGAAAATTCAATAGGGACTGCAAGTTAGAAGAGATAAAAATTATAAACATCTGTGAAAATCCTTGATCCAAATTGCCATTTTTATATATGAAATAAAATCTTCATATTTTAAAGTTCCAGCTACTTTTTCTTTCATAAAGAAGACACATGCATTTTAGCTATAATTTAAAACCCTATGAATAGTGAACTACAAAGAAAGAGGAAGTACTCAACCTTATTGTTTTGTTCAAAGCTGAAGAAATATATCAAACCACTCTTTTTTCCATAAACTGTAGATAACAAGTAATGGGTGAAGAGTACCAACCATGTTTGTTGATGTTTTCTTTTATAGTTACTCCTTACAATTAAGCTACCAACAGATTACCACTAAAAGAATAGCTCTCTTTCTCTGGAAAGTATTTTTCTGTTTTTTAAAAAAGTTATTAATTAGTTCAAGTCAATACTGGGATTAATCACTGTTTCTAGATTATGGCATCATACTTTACAGTGGAGTGGCTTCATAAATTTAGATTAAAACAGAAGAGAATTCAGCATGCCTGAAAGACATGATCTTTTCAGAATAAAAAAGGCTCTTCACAGATTGCAGAAATTACCACCATCTTAGTAAAGCAAGAAAAGATACTGAAAACAGCATTTATTACGTATATCCTCTCAAAATAAACATTTTTCATTTGATGTTCCCATATATCTACTGATGAACCTTTTTTTAATATGGGGCAAATTTCTGGGTGGGGAGAAAACTGGAACATTAATTTCTTTCAATAAGACAACTATTTTTAAAAATATTTTTGAAAACTCTCTTTTATATATCCATTTCAGCCTGTCGATATTTATCAAGTGCCTCCTGTGTTTGAGGCACTCAAAGCTAAAATATAATACTTCATGAGGAAAAGTGTTGGCATTTAGCATTTTATGTCACAGAGTGAATATGTAGACATTTAGGTACAATTAATATAGGACAGCGTGAACTAGGAAAAAATATCCGAATAAGCTCAAAAGTATCACAAGACACAACACAGAATAAAAGACATTGAATTTATTCTACTGGTCAAAAATGTTTTTTAAATAAATTTCAGTTGTTCCTAAGTTTGTTTTACCATGGGATATAGGAAGGATAGGAAGGCTGGAAATAGCACAGATAATCAAAAAGCAGTGCTGCTGTTTTTCCTTTACAAACACTAGGCTACACAAAAGAGCAAGCATCAGCTCTGATTTCAGATCTTGTGAAAAATTTTACAAAGTTCAAGAAGGCAGCCTTTTGCTAGATATATCTGGTAACAGTCTGTGTAGTATCATGATACTACATTATATAAAATGCAATGGTAAAGACCTCACTATTTCATGATCGTTCCTAAAATTGTTTAACAGCAACAACCACAGAAACAAAGCTCTAGCCTTTCTGTAAGGAATGCTAGAAAGGGAATTATTTCTCATGCCGCCTTCTCATTTGGGTAGAGGTTAAAATATTTTAGAAAGTCTAAAAATTATTTCCCAAAATGCCCAAGGAAGTCATAAAAACTTGAAGCATGACAATTCTGTTGGAAGAATAATATTCATTTCCTGAAGAACAGTCTAATGTCTTATCTAAATCCTACATTTGGTAGATGTAAGAACTATCATTACACGTTCAAAATACCTCTGAGTATTCTAATTAATTAGCAAGATTTCATTCTCTTTAGGAAAACATATTGCTTACTTATTAGTCCCCAAAAAACAAACATTAAAAATGCTTATGTATAATTCTGGTCAATTTTGGACTATTTTTATACTTTGAAATAGATCATAATCTTATGAAGGTAAGTGGACCAAGTAATAGTATTTATTCAATAAGTATTATTTGGGATTAGTTAGGATGCTGGGTCATTTTCTCTATGAACATCTGATGAAATTAATTAGAAGCTGGTATAAGAAAGTGAAGACAAAAAAACATCTACAGGATCAATTTTTAATTGATCTCTCTCTCTATGCTCTTCTTCTTCCTATGTCACTCTCTCTGTATTCCTTAGGTAAGCGAAAAATGCCTTTTCGGTGTCAGTACTTTGTGAGTCAGTACAAAATGCATGTTCACTGTGTACTTCTAAGCATTATGCCTCCAACAGGGTTCTCTTTTCCGATTTTAACTATACTTCCCCACTTCCTGGTTGTCGTGAATGGTGTCTTATTTCGACAGTTTCATGCTGGAAATATTCTCTTTTAGACCATCTTAAATGGAACCCCCTTAAATACTTACATAGGATTATAATCTTCTGCTCACTTTCAACAGTCTTGGGACTCCATTTTAAACCATGGCAACAGAGATCAAGATTATAATGTCAAATATAAATAATAATAAGACAAGGAATATAATTCTTATTTTCTAAACAAAGAATTTAGTTAACTATTATTTTCAGTAACAAAACAAGAAAGAAATGGAGGAGGAAAGGAAAGAGAAAACTGTACTAAGCATTTGGGAGGAAAAACTAGACTTAGTATAGAGAGGAGTAGGAAAGGTAATACTGGGAGGTGGGGGTAACAGTGGGCTAGGGAACTAAAATGTGAAATAAATCATCACCAGTTAACTGATCTTGAAACAAATACCTCCTAACACTACGTAACTAAAGGCAGTTGATACAAATAAAGAAATATTTACAAGTAAACAGGTATCAAATTTTTAGCAATCATGCTTTCAAAACTCTAACAGTTACATTTATACCAAATATTGTATTGAGAGTTACTAGATCTAGAAAATTTAAAGTAACTTTTAATTACACTTCCACCACCACTAACCTTCTCCGGCCATAGAATACGCTTTTCGAAAACAGCTGACATTGAAAAGCGTTTGCCCTACTGTAGAACAAAAAAATCCATTTGCAAAAACATTTTTCGGTGATTGATGCCTACAGCAGAAAAGTGAACCTACTGTTTACACATAACTGGAACTGGGCAGTACCAGGCAGGGGAATCTGGAAGAGAAATTCTAAGTATAAGAAAGTATGCTGTGAATCAGAGAAATAAAAGAGGAAAGGCTAAAGGTCATGTTCTTCAGTGGTTTGTGGTGGTATGGAACTGAGGAAAAACAGTTCAAAAGACCCACAGAAATTTTGTTGTAATGAATAGAGCACTGGGAAACTAGTGAATTGACAATTACACTAACTCAGTGAGGCAGGCTCTATTTAGGGAGTAGCCTGCAAACACTCTCTTACTCTGCCGTCCTCTGGTTAATGAAAGGTAACTCAAGAGAGAATGTGAAAGATGCTACCCTATACCTCCTTTTAGTCAAGTGAGCATGAACTTCTGTACTTATAAACTGTCTCGTATTTCTAGCTTAAATCAGTGACTGAAGAAAAGTTCCAATTCCTCAAGGAGACAGATACTTGTTCCTTTAATTTTCTCCTTTAAATGGTGATTTTTCATTTCATATGGTATTTCAAATTGGGAAGGACAATTTAAAATTTACTGAAGTCAAGAATAAGTGCTGCTTTAAGATCAAAAGGTAAGCTAATACAGAGAGCAAGTATCTGTTCAGAGTTTAAACCCAAAGTGTGACCTACTTTTAAGACTCTATAGCCTAGAGGAGAAAGTCTTTAGATCTAAATGTCAGCATGTTCTTTTAAAATTATTATTGTGATTATTTTTAACTCCATCATTCTCTCAAGGAAAAAAAACACACAATACAGTCTATTTATCAAAGACTAGTGAATGCCACATCAGAAAGGCTAAGGCATAGCTATAGAGGAATTATCAGGGAACTACAAAATGTATCAACGCCGGCAGCTACCATCAGGAAATGTCCACTCCATATTCTAAACAGCATTAACAATTCAAGTAACAGGATTTTGGTGTTAAATAAATGGGGTAGGAAGACATTTTTAGAATTCTTTTCCCTAATAAGTGAAGACAACTCAGTGAAATACTCATTTTTTCAAGAGCATGCCATTACAATCTTAACTCTCTGTAGGCATTCTATAAGGAATGAAAATTAATTCTGAATTTCAGAGAAATAAAATAATCAATGACACATGCAAATGTCCATGGGGACTCAAAGAAAACCATAATATGGTGCCTGAAATAGTGCCTTTGAAATCACAAAGACCTGGGTCTCTCAGCTTTAGTATTTCTAATTGTACACAACAGGCAAGTTATTTAAATTTTTTTTAAGCCTTAGTTTTCTCACCTGTAAAATGAGAAAACAGCACAAATTTCAGTGAATTGTGGCAAGAATTAGACGCAATAATAAACGCGAAGTGCTCACACACACCTCCGGTACCCAGAAAATGATCAACAAACCATAGTTATTATATTAGCTATTACATAATAGGCAATTGGAAAGGAGATGAATATTGATAAATAGATGCAATATTATTAATTCTCAGAATATGCTAACCAGAAGTCAAAAGTATACTGGAAATCAAAGAAGCAAACCACTTCATCATCATGATCACCATCAAAGAGGACGGTGGAACCCAAGCCAAAGAGTCACTGCCCTCAAGGAACTTATAATCCAAAACAGGTGACACTGGCATCAACTAAAATGTAAGAGGCCAGAGCCACTGACAACTATAGAACACACCCAGACCAGAAAAAGCTTAAGAGCTACAAAAATGGAGGAACTAAGACTAACAACATTCATGAATTATTAAGGTCCACAGATGAGCAATCCTAGATTTGCAAATTAGGCAGGAAAAGTATTTAGAGGGTAATTTTTTAACTTCTTTCTGTCTCGCTAGCAGCCCCAATGAGCACTGTGGCTTTCCTTTAATAGGCTGCTAACTGACTACAATAAAACTTTGAAGAAGGTTTTGATGAGCCTTCAGAGATGGATAATGATGTCCATATCCACTGGGAAAGAACCACGATCATAATGATTAAAATCACTGAGTCTTAATCACAAGATCAGAAAGTGTGAAGTTTGTCAGGAAAAATTTTCAGGTTTTTTCCATCATACTGGTATAATAATTCTTTAAGGAAAGCTTACTCCAATAGGCAACGAGGGGAAGAATTTCAAAGGCTCAACACAATGATGTTGTTGTTCATTATTTAAATGAGTAACTCTCAGGGGTTGTTTTTATGTTCTCCATTTCTTCCGAATGTTCTAACTTACTCATCTCTTGGGCGGTCAGTGAATAGCTTAATTTTGTTCATCTGGCTTATAAAAATCCATTTAATTAAGTTAGATACATTTTTTCTTTTAAGCACTATGTGTATCAAATTATTCTAGAAATATTTAAAGATAATAAAGTGAAGCTAATATTTTAGTCTTGCTCTCAAAGTAACAAATTCATTTTCTTCTTAAGTTGGGGTGGCAGTTATCACTTTTACTTATAAGTAAATCAGCTAAAAACTGAAAGGCTGTATAGATTCCAAAAACTGCCAAAAACAGAGTTGATTCAATAACATTATCAATTCACAAAATCTGATCTCAGATCTTAGCATTGGTGTGAACTTTCTCCTATAAGACACCTACTACAGAGGTCAACAAAGAGAAAACATACTGAAGACACATAGAAGGTTAAAGGACTCGACATACAAAATTTAAGCAGAAAATGGAACAAAAGTAAACTTCCGAGCTGATCAGAGAATCAAAATAATAATAGTAGCTAACAACAGCTAATATAATACATATACACACACATTCATTTAGTCTCCTAATAAGCTGAGGGGAAGAAAGAAAAAAAGGAAGGAAGGAAGGAAGGAAGGAAGGAAGGAAGGAAGGAAGGAAGGAAAAGAAAAGAAACGAAACAAGGAAATTTGGCTGGGAGATCATGGGGCAAAGAATCCAATCTCAGTGAGGTTTCACAAATAGAAGCCCAGCCCCAGGGCAAAAGAGGCACTTTTTAGTCAAAATTGGGGCAAAGGAGTAATGTGCATGGATATAAGCTCCAAGAATTAATAAATTAACTAATGCATTTATTCCACTGAGTTGGATATGGAATTGGGCTTTGCAAATAAACAACCCAAAGTGAACGCCTTACAGCATCCTCTCCTTCCTCTACTTCCTTGGGTAATCTCCCTGCCTCGATGGCGGCATCCCAGCTCCTCAGCCTGGACAGTCACTCATCCTGCCTCCTCTTACACAAACATTTATGGAACTGTATGTGTCTGTCCTATATTCTAAATATCTCTCTAATCCACTTCTTGGGTTGATCTCCATTCTCACCTCTCACTGGGCCTGGACTCACCTAGCACCTCTTCAATGAGCCCCTGGCCTCCACATGCACAACAAAGTGATTCTTCAGAAACAACTCTGATCATATCCCTCTCCTGCACACAGCCATTTACTGAAAGGGAAAAAAAACAGGCCTTCCTCTCGACCTCACCCCACCTCAATGCCACCAGGCGGTGCATGGCAAATCACAGTGTGGGGTAAGAACAGAGATTTGTTTGAAAAAGTTTATTCCATTTCCTACTGTTTCTGTAACAGAGTACAGAAAGTAAAGCTTAACAAAGTCTTCTTAGCTAACTGCAAAACACAGAATATGTATTGGTTTTTAAGATACGGAAAAATACTCTCCTGTAAGATAAAACAGAGGCACTCGGTCCAAGTCTATCTTTGTGAATGGGAAAGCCCCAGATAAACAAGCAATCAGTGTCAAACTCAAACACATCCACGCACACACAACTATGTCAGTTTCAGGGTTATACCGTAGGGTCACTTCCTAATTTAGGGTTTAGGCTTACAGTATAGATTTTTTTTAACTTTTTGGCTTATCATATCTATTTAAAAGTACTAATTTTTCAATATAAAAAAATAACTATCATGTATCTTGCTATAACTTCTAACTAGTGTTTCAGTGAAATGTCTAAAATATCTCTCCCTCCTTGAGATACAGATTTTATGTGTGGGAAAACATTCAAGCCCCATGCAAATATCTTTAGCATCTCCATATGTTTTAGCTCATGCACTTGGAAAAGTCTGCTCTGCTACTAAATGGTTTATAGGCAAATCTTCCTAGGTTTAAAAATAAAATAGCAAAATGTCATCTGGCTACTAGATCTAGTCAATGACAAAGAATTCCATTTAAGTTATGGCCATTTAAACTTAGTAAAATGTCTTAATTTTATGCTATTTCTATCATTTTGATTCACTATCTCAGTAATAAAACACAGACAGCATAAATATAGTACAGAGTGAATTATTTCCTTTAATAAATGTGGACACCACACATTTTTACCAAGGGAAATAGATATAAAATTTAGAAGCACTTCTTATGCAGTCAATTCAGGTGATAGCATTTGGAAATACAGCTGTAAGAAAAGACTGTGGTAGTCACTCCTTGTCTAATTATCTGAGTCTAAACTGAGCTCCTTTCCTCTTCCAGCCTTATTCCATTTTTTTCCTCGTTAATTGTGATAGAAAGACCCACGAATTTCCTTTGCACTATCCCCGACTTCTCTCTTCTCTCCTGGATCCACTCCCCACTTAACCAGCCCCGTGGAGCCTTTCTAGGCAGACAGACAGAAGTTGGTTCTTTTCTTATTGGAACCAGATCATTAATCAGACAATTTTACTCTTGATAATATGCATTTCCTGGCTTTTGAACAACATATAGAGAATATGCTTCAGTTGGGTAGATGAATGGGTTCCCACTCTCAGAGACTTGAGATTGTGGTTAGAAGTACAGACTCTGGAGCCAGACTGCCTGGAGTTGAATGCCAGCTCTACCTATTCTTTCCTGCATGACCTCAGATAAACTGCTGAGTCTCAGTTAACTCATCCTTAAAATGGAGATATCAATATTAAGCCATAATCTGTATAGCAAGCAACAAGATTGAAAGCATTTATAAAAATTCCTGGTACAAAGTAGTGGACAATGTTAACTCCTATTTTAATAATTATTACTATTATTACTATCACTACTACCACCACAATTACTAATGTTGAGGTAGGTAGCAGTGAGAAGGAACTGAATTCTCCGGTAAAGTTCTATATGTCACAACAAAACAAAGCTAACTGACTTCTTTGGGCAAATAGTGGTTTTTCTTTTCCCAAGATTTTATTAACTTATTCATTTGAGAGAGTGAAATAGCATTAGAAGCGGGAACTGCAGAAGGAAAGGGAGAAGCAGGCTCCCCACTGAGCAGAGAGCCCCATGTGGGGCTCGATCCCAGGACCCCGGGATCATGACCTGAGCCAAAGCGGATGCTTAACCAACTGAGCCACCTAAGTGCCTGTGGGCATATAGTCTTGATGTAGTTCTCCTAACAACCTAACCAGACTATGAACATGAATGACTAAATTAAAAAAAGGCACACTTACTGACCTTCACCTAAGGACGAGGTACTGGTGCTTTGTAATTTCACAAAGGTTATCTCATTTGATCTGTATAACCACACGAAGATGAAGTTTATTATTCGGATAAGTAAACTGAAGCTTGGGAGGCAAAGTACTCTTTTTGTCCTACCAAACCTACCTACAGGGAACATAAAGAAGAGTGCAGAAAGATAAGTTCATTTGGGCTAACCTAGAATATTCACAATACTGGCTAATATTAATACTGTTTCTACAAAAAACTATACAAGTTCCAAACAATTTAAACCAGTGAACTTTTAGAATACAATCAACCTACTTGTCTACTATTATGAGTTTTATTTCCTAAGTATTAATTGTGCATAGATTTTTACAACAAAGATTTATATCATTCCAGAGTTGAATCTGTGTCTTTTCTTTAAAACTCCCAAAGTATCTAGTTCACTATTTGGTAATACTTAATTTTATATAATCAAGGATAATGATGAAGATTGCAATCACCATACTTGGTATAACACATTCTGAATTTCTATAGAAAACTCTGGGAATAATATAGAATCCCTTTAAAAATGAAGTAAGTGAGAAGATGGGGTGGGGGTTGGAAGAATTCAGCTATAGCAAGACAGATTTTAGGTGGTACAAGGAAATAGCATTTAATGGTAGTGAATCTCATAGAAAACTATTTTTAAAATTCTCCTACAATTCCAAGCCAAAGTCTTGATTTAGCACTGATTTGTCTTTTTACCTCCATAACACTTGCTAATTATCTCTTTAATACAGAAAAAAATTCAGACACAGAGCCTTGGCTGACAATAGTATCTAGCAAGTATTTATGATTGTTTTGTTTTTAATGCAATTTTAATAATTGCTACGTTCTATTAACAGCAACATTGGCTTTTTGCTTATGGTGGTGTTACAATGTTTCCCTTAGGAAGTGATTACTTCATGGGCACTGGGTATTTTTATGGCATGATGAGAAAGTTTTGAAACTAGAGAAAGCTGGTGGTTGCACAACACTGAGAACACACTAAACACCACAAAATTACATATTTTAAAATGAAAAAATAAAAATAAAATGGTTGTATGTTTATGTGCATTTTATCTCAATTTAAAAAGTATTTATAGCTGTAAAATAAAAAAACCCACAGCGAATATCATCATCAAGGGGAAAAGCTGAAAGCCTTCCCTTTGAGATCAGGAAAACAACAAGGACGTCCACTCTCACCACCGTTGTTCAACATAGTACTAGAAGTCCTAGCAACAGCAATCAGACAACCAAAAAAAATAAAAGGTATTCAAATTGGCAAAGAAGACATCAAACTCTTTCTCTTCACAGATGACAAGATACTTTACATGGAAAACCTAAAAGACTCCACTCTCAAACTACTAAAACTCATACAGCAATTCAGTACTGTGACAGGATACAAAATCAATGCACAGAAATCAGTTGCTTTCTTATATATTAACAAAGAAAATATAGAAAGGGAAATTAGAGAAGTGATTCCATTTACTATAGTACCAAGAACCAGAAGATACCTGGGAATAAACCTAACCAAAGAGGTAAAAGATCTGTACTTGAGGAACTACAGAACACTCATGAAAGAAACTGAAGAAGACACAAAAAGATGGAAGAGCATTCCCTGCTCCTGGATCGGAAGAATAAATATTGTTAAATTGTGTACGCTGCCCAGAGCAACCTATACTTTCAATGCCATACCAATCAAAATATCAACAGCATTTTTGAAAGTGCTGGAACAAACAATCCTAAAATTTGTATGGAACCAGAAGAGACCCAGAATCACCAAGGAAATGTCGAAAAAGAGAAACAAAGCTGGGGGCATCACGTTGCCTGATTTCAAGCTTTACTACAAAGCTGTGGTCACCAAGACAGCATGGTACTGGCACAAAAACAGACACACACAGACCAGTGGAACAGAGTAGAGAGCCCAGATATGGACACTCAACTCTATGGTCAAATAATTTTCAACTAAGCAGGAAAAAAATACACATTGGAAAAAAGACAGTCTCTTCAATACGTGATGCTGGGGAAATTGGACAGCCATATGTAGAAGAATGAAACTCGACCATTCTCTTACACCATACACAAAGATAAACTCAAAATGGATAAAAGACCTCAATGTGAGGCAGGAATCTATCAAAATCCTAGAGGAGAACACAGGCAGTAACCTCTTTACCATCAGCCACACCAACTTCTTTCAAGACATGTCCCCAAACGCAAAGGAAACAAAAGTGAAACTGAAATTTTGGGACTTCATCAAGATCAAAAGCTCCTGCATAGCAAAGGAAACAGTCAACGAAAGAGGCAACCAATGGAATGGGAGAAGATATTCACAAACGACACTACAGACAAAGGGCTGATATCCAAGATCTATAAAGGACTCCTCAAACTCAACACACACAAAACAGATAATCACGTCAAAAAATGGGCAGAAGACATGAACAGATACTTCTCCAAAGAAGACATAAAAATGGCTAACAGACACATGAAAAAATGTTCAGCATCATTAGCTATCAGGGAGATTCAAATCAAAACCACATTGAGATACCACCTTCCACCAGGTAGAATGGCCAAAATCAACAAGACAGTAAACAACATGTGTTGGAGAGGATGTGGAGAAAGGGGAACCCTCTTTTACTGTTGGTGGGAATGCAAGTTGGTGCAGCCACTTTGGAAAACAGTGTGGAGATTCCTTAAGAAATTAAAAATAGAGCTACCCTATAACCCTGCAACTGTACTACTGTGTATTTACCCTAAAGATACAGATGTAGTGAAAAGAAGGGCCATCTATACCCCAATGTTCATAGCAGCAATGGACACAATTGCCAAACTGTGGAAAAATCGGTGTTTTAAAATTAAGTAGTTAACGAGATAGCATAGAGAGATGGGAAAAGTTATGGGAATAGTACGCAAACAAATGAAGTTTGAGAAACACACTTAACTAATGAAACTGGACTGGATGAGTATGGTTGGGATTTCTGGGGGTAAACCACAGGAATCTCAAAGGTAGAGTCCTGGACAAACTAATTTTGGTAGCTTTTCAAGATACCAGCAACCTAGTACAGTCTAACGACTAGTGATTTCTGGTAGCATAGCAGATGTCCTGAAGGACTGAGGCAAAAATCCCAAGGCAGAGAAAGCATCTACTGCATCCATCCACCTCCTGTTCTAAATCTCAGCAGCTCCCCTTCCTGTCTCTCACCATTTGAAGGGACAGCTGTGTTCATGATGCCCGCTGGTCACTCAGTGCCCCAAGCCATTTCTTCTTCATCATCAGTCAGAGCTTCTGTTTTTGCAGTTTTGTGTGTGTGTGTGTGTGTGTGTGTGTGTGTGTGTGTGTGTGTTTTAAGATTTTATTTATTTATTTGTCAGAGAGCGAGAGCATAAGCAGGAAGACCAGGCAGAGGGAGAAGCAGGCTCCCCGTTGAGCAGGGAACCCGATACAGGACTTGAATCCAGGACCCTGTGATCATGACCTGAGTGGAAGGCAGACACTTAAGCAACTGAGCCATCCAGGAGACCCACAGAACTTTGGTTTTTTAAATGCAGGTTTTAATTGTATCCTGAAAGGATCGATAACCACAAGGTCACTGTAAAGATCAAATTATATCTGGGACATGCTTCGGAGGTATTTTGTAAACTCTGGATTCTAACTCATTAGTGGTTCATAAAATCAATTTAACAGATTATTACAAGTACAATGAGATAAAGTGAAATGAAAACAATTGGGAGTGCATTGTACATTGCAAGATCAGGAACTGTTTTGGTAAACTTCTATTTAAATTGCACGGGTGTGTGTATGTATGTGTGGGTGTGTGTCAGTCTGCACAAAGATACTTGTCGAGTCAGTCACAATGAAAATGTAACTTATTGTGGGCAAAAAGAAAGTAGTTTTACAAAACAAGTAAGTGCTTTCTCTCTGTTGTATGATCAGATTGAGACCATAAGAACTGTTTTTTGGAATAAAACAGGGTTATTATAGGATATACACAGCAATTGGTGACTTCACCACCTATCTCGTGAGGATCAGTGTTATCCACCCAAAGTAAAACTTTTACAGCAAAAAGTAAACATTTTTATCAGACAGCTGTGAGAATAACGCTTTATATAATTATAAATAAGTTAGGGCAATAACTTTAAAGATACTTCTGAATTAAGACTGGATCCTTACATTACTTTGTAGAAGAGAGTTAAAAGACAAAAACTCTGATACGGAACAAAACTGGTAAATATGTTAAATATGGCAAAGTGTTGAGAGTTACCAGAATCTGGAAATGCCCTGTAATTTGGGTATCATACATAAAAATAAGTTTCTGAGTTCTATGAAATATGGTAAATTATTATGGCTTGTATAATTAGTAGAAGAAGGATATTTTTAAAAAACAAAACAAAAAGAACAGGGACGTTCACTGTTAACACCAAGAGTTTTAGAGCTCAAGCCATTACTGGTTATGTCCCTTCTCCAGTTGCAACGAATCAAAGAGTAGGTTAAAAGAGAATGCACACAGCCCAGAGAACGCTTTCACATTTTTGGCTCAGACATTACTTTCTGTATATAAAATCCCCACTAGTGGCTCTATTGAGTGAACATTTAACATTTACTATGTTGTTTATAATGATTAAAACAGTAATGTTTGGCCTCTTCAGCTTACAAAATAAATCATAGATGTCTTGAAGCTGAGGAACATAGCTCAGGAAATATCCCTCCTAGAGAGGAATCCCTTATATAGGCTTTCTAGAGGCTATAGTCACCCTGCAGAGATCCACCATTTTAAATGACATAACAGCCCTATCTAGACAACTGCAAAGGAATTTACTCATGCTACAGAAGATGCAAAAACTCTTTTTTTTTTTTTAAAGATTCAGGGATTATTGTAAGTATCTGACTTTTTTTTTTTTTTAGATTTTATTTATTTATTTGACAGACAGAGATCTCAAGTACGCAGAGAGACAGGCAGAGAGAGAGGAGGAAGCAGGCTCCCTGCTGAGCAGAGCCCGATGTGGAGCTTGATCCCAGGACCCTGGGATCATGACCTGAGCTGAAGGCAGAGACTTAACTCACTGAGCCACCCAGGCACCGCAGTATCTGACTCTTGATATCAGCTCAAGTCATGATCTCAGGGTCCTGAGACTGAGTCTCACATAGGGCTCCACACTGGGCATGGGGCCTGCTTAAGATTCTCTCTCTTCCTCTCCTTCTGCTCCCCCCACCCCCACTCATGCTCGCTCGCTCTCTCTAGGAAGGAAGGAAGGAAGGAAGGAAATAGAATTAGGAAGCACTTACTCCACATTACCAAATGATGTAAGATAATCCTAAAAGTAAAACAAACTATTTAAAATTACCTAAAATAACACAAAATCAAAACAGATTTTCATGTAATCCAAATTCTCAACCCCAAACAGCCTACTTACTATTAAAAAATCAGACAGCATGGGGCACCTGGGTGGCTCAGTGGGTTAAGCCTCTGCCTTTGGCTCAGGTCATGATCCCAGTGTCCTGGGATCGAGCCCTGCATGGGGCTCTCTGCTCAGCAGGGAGCCTGCTTCCTCCTCTCTGCCTGTCTCTCTGCCTACTTATGATCTCTGTCTGTCAAATAAATAAATAAAATCTTAAAAAAAAATCAGAAAGAATGAAAAGGAATGATCCCAAAGATACAGATGATAGTAAAAAGAAGGGGCACATGCACCCCAACATTCACAGCAGCAACATCCACAATAGCCAAACTGTGGAAGGAACTGAGATGCCCTTCAATGGACGAATGGATAAAGAAGATGTGGTCCGTATATACGATAGAATATGACTCAGCCATCAGAAAGCATGAATACCCACCATCTGCATCGACATGGCTGATCAAATGTGTGGGTTTTTTAAAAAGATTTTATTTATCTATTTGACAGAGATCACAAGCAGGCAGAGAGGCGGGCAGAGAGAGCGGGGGAAGCAGGCTCCCTGCTGGGGCTCCATCCCAAGACCCCAGGATCACAACCCGAGCCGAAGGCAGGGCCTTAACCCACTGAGCCACCCAGGCGCCCTGATCAAATGTGTTTTATGGAGTCATTTCTCAAATTAAATGCTCTATTATTATACCAGTTGTTAAATAACAAAAATTCAACCAAACAAACTTTAAAAATGTAATTGGCTTTATTAATCAATGCATGAAATGGGCAGCATCCCTTCTAGCAAGTAGAGGGGAGCTCCACAGGGCTACAGAAAAGAAAGGGTTTTTAAAGATAGAGAGGGGGTGGACAAAAGGAAATTATTAACAAAGAATCCACTATTTTAGGCAAAGTTGCCCTCTTAAGGGTAACAGGAAGGGTCTCTCAGTAATTTTCCTAGTGCTGACCAGAAAATTCCCTGTTGACTGGCTAAAGGTTATATTCCTGGAGGGTTGAAACTAGAGATGGGTTAGGTATTATGTGTTGGTTTACTCACTTGGGGCCTTAACCTAAGTGATACCATTTTAGGCCTGTGGTTTTCTTTATAACACAGTGCACAACTCTTTAAAAAGGCATAATTCAAAATGCTGTGGAAAAATTACCTTTACATTAAATTTTACCCATTTGTCAATCTAGCTTCAAAAAAAGTCTCCAAAATCCAAACATTACCTCTACCACTACCACCCTGGTCCAAGAAATTACCTGGAAATCTGCAACAGCCAGCCCCCAGTCACCTTACTTCTACCTTTTGCCCCTTACAGTTATTCTCCATGCTAAGTGGCATGGAGTTTGGGGTTGCCAAAGGGGATGTGGGGTGGTGGTGGTGAGAATGGGTGAAATAGATGGAGGGGATTAAGAGGTACAAACTTCCAGTTATAAAATAAACAACTGTCACAGAGGTGAAAAATACAGCAAAGGAAATATACTCAATAACATTGTCTGGTGACAGATGGTAACTACACTTATCATGGTAAGTGTTTAGTAATGTATAGAACTGTTGGGTGTTATATGTAACTAATGAATCATTGAACACTGCATCAAACACTAATGATGTAGTATACAGTGGCTAACTGAATATAATAAAAAAAAACCACCTGCCGAATCATTATGTTGTGTACCTGAAAATAATATAACACAGTACATTAATGATACTTCAATTAAAAAAAAAAAAGTGGCCAGAGTGATTCTTTTAAGAATACAACTTGGATCAAGTCATTCTTCTAGAATCCGTCTAATGGCTTCCTATTATCCTAGAAGAATATTCAAACTCCTCTGAGGCCCTTTGACCCGACAGCCTCCCACCCCAACCTTTTCCCAAGTCTCATTCACTCTTTCCTAGGAAGGAAGGTAAGTACATTAATCTGACCTGTGCTTGTGGTAAAAAGTAACTGACAGCACTTGGCTTAGTTCTTCCCTTTTCCTTCTTGGGTGTAAACTGACCTTAAGGAGTAATTCTCCTCCCCTTTCCCATGCTCAAAGTCTTCCTGAGGCATACCTAGCCAGGTTCAGTGTTGGACGGGACCTGGGTGGCCAATACTGTCCAATGCTAGGAGTTAGACAGCAGGCATTTCTGGCTGTTATCCTCCTCCACCATCTGTGGCAAAGGCGGATTTGGGGCTTCATCTATCACGCTTTGGTGATTAGACTTATTTATTTATTTGCTTAGAACTCATGTAGGAAAGAGGGGTGCTAAATTATTAGGGCTACTAAAATACCCAACTCACTGAAACAAACACACATGCAGGGCTCACACACCTTACATGTGAGTACAGAAGAGAATCTAGAAATGCTTATCTCTGGGTGGAGTAGTTATACGTAACTCATGTTTTTCATATGCTTTTCTATTTCAAGTATTTTTACAAATAACTGTAGATTACTTTTATAATCAGAGAAAAAATAGCCCAAATTAACCTTCTCTGGGAACCATTACATAGGGGAAAGGTTGGCACCAGATTTTCAGAGGAAATCATAAGCTACGTGTTGGATACATGTCTAATGAAACTCAAAACAGAGTTACATAAGAACTGTCTCTAATCATGACTACAAGCCATGCAGATAAAAAAGTCTTACTTCTTTACAGGTATTTTATAATTACTTTAACAATTTGACTAAATTCAAGTCACCAAACAGTGACAAGACGTATTATCATTCTCTTGAATCTGTATAGCTCCTGTGGTCTATACATTCAGTGTAAAGAAAATGTAAGATTATACTAACTGCTTACTTACAATGTTTATACATTTGACTCAATAACAGCAGCTCTTAATTACATTTTTTTAAAGATTTTATTTATTTATTTGAGAGAGACAGAAAGATCATGAGCACATGAGCAGGGGTGGGGAGGGTAGAGGTAGAAGGAGAAGCAGACTCCCTGCTGAGCAGGGAGCCGGAGATCTCGATCCCAGGGCCCCAAGATTGTGACCTGAGCCCATGATACACTCAAGCAACAGAGACACCCGGGAACCCCTCTTATTCACGTATTTTACACTGGGGGTTTCAGCTAACCAATTTCCATTTTTTTCTGTTCTAATGATCAATACACATCCACAGATATTCATAGAAGTTTCTACTCCTACCACATTTAGGAGAAAATTCTAATTCTTCCAGTTTTACTTATAAGATAAATTGCTTTAAGAATACTTATAGTCTTATAAGAAAAATACTTAATTCAATTATAATTTTTCTTCTGGCTTCCCTGGGCAACTTTGATCAGTATATGATCATCTAAACCTAAGAATTTTTTCACACATTATTTTCATGTGTTATATTTTCTTCTTTCTGTATGTTAATACTGCATCAAGGCAGTGCATAAGTTCGGCCTTTTTCAGGATGCTGTGCAAAATTAGAATATGAAAGCAAGGATGTTTGGAAAATCTAAATATTGAGGGTATAGGTAAATTAAGTCCTTGAAATTTAATTCAGCAACTACTTATTAAATCCCTCCTACATGTGTTCCATACCCAGTAGATCCAAAGTTAAAGAAGAAAGGGGAAAAAAAAAACCCTGTCTCCAAAGAGCATGTAACAATGACCTGTAAACTTTTTTGTCCTTAGCCAATTTTTTTTTTAAGATTTTATTTATTTATTTGACAGAGAGAGAGAAAGAGCACAAGCAGGGGGAGTGGCAGAGGGAGAAGCAGGCTCCCCACAAAGCAGGGAGCCAGATGTAGGGCTCAATCCCAGGACCCTGGAATCATGACCTGAGTGGAAGGCAGACACTTAACCAACTGAGCCACCCAGGCGCCCCTGTCCTTAGCCAATTTAAATAGGGAAGAAGTTTACCTGCTTTATCTCTTCCTTCATTCCAGTGGCAAGAGAATTCAGGGTTTAAAGTTCCACTGTAGGAGCAGTTTTGAAAAGTTTATGACCCATTTTAATAATATGTCACTTTTTAAACATTTTTATCAAAATACAACTTAATACCATAAAATTTACCCATTGACATTGTATGATTCAATGCTTTTTAGTAAATTTGCAGAGCTGTGCAACCATCACCATACTCTAGCTTTAGAATCTCTCCACCAGCACCACTCCTTTGTGACCCATGCAGTACTGCCGCATAGTGATTAAGAGCACAGGTCCTAGTGCAGACTGCGGGGCTCCATGATTTGACCAGCCTCCAGCAAGCCAGTAAACCTTTCTCTGGTGGGTTTCAGTTTTCTCATCTAAAAATGTGGCTAATTGTAGCACCTCATAGTACAGTTCTGAGTGTCACATGAATTAACACATATATACTCAGAACAGTGGTTGGCACAAGGTGTCCAGTAATTATTAGCTATTATTAATATCAAGTGCTTTGGGGTGCCTGGGTGGCTCAGTGGGTTAAAGCCTCTGCTTTTGGCTCAGGTCATGATCCCAGGGTCCTGGTATCGAGCCCGGCATCAGGCTTTCTGCCCGGCGGGGAGCCTGCTTCCCCTTCTCTCCCTGCCTGCTGCTCTGCCTGCTTGTGATCTCTCTCTCTCTCTCTCTCTCTCTGTCAAATAAATACATAAAATCTTTAAAAAATATATCCTATGCTTTAAAAATGTATTTTTTGGAAAAAAAAAGACTGAAAATACTTTCAACACAAATAAACATCACTTCATACTGATGGCTGAAACAACCTGTAACAACACATTTATTTGATAATAAAAAAGCCTGATTAACAGTAATCAAAAATTGAAAAACAAGAATAATGGTAACTGAAAACAAAACCACCTCAAGATAAAACCTATGATGATCAGATAGCATCCATTCACTGACTCAACAAATATTTAGGGGGAATACATACTAAATGTCATGTCATGCTCTTTTTAGGGATGGGAAAATAGCAAATAAGAAAAAGTCCCTGACCCTATGAAGGTTTTGTTAGGAGGAGACAAACCAAATGAGCAGACAACTGAAAAATAAAACAAAATAATTATCCAGTGGTAAATGTTCTAAGGACAATAGTATACTTTAGGCAATGAGACAGAGATATAGGGTCAGGGAGAACAAGGGCACTACTCTAGAAAGAAATCAAGCCTTGCTCTAGAACTAGCCTTCTTAACGCATATTCTCTACTATTATACTGCTATGTGGTTCTTTGAGATGACATTTTGCCAGAGGTCAGAATGAGAAATTAGCTGCCAGAGCCAAAGCACTAAACCATGACAAAGGCCTACAAGCACCAAGGGTAACAAGTACAAAGGCTCCACAGCGGGACAAGGCTTAGTAGCATTTGAGGAATGGAAAGCGGTCAGCTAGTCTGGAGTTTAATGAGCATAAAGAAGGTAGGATGGGACACCTGGATGGTTCAGTCAGTTGAGTTTCCGACACTTGATTTGGGTTTAGGTCATGATCTCAGGGTCCTGAGCTGGAGCCTCGTGTCAGGCTCCCTGCTCAGTGGGGAGTCTGCTTTTCTCCCTCTCTTTCTGCCCCTCCCCCTGTCTGCATATGCTCTCTCTTCTCTCTCTCTCTCTCACTCTCAAATAAATAAATAAGTCTTATGGAAGAAGAAGAGGAAGAAGAAGAAGGGGAAGGAAAAGGAGGAGGAGGAGGATGGCAGGTGAGGTTGAAGAGAGAGGCAGACATTAAATTCTTGTACCATTTCACTATTTCAATCACCCCTTCCCTATCCAACTGCTTGCAGTAACATTAGGTCACTAATGGACATTTCTGGGGGAATTCACCATCACCATGGGCCAAACTGAGGCAAAGCATTCTTCACTTATTAAAATGATGAGATTTTAAAGTGGAAAATTATTTCTTAAAAAACATTCAACAGGGCTTACAGTCCTGGATAAATAATCTTCTGGCCCACCGTTCAGGAGCAGCCTGTAGGGAACAGCATCTGATCTGGCTTCCAAAGAATGAAATCACCACCTTCAGTGGGGGGCTCGCGGGAGAAGCACACAGGGCAAAGCGGTCAGTTTTGAGAAAGGCAGCAAGGCAGGAGAGGATGATCAGGAGGGAACAAAGTATAATTAAGTCTGATTTTTTTAAGAAGTTTTTCTATTTATGGAGAAAGTCGTGGGAGATATTCAAAGGCTGGTTAAAGATAAACTGAGAGGCTGTAGGTGTCAGTCAGAGGAAATATGAACTATATTCAGTATGTGGTGAGCACTGAAGCGGTGTGCGTTGCATTTAATGAGATTTAAACTGGAACTGGGTATACCAGAGGGAATGGGCAGAGAAGGGTGAGGATACCCAGAAACACAGGCTGGAGATGATGCAAGTCTGAAGTAGAAGGAAGGCAAAGGAGGTGAAACAGAGGGGGCGGATGTGAGGGCCACTAAAACACAGAATTTATAAGACTGACACTGGTTATAGGAAAGGGAAATTCAAAAAAAAAAAAAAAAAAAGGAAAAGAAAAGGGAAATTAGTAGGAGAAGAAGTTGTTTCAAAGAGTAATACTGTCAATAAGGAGAAGAAAGACTGAAAAAAAGAGGAAAAAGGAGGAAAAAGCTCAATTTGGTGCTTGGAAAGTCTTATATTTTATTCTTCAAAATACTCAGATTACATAATATCTTATGATGCGTCCTCAAAATATCAATTTTCCAGCTTCTCCAGGGCATTTGAAAGCACACTGGTTCGGGTCACTATTTTGTTCTTTGTGGTAGGTGCCAAGCACCCAGAATAGGGCTTGGACCAGAGAAGATGTTCAATAATTTCTGTGGAATCAATGATGTGATCTTTCTGCCTCCCTTCCATCTATCGGCCCCTCTTGCTCTTTGTTTTCTTCTCTACTGACCCAAGAACCCACACTGAACAACTATCTTACCAACATCCTTAATTACACGCCCCATTATCCTTCTGTTACATGTTTCCTCTGCTTCTCTCTCTGAGATTTCTTAGTATCTTCTCTATAAGCCTGGTGCCCGGGAAGTTCATGACCCATAGCTTAACGGGAGTCTTTTTCATTCACTGTAGTGAGTATTCAATGAGGCCTTCCTATCTGGAAAATTATGTTTTTTTCAGTTCTGATTTTTTTTTTTTTGAGAGGGAAGAGTAACTAATTCTTATCTAATTCCATCCTCCCTCTTCTAAATTTTCTTTTTCTAGACTTTTCAAGTCAAAATTCACCCTTTTAAAAGACTATCATTCTCAGTGTTTTATTCTCCTTTCTAGTAGATTTCTTTGGCTCTATCTTTCAACACTCCTATGGATGTCCACCCCCTAGTATCATCCATTTACTTTCCAATAGCTCCTGCTTGAATTCTAAATGTCCAAAAATTTTTCGTAGTATTCTGCTTAGTTTCTTGGTTGTAATATTTTCTCTTTTCTCTCTGGAATATTAATTATAGGATTTTTTTTCTTAAAATTTTCTTCTCTTTTCTACATTGCCTCTCTCCCTCCTCTGAGTTAGTCTGTTTGCTTTAATCTCTGTCTTTCATATTAAAAGATTTCCTCAAATGTCTGGTAACCCTCGTCTGTCCATTCATATGTAAGAGTAAGGTGCTAAAAAGCTGATTAGAAACACTATGTCAGGCTAGACAGTAAATATTTCAGGCTTTAAGGGCCATAGAGTCTGTTGCAACTCTGCTGCTGCAATGCAAAAACCACCCCAGGCAATATGACAATGAATGAGCGAGGCTGCTCTGATAAAATTTTATGACTATGAAATCTGAAGTCACATAATTTTCATGTCGTGAAATATTGTTCATATTTTGATTTTTTAAAAGATTTTATTTGTTCATTTGAAAGAGACACAGTGAAAAGAGGGAACACAAGTAGGGGGAGTGCAAGAGGGAGGAGCAGGGAACCCGAATGCAGGGCTCGATCCCAGGATACCGATCCCAGGACACTGGTATCATGACCTGAGCCCAAGGTAGACACTTAATGACTGAGGCACCCAAGTACCCCAATACTTTGACTTTTTGAAACGTTGTGTATCATTGAAGTAGGCAGAATAATGCCCCCCAAAGATTTCCACATCTTAGTTCCTTAAATCTGTGAATAAGTTATTTTACATGGCAAAAGGGGAATTAAGGTTTCAGACTGAATTAATATTGAGAAAATTGATCTTAAAATAGGGAGACAATTCCAGATTACTGAGTTGATCCAATGTAATCACAAGGGTCTTTAAAAGTGAAAGAGGGAAACAGAAGAGAAGGTCACCATGTTGTGATGTGAAGGGACTCCACTCACTGTTGTTGGCCTTGAAGATGGAGGAAAGGGGCCATGAGCCAAGGAATGTGGGTGACTCTTACTAGCTGGAAAAGGCAAGAAAACAGATGTTCTCCTGAAGCCTCCAGAAAGGAACACAGCCCTTAACTACCTTACTTTTGGTGCAGTAAGACCTCTAACCCACAAAAATGTAAGATAATAAATTCGTGTTTTAAATCACTAAGTTTGCGATAATTTATTACATGAGACAACGATACAACCATTTAAAAATGTAAATGCCCTTCTGAGCTTGCAGGCCATAGGAAACCAGATGGTGGGCTATATTTGGCACACGGGGTGTATTTTGCTAAGCTGTGGTACTGGCCCTTGAACCAACTGCCTGAGACGAAATCTCAATTCTGTCACTTACTGACTGTAATCTTTGATAGGCAACTCAACCTCTTTGTGCCTTATCTCTCCCTTTGCAAAGTGATGATAGTAATAGTACTTGCATCACAGGAATGCGATAAGGATTAAATGAAATATTACACATCAAGTGTTTAAAATACCACCTACCCCACAGGAAGCACCAGTAATTGTTATTATAGTAACAATGGGGAGGGGGGGGAAACACACCTCCACATAAGGATATTCCCCTTATCGCAGCTTTACCTGGAATACAGTCTCTAACACCCAAAAGTAATTCTTTGGTGTTCTGTCAGGGTGAGGGAAGAGGAGGGATGAACAGTGATATGGTTGCACATGACAGAGAAGGGACCCAAAGGATAAGTTGGTTGGACTTTTACTGGCTGCTCCCACCACTGCTAAGGTTTCCGCTTTTCTCTCCTTGGCTAAGTCAGTTACCATTCCTGCATCTGGTTTCCAGCTTCCAAAAGTGTCTTGAGTTCTCTTTTCTGCTGTCATCTCCCCTCTAATTCTCTTCATCCATGCTCTTAAAAATGCCCTTTCTGTCATTTTAGTGGTGTTTCAGGAGAGAGCCGAGTGGAATGTGTTTAATTTACCCTATTTAACTGAAAGTATTAAAATGCAATTGCTCTATTATTCCTGACCTCAAAAAACAAGGACAATAATCACTTATATTTAAAAGAAAATCTTTTAACCTAACTTTTTCTCATTTAAAAAATGTTGTTTCTAACAGTATACAACATTTCCTAAAAGCATTATAAGTAAAACTTTAAAGCTTTCATTAAAATAATTGACAAATTAGAACTTAACTTCAGGGCCTGCAAGTAATTTTGTGCAAGTCTGATGATTATTTGTGTTGTGAGACAATGACATACTTTTTTGAAAAGTAAACTTCGAAAAATATGCCTGTTAAAAACACTATAGAACAATCTGTATGTCACATGTTTTCCCCTGAGCGTTTATTTAAAAAGGTAATTACAGTTCATACATCTAATCAGGCACACTAGCCGGTGGGTACATAACATTCTCATTAATTGATGGTGACTGTATTTTTATACATTGAATGACAGCTGTAATAGGGATCTACATTCTCATCTTTCTAAGCCACACCTTCAGTCACCAAGAAATCTGGAAATTCATGACACGTTCACAGTCAGAGTTCAAAAGCATCCTGAGATCCAACCACTCTACAAAAACTGTAAGCTGATTAGAAGCTAAAGAGTAAAAGGAGAAAGAAGACCGATAGTTAACCAAGAAACTGTTACATGCAAGTCCCATTCTGGGTACTTTTAATATATTACCTAACATATTCCTCAAAATAATCTGATGAGATGGCGATCATGCCCTCATTTCCTGAATCAGGAAAACGATGTATAAAATGCTCAGGAAAAATATACTCTCTCTCTATATATATATATAGAGAGAGAGAGAGAGAGTATAAATATACTATATATAGTTAATTATATATAATTATATATGTAATTAATATATATACTATATACATATTATATATATGTGTATGTATACACACACACACACACATATATATATGTGTGTATATATATGTCCAAAGAATGTGTTATGTGTTTTTATATGAACAGAAGAAATCGTTAGATACTCATGAGACCATACAACATTGGAATATTTTAAAAGTCAGAAATTAGGCTTGAGAGCCATGAAAATAGTTTTTAAAAATCTACCTATGTTAATACAGATTGTATATTCATACATATACATATACGTTCATACATATACATATACTATATATACATATATATATATTATGTTTTATATATACCTATATATAAAATACAAGGCACAGCAGATAGTCTCCAATAGTGAGGAATGATTTCTGTGAGACTTCAAGCAACTTAGAGGTACCCAGGAACTCAAGTGCCATCCCTCCCACAAAACATTCTTTTTATTCTGCTTTATTTTCCTTGTGGTAGTTGCCATTATCTGAAATTAGCTTGATGGCAATTTTAAAAGAAAAGATTCAAAACATTTTGAGAAATAACAATCTCAAAAGAACCTTTCAATGTGACTACTTTGACACAGAATAGCCCTTGTTATGTTGGTTAGTAAAATAATAGCATTATTAGTCTGTAATCCCAACTGATTCCCTTGGTTATTTAATTCCATACCTCTGAGAGGTCCTGACTATGCATATACCCTGACCCTCTAAGCCTTCCTTAACTCTTCCATATTCTGGACACTCATCAGGTAGCATCTGGTTATAAATTATCTTACAGATTATTCTCCTTTTTACAAACTACCTAATGAGTTTAAATTTCTTTTGTTTCATTCTCAGTGAGGTGGTAGGTGTTCCAAAATACCAGGTGAAATGCTCCTAATATAGACAGCTAACTAGCTAGCTAGATACAGATACAGAGATATGGAGAAAAGTACAGAAAAATACATACCAGGTAATTTACAAGCATTTGGGGGTAGAGACAGAATAATGAGAACAAAGAAGTTAATAAAAATAAATAAATTCTTTGAAAAGTCTCTTTCACATGTGTAATATTATGATCCTATTTAAATAAAGAAATTAGAGGTCTACCTATTCACTTACAAGTAAAAAAAAGCAAACTGCAAATTCTCTCTCTATATAAAAACAAAACCTTTTAAGGCACGTTTATACAAAAATAAAGGGAAAGGTGAAAAAGGACATAAATCAACCTAAGCTCAACATGGGTTACCTGACAGTGACTGAAGACATTTAAAGATCTGTAGTGCACTAGATCTAAGCTGCTCCTGGTAACTTTATTTCCCACAGTCTCTCCCCTTTATACCTGTTCTCTTACACACTGGGGCTTCATTTGCCCAGAAACTTATCTCCCAACGTCATTACAGATCCTGCCCAAGCCCTTCTCTGATCCATACCAACCACTCTCTAGGGCAGCTGATAGGAAGGGCGCTGATCAGCCCCTGAGCTGAAGAAATGCATCTCTGTAAGATCTCTTAGGCTTGAAGTTTTCCTGATAGGGGGCTGCAGTATGTGGTCATTTTTCCAAAAGGCATAGCCCCAGAATTTGGGCAGGCAATGCAGGCAAAAGGAGAAGTAAGAGGCAATCAGGTGGCAAGTGGATCAAGCTGCTGCTGACAGTCCTCTACTGCCAAAAGGAACAACTTCGGATACTATTCCCTCCCATCACCTGTGTCTAGGGAAGGCAAAAATAAATAAATAAATAGGATGGTCCCCATTTTCCTGCCAAAATCTTAGTTTATAAATACTGATTGCAATACAAGCAAATACAGCATGTTCTTTTAGTAAAGGGTCTAGCATATCATAGATTCTTAACAGACATTAAAGAACAGCAACACTGCTTTGAAAAAACATGTCCAAATAATGTGCTATGTGTTTTTATATGAACAGAAGAAACCGTTAGATACTCATGAGACTATACAACGCTGGAATATTTTAAAAGTCAGAAATTAGGCGTGAGAGCCATGAAAATAGTTTTTAAAAATCTACCTATGTTAATACAGATTGTATATTCATACATTATTAAGGATATACCCAAAATTACCTCAGTCTATTTCTCCCCTATCTCTTCTCTATCTCTATTTCATTGTGGTTTCATAGAAATAGAAGTTTTTTTTTTTTATATTGCTATTTTTAAATGTCTTCCCAGAAACAAACTGACAACCTTATTTTGCTACCCTTGCAGAATACATTCATTCATTCCTTCATTCAACAAACCATTGTTGAAGATCTACTGTATATTAGGTACTGTTCTTTGCTCTGGGAATCCAACAGGGAGTGAAATAGACAATAATCCTTTCTCTATGGAGCCAATATCCTACTGGAGGCAAACAGCCAATAAACAAGTATGGAAGATATACAGTGGAGTATGTAAGATGCTGATCAGCATGACAGAAGAAAATAAGAGGGGATAGAAGAGTGCCACTGGTAGGGAGAAGGCTGCAATTTTTTGTAGGGTGGAGTCAGGGAGACCTTGCCGAGAAGAGAAAATGTGAGCAAAGGACTCAAAGAGGTGAGGGGGAAAAGCCACGCGAGCACATAGGAGGAGCACGGTGCGGGCTGAGCTGGCCTCTGCACACATGGAACCTGAGAGCGCACGCTGTTACCTCCCCATGTCACCTCCCACTGCTCCGCACCTCCCTCACCTTACTCCAACCACACACTGGCTTTCTTGCCACTGCTCAGATGTACGCTGGTGAATGGGGGCTGAGGGACCAAGGAGGCACTGCAGACCTGTAGAAGCTCCTCTGAAAAGCTCTTCCCTCAAACGGACAGACGGGCCATCATTCATGACTTCTGAAAGGGATGTTGGGCAAACAAACACTCCTCTTAAGCAGCACTTTCCAACAGAACTCTCTGCAGTGACGGGAATGTTCTTGATCTGTGCTGTTCAGTAAGTAGCACATAACTAGACACATGTGGCTACTTGGTACTTGAAAAGTGCCACGTGACTAAGGAACTGAAATTGCAAATTTTAATTTATTTAAATTGAAACAGTCAAATGTGGCTAGTGGCGACAATACTGGCCAACGTAATTCTAGAGCAGAGGTAGGTCTTGATAACACAGGAATTTAACACTAATAGACACCTTACTTCTAAAAAAGAAATATTTCATTTAATTTGCTAAATTCTCTAATGAGAATTCTATGATTAAGTAGGGCAATTATGATAGTTTTACTTGTCACAAAACACACACATGTATTAATCACTATTTACCATCTAATTCTCCGGCTACTACACAGAAAAACGACTGCTATTAGGTTTTGTTTTGTTTTATTTTGTTTTTAATCTCAGCTTTAGTGTTTCCCTGCAGATAATTTATTATTGCTGAAGTAATAATAAGAAATTTGGTAAAATTCTGTCCTTAAATCCAGCTGTATTTCCTGCTAGCAAGTTTTTCTTCTCCATTTGATTTGTCTTTAGGTGACAGATGTACATGCAAATGTAAAAATGTGAATAAAAATAAACAGGATGTTATATAATACGCTATAACTTCACGTACTACTAAATTCTAAGAAAACAGAACAAAGACTATAATTAGGAAAAATAGCTTAAAAGATGGCGGGGAGTAAATTAACATTTAAAAAGCTTTATTTTTTACAAAAATGGAAATAGAAGATACTCATTATCTTAGGAGATATTCAAAGCTAATCTTTAAAAACTATACTCAACTTTATAAGAATATATGGGTTCTAAGAGAAAGGCACACAAATATGCACATACTAAGACACCACTATTAAAGCTACACAAGAAAACTTCATGTCTTAGAATTTTTATGTTTAATCCAACAGCACCCAGAGACGATGAAAGCCAGTTACTAAAAAATTTATTGCTTGGTTAAAACTCAGTTTACAATTCAAAGGATTTTTAAGATCTCTGTGCTGTTATGAAGCTTTATAGGGTTTACAATGGAGATGAAAACAGAAATAAAAAGATCTGACAAACAGAAAATGCCAAAGATATTTCCAGCATTATCAACATGGATTCTTTTTTCCCTATCATTACTTTTTACCTCACTCTAAGACAAATGATTTTAACCCATCTGCCTAAAAGACAACAATGTCTCCTAGGGTGTCTTTCAAAACGTAAATGTATGATGGGCAATTTTATTTGAAAGACTATTTTTATAATTTTTAAACTAGAACTAGAATATAAACTCCAAAGGGCAGGAGTTTTTTATAATCTGCAGTATTCCCAGTGTCTACAATAGTGCCTATCATGTAGTAGAGTTACTTAATAAATTCTTTTTTTTTAAAGATTTTATTTATTTATTTGACAGACAGAGATCACAAGCAGGCAGAGAGGCAGGCAGAGAGAGAGGGGGAAGCAGGCTCCCCGCTGAGCAGAGAGCCTAATGCAGGGCTCGACCCCACGACCCTGGGACCATGACCAGAGCCAAAGGCAGAGGGGTTTTAACCCACTGAGCCACCCAGGCACCCCAATAAATTCTAACAAATTACTAAATTAATCATTTTATCAGGATCTTTAATTAAAATAAAGATAACCAAATACTATTACAACATTAGTGTAGATTTTCATTTTAACATTGGTAAAATAGAATCATTCCACTTATCAAAAAATCTTGTTGTACCATCTCTACATAGAACAAAACCCTTTCTAAAGTTTATTGAATTCCCAGAATCCAAAGACTTTCATATTCATTATTTCACAGAATTGTTTACATAGAATTCTGTGATCCCTTCCAATTCAAAAATTTATTTATTCTAATAATGATCTAAAACTGTAAAAGGAAATCTGAAACCCGAATATTCAAATGGAATGTCATGGAATGTCAAAACAAAATATTATTTAAATTACTACAAAAATAATTGCAAAACAACTGATGGACCATCCTATACATATGGTTTTCTTAAATCTTTTAAAGGGTATTTTCTAGTATTCTGCTTAGTCTTGTTTTACACTACTATCAAATCCTTCGCTTTCAAAATCAAGTACACTGAGACACCAAATAATAAAACTGCACTATGCTTTTTAAATTTTATACTAAAAGATCTACTCTATTTTAAAAACAAAATCTCATACACATTGGAAAATACTGAGTTGGAACGTTTGCTGAAATGCTGTTTACTGCAAACGTCCCAATGTTTTATCAACTAACACTGAAGTTTAAATTAGGGCTAAACTCAGGAAACTGACCTTCATAATATTTTAACATGATGTTTGTCTTTATAAGGTGGTTTTCTTCTAAGAAAAGTGGACTTGAATGTCCTAGACTTACAGTCAAATTTCGGTCCCAGATCTGTATGCTTCCATTCTGGCAGGCAGCTGCTATGAGGTTTCCATCTCTACTATATGTGCACGTGGTGGGAATTACTTTTTTACCCTGCATCGTCCGTGGTTTAAACACACTTCTTTGCTTCCTTGGATTTTCAACTTCCCATGTCCTCACAGTCCTAAAAACAATAAAAAGAGATTTTCATTTACATAAAAGAAAGGAGTTTAAAATTCAGAAGAGCTTATAAAAACTGCTTCACCTCTTAAGCATATAAATCTAATAATTATTTTTAAAATAAAATGTGTACTGTAAAACACTCTCCACTTATAAATGAAGTTACTCACTGGAATAAAGTGAACCATCTGAATCATGTTGTCTTCAAATCAAACAGCAAGTAGCAAATTCTACTTCAAATCTATCAGTGTTGTAGGTTCTGACCCTCTATAACACTGGCCTCCAAACAACTCTGACTATACACTTCGATCAGTAAAACTGTTGAATATACACCTCCTATATACACACATTAATTTCTAAATTAGTTACACGTGTTAATGCACTGTTATATAATACACACCAGAAAACACACTGAAAAAATAAGTCACGAAAGAATGATGTCCCCCTCTAGGGCACAGGCAAAGATTTCATGCCTCTGGGGGAGAAGCAGAAACAAAATTGTCTGCCCCTGAGCTTTCAACAAGTAACAAAAAACAGCAGGCTAGGACTGGGGGAAATACAGAGTACCCGCCTGCTCACATCACAGGCAAAGGAACACTGCCACTAAGGAAAGCTAAAACAAGATCCTTATGACCCAGGGTGGGGGAAAGGGGAACCATAAAATACAGAAAACCAAAGATGAGTTCAGCAAATTCTTGGCAGAAACTATCCAAGCCAAAGCACTATGGAACAACATCTCTAAAGTTCTAAAAGAAAAGAAAAAAAAAAAAGTCAATCTAATATTCTATAGGCAGCAAAAATATATTTCAAAAATAAGGTAAATACTTTCTCAGATGAATGAAAGCTGAGATAATTCATTTCCTTCAGACATGTACTAAAAGAAATGTTAAAGGAAGTTCTTTAAGAAGAACAAATACGATGCAAATGGAAATCTGAATCTACACAAAGAAATGAAGATTGCCAGAAATGGTAAAAATGAAGATAAATTTAAGAGACATTTAAAAAAAATGTTTAAATCTCTTTGAAAGATAAATGGCTGAAGTAAAACAATGTATTATAAGATTTATAGCATATGTTCAAGTAAAATGTATGTCAACAATAGCACAAAGGTTAGGAGGAAGACACGGAAGTATAGTTTTATACTATACTGGAAATGGTGGAATATTATTTGAAGAGAGATTCTGATGGAAATGAAATAAAAACAGGAAGGGATAATAAAGAAGAACTATGGGATAAACATAAACCAAAGAGCACAATGGTAGGTTTAATCCAGTCTCATAAATCATTACATTAATTAGAAATCATCTAAAAACGCTAATTAAAAGGCAAAAATTGTCAGACTGGATTACGTAAAAGCAAGACCCAGCTGATTACACAAAAATGGGGGCACCTGGGTGGCTCAGTCAGTTAAGCATCCAACTCTTGGTTTCCACTCAGGTCATGATTTCAGGGTCCTGGGATCGAGTCCCATGATGGGCTCCATGCTCAGTGCGGAGCTTGCTTGTCCCTCTCCCTCCACCTCTACCCCTATCCCCAGCTCATGTGCGTGCATACTTTCCCTCTCTCTAAAATAAATTAATTAAAAAAAAATAAAAACAAAATAAAATAAAAAAATTTTTAAAATATACACAAATGTTTAAATATAAAGACTTAGATGGGGTAACAGTAAAAAGATGGGGGGAAAATATGCCAGGTGAACATAATCAAAAGAAAGCTGGAGTAACCAACCATATTAATGTCTACAAAGTGGACTTCAGAACAAGGAATAAATCTAGAGACAAAGAGCAAACTTACATAATGCTAAAGAGCCCATCAATCAAGAAGACATAACAATCCTAAATGCATATGCCACTAATAAGAGAGGTTCGAAATAGGAAAGCAAACTTAATAGAAATAAAATTAAATAAAGCAAACCCATATTTATATTTGTATACTTCAACACTCTTCTCTCAGTGACTGATAGAACAGGTATACCCCACCCTGCCCACCTCCAAAATTAGTAAGGATACAGAAGACCTCAAAAACAATGCCAAACAATTGAGCTAATTGACATTTATTTAACACTTCACCCAACTATAACTGAATGTGCCTTCTTTTCAAGTACACACTGAACATACTCTGGGTCATAAAGCAAATATTAACACACTAAAAATGACCAAAATCAAAGCATGTACACTGTCAAAAAGTAAAATTAAGCAATCAATAACAGAAATGTATCTGAAAATGTATCTTTTCTAAAACATTAAGAAATTAAGAAATAGAATTCTAAATAATCCATGGGTCCAAAAAAAAAATCACAAAGGATAGCAGAAAAAACTCTGAATACAATAAATATTAAAATATATACCAAAATTTATGGTATTCAGCTAAAACAAACAAACAACAACAACAACAAAAAAAACAGAAGGAAAATACAGCATGAATTATATATAATAGAAAAAAAAAAAGGCTGGAATCAAAAACCTAAGATTCAACCTTAAGGAACTAGAAAAAAGAGGGGCACCTGGGTGGCTCAGTCAATTAGTGTCTGACTCTTGATTTCCCCTCAGGTCATGATCTCAGGGTCATGGGATCATGCCCTGCTCTGCACAGGGCATGGAGCCTACTTTAGATTCTCTTTCTCACCTCTCACTCTGCCACTTCCCCAACTTGTGCAAGCTCTCTCTCTCACTCTCAAATAAATACATAAAATGTTTTTTAAAAGAAACTAGAAAAAAAGAGAGAAAATTCTATCTAAAGCAGGTAAAAGGAAGGAGATAATAAAAATGAGAATACAAATGAATAAAATAGAAAACAGAAAAACAACAGAGAAACCAAAAGCTGGTTCCTTAAGAAGATCAACAAAATTAATAAACCTCTAACTGGTCTGACGAAAAAAAGCAAAAAATGGAGACAATATCAAATATCAATATTTGAAATGGACGACAGGATGACATCACCATAAAGCGTAACAACATTAAAAGAATAAGGGAATTCCATGAATGAATTTCACCTAAATTTGATAATTTAGGTGAAATGGAGAAATGTCCTTAAAAGACACTAACTACCAAAGTTCACTCAATAAGAAATAAATAACTGGAATATTCTTACATGATTAAAAGCCTGAATATATAGTTAAAAATCTTCCCATTAAGAAAAATCTAGATAGCTTCATTGTTGAATTCTACCAAACATTTAAGAAAGAAATAATACCAACTCCATACAAACTCTTCCAGAAAATAGAAGAGGAAACACTTGCCGGCACTCCTCATTGTATAAGGCCAGCTCTACCCTGATGCCAAAACCAAAGTCACTACAAGAAAAGAAAACTATGGTTCTATATCCTAATAAACACAGAAACATAAGTCCTTAACAAAATATCAGTAAATTGTTCAAACTAGCAGTGTATAAATATAATAATACACTATGACTGAGAGTATTTAAACTAGGAATGAGGGGCACCTGGGTGGCTCAGTGAATTAAAGCCTCTGCCTTCGGCTCAGGTCATGATCCCAGGGTTCTGGGATCGAGCCCCACATCGGGCCTCTGCTCAGCAGGGAGCCTGCTTCCTCCTTTCTGCCTGCCTCTCTGCCTACTTGTGATCTCTGTCTGTCAAATAAATAAATAAAATCATTTAAAAAAAAAAACAGGAATGAAAGAACTGAAAGGAATGAAAATTAATACATCACATCAACAGAAAATAGAAGATATATGATCATCTCAATCCATGCAAAATAAACATTTAAAAAAAATCCAACATTGACTCATGATAAGAACTCTCCACATACTAGGAATAGGATGGAACTTCCTCAGCCTGACTGAGGACATCTATGAAAAACTTACAAGTAATATACTTGTTCATGAAGAAAGGCTGAACGCTTTCCTCTTATGGTTAAGAACAAAGCAATGATATCAAACTCTCACCATGTCTTTATAATGGAGTAGCCATCCAGTGCAATAAGGCGAATAAAATTCAAAACTTACAGACCAGAAGAAAAAATAAAACCGTCTTTATTAAGAGACGACATGTCTGGGGTGCCTGGGTGACTCAGTCAGTTGGGCATCTGACTCTTGGTTTCAGCTCAGGTCATGATCTCAGGGCAGTGGGATGAGCCTCATGTTGGGCTCTGCACTCATTGCAGAGTCTGCTTGAGATTCTTGCCCCCTCTGTCTTCTCCTCCCCCAGCTCTCTCAAATAAATAAATAAATAAATAAATAAATAAATAAAATCTTTAAAAAAGGAGAGACCATCTACCCAAGAATCTACAAAAATGCTACTAAAACTAATAGCGAATTTAGTGAGGTCACAGGATACAAGGTAAATAATTTTATTTCCATAGACTAGCAACAATTGAATGTTGAAATTATGAAAATAATACCATTAATAATGGTATGAGTCGGGGCGCCTGGGTGGCTCAGTGGGTTAAAGCCTCTGCCTTCAGCTCAGGTCATGATTCCAGGGTCTTGGGATCGAGCCCCGCATTGGGCTCTCTGCTCAGCAGGGAGCCTGCTTCCTCCTCTCTCTCTCTCTCTCTCTCTCTCTGCCTGCCTCTCTGCCTACTTGTGATCTCTGTCAAATAAATAAATAAAATCTTAAAAAAAATAATGGTATGAGTAAACATGGAATCTCAAAAGATGTATAGTATCTGTACACTGAAAACCATAAAATATTTCTGAGAGAAATGAAAAAAGACCTAAGTATATGAGAAGATACACTGTATTCATGAGTTGGAAGAGTCAATACTGTTAAGATTACAGTTCTCTCCTAATTAATCTTTAGATTTAACACAATTTCAATCCAAGATCCAGCAGGGGTTGTTTTTCGTTTTGGGGGGTTTTTTTGATAGAAACTGGGTAAGGTAATTCTAAAACCTATATGAAAATGCAAACAACTTGAACTGTCTATACAATTTTGAAAAAGAACAAAATTAGTCCCCATATTACCTTCTAACTCCCACATTATAACACCAATCACATAAGTTGTAATTACACATATTAACATCTACTCCTACAAAAAGACCTACTTAAGAGCAAGGGCTCTCTTTCTCTCTTATCTTTGTATGCCTAGAGTCTGCACCATCTCTTAAACATAACAGGAAGACAATACCTACTGGGTCTTCAACAAATGTTTGTCAAAGAATAAAAGAAATTCACTGCCTATCTAAGCATTTTAAAAATCAACTTAATTGAGGTATAACCAACATACACAAAATAAAATTGATTTTTAAATGTATAGATTTCAGATAGATTTCTCAGCAAGTATTTATGATTTTTTCCAAATGAGGGTTTGGGGATTTTTAAAATAACTTCTGCTTATCTTCCACCTAAGCTTTGTTTGAGAACTTAATCAATTGCTTAACATTACCAAACCCTAGTTTTAAGAGCTGTCAAACCCATGCCTGACGTAAGATTGCACTGACTGCATTTTAGGAACTATTGGTTAGCAAAATGTAAGTTCAAGTAAGAATTTAGAAACAGTACACACAGAGACAATGGAAAGACACCATGGAATTCCAGGATTTAAAGCAACATAGTGGGGAGCCAGAAGATTTAATTTCAGAGTTATGAGATACTCTGACACTAGAGCCGTAAACCAACTCTGGAGTATCTATCTCTAGACTTCTCTTACTGAGTGATAGATAGATGACAGATAAATAGAAAGAAAAAGAGCAGGGAGAGAAAGAGAGGAAGGAAGGGAGGGAAAGAAGGAGGGAGAGAGGAAGGAAGGCAGGAAAGAAGGAAGGAAGGAAGGAAAGTTTACTGGGGAATAACATACAATGAAACTCATCTGTTTAAATGTACAGTTCTGTGAGTTTTGAGAAATGCATAGTTATATCACTCCAAAAAGTTTTCTTTGTATTGCCTCTTTGTAAACTACCCCTCTCCTTCCCAGCTTTAACCCCTGGCAACTATTGACCTGTTTTGTATCCCTAGAGTTATGACTTTTCCACTATTGCATAATGGGAATAATACTGCATGTAGCTTCTGCATCTGGCTTCTTTAATTCAGCATAATGTATTTGAGTTTTATAATGTCTCATTAGTCCATTCCTTTTTGCTAATGAGTAACATTCCACATATGGATATACTACATTTTGTTTATCCACTCACCAAATAATGGTTATTGGGTTGTTTCCAGTTTGAGGTGATTATGAATAAATCCACTATAAACATTCATGTATAGTTTTTTATTGTTTGTTTGTTTTAATGAAAATAAGTTTTCATATCTCTTGAAATATGTTTCTTTCATCTCTCTTGGTTAAATACCTAGAAAGGGGATTACTGATCATATGGGAAGTAAATGTTTAACTGTATAAGAAACTGCGAAACTTTTCCAAAGTAGCTATTTCATTTTGCATTTCCACTAGCAGTATATGAGAGTTCTAACTACCTCCCCAAAAATATGATCAATTGGGGTTTTTTTTAAAGTCATTCTAATAGGTAGGTTTTGGTGTTTTGATTTTAATTTACATTTCCTTTATGATTAATAACGTTGGGCGTCAATCCATTTCTCTGGTGATGTGTGTTTTCAAATTTTTTGCCCATTGAAAACTTTTGTTGTTTATTTCCTTATTATTGTATTTTGAGAGTCCTTTATATATTATATATACAAGTTCTTCACCAGATACGTGTTTAGCAAATATTTTCCAAGTCTATGGCTTGCCTTTTTAATTTTTTTAAGACTTTACTTATTTATTAGAGAGAGAGAAGGAGAGAGAGCATGAGCAGGAGGAGGGGCAGAGGGAGAAGCAGACTCCCCACTGAGCAGAGAGCCTGATGTCAGGCTCAATCCCAGAACCCTGAGATCACAACCTGAGCTGAAGGCAGAAGCTTAACGACTGAGCCACCCAGGTGCCCCAATTTTTTAAATAGTCTTTCAAATAGCAGATGTTTTAGATTTTGATAAAGTCCTTTTTATCAAATTTTATAATAACATATTAAAGAAAACTTCGCTTATCCAAGGTCATAGAAATTCTCCTGTTTTCTTCTAGAAATTTTATTTACTTGTTTATTTATTTATTTTTATTACATTATGTCACCGTATAGTATGTCATTAGTTTTTGATGTAGTGTTCCAAGATTCATTGTTTGCGTATAACACCCAGTGCTCCATGCAATACATGCGTTGCTTAATATTTATTTTTTAAGAGATTTTATTTATTTATAGAGAAATAGAACACAAGCAGGGGAGCAGCAAACAGAAGGAAAGGGTGAAGCAGGCTGAGCAGAGAGCCCAACGTGGGACTCGATCCCAAGACCCAGGGATCATGACCTGAATGGAAACCAAGAGTTGGAGGCTTAAGAGAATGAGCCACCCAGGTGCCCCTTCTTCTAGAAATTTTATACTTCAAAGTTTTACAACCGGGTCTATGATCTATCTAGATTAGTTTTTATATCTGGTACAAAGCTGAAGTTCATTTACATATATAAATAGATAGATAAATAGATATAGATAGATAGATAGATATCCCAATTGTTCCAGCACCATTTATACCTGAGAATTATAAAACCTCATTCCCTACTGAATGTATTCTGTATAGCTTACTTGTATCTTATCTCCATTCACTATGCTTCCCATAGTTGAGAAATACCTCATGTGTCTCTTCTTTCTACCCTTGGCTTGACAACAGTAGAGATAAACTATGATGATTTCTCTTTTTTTAATAACTGAACATCTCCAAAAGTTAGATACTACTTTAAAATTTGATATAAAAGGCCCCACACAAGTATAAAATATCATTATCATTATCTGGCTCATTTCAAGTTCTTCATCACTAAAAACTGGGATAATAATACCAACAATAAGGGACTTAAATGAGATCAGGGATGTAAATGTGTCTGGGACAGTACTTGGAACACAGTAGGCACTCAATAAATATCAGTTCCTTTCTGCTCTTCCTCTTAGACTATAAATAAAATATTACAGCTAATAAAACTAAAACTAAGTATGTTCCATTTGTTTCAGTGGTATATTAACAGGTTGAGCAGAAAGGGGAAAAAAAAGCAGTTAACCTAGCAGATAGAAGTGTGAAACATAATTTACACAGCATCTGATAGTAACTAATTACACTGTGGTTTTATGGCTCTGATTCTCTGAATCTATGCCTTAAAAAAAAAAAGATGGATGCTAAAGTGCTAGGCCATTAGGTATCTGTCTAAACATTTTTGCTGAAGAACACATATTTTGAAACTTGGAGTGAGATCTGGTCTTGTAAAATTAAAACTGTGCTTCATAAAAAAGATTTCAAAATAGAAGAAGGACCTGCCTGGGCCTTTCTAGACATACAATGAAAACCCCCAGGAGAAAAGAAAAAGACACCGGTGGGGTCATTACATTGCCCCAGGCACAAATGCGTTCTGTCTTAAATTTTTTAGTTCTTTCCAGATACAAGTTCTGAACTTTCTGGCATTGACTACATAAATGCATCACAGCATTTGGCAGAAGTCAAGGGAAGCATTAATTTTGCATGGAAATCACTTAAGCGATCTTGGTTTAATTTTTCTCGAAAGACTACACAAGCAACTTGAGTGATGTAAAAGCATGAAACTTGCTGGCTCTCTTGGCAAAGTCAACAAGAATGACCTTCTTTTTAAAAATGCCCAAAAATGAAAGCACTGAAATTCTAGAAATAGGAAAAATGTTCTAGCTTCCATATAAACCCACAATAATCTTCGCAAACACACATAATTCACATACACACACAGCAACTGCAATAAGAATACAATTGCATTCAGAAGAAATATATTTGGTGCTAATGCTTTAAACTCACCATTTAAAGTTAGGCCTTATGAAATCTAGAGTTAGACTAAGGGATAAATGCCACAATAAATAACCACTTGCACACTTACATTTATGGCCAATTGATTTGCAACAAAGATGCCAAAACAATTCAGGGGAAAAGAACTGTTTTGGAAAAAATCTTTTCAAAAACTGCTGCTGAGGCAACTGGATATCCATAATCAAAAAGGTGAACGTGGACCTTTACTTCACATCATACAGAAATTAGTTCAAAATAGATCACAGACATGAATTTAAAACTCTTAAAACATGATATTAGATTAAAAATGATTTCTTAGGGACGCCTGGGTGGCTCAGTTGGTTGGACGACTGCCTTCGGCTCAGGTCATGATCCTGGAGTCCCGGGATCGAGTCCCGCATCGGGCTCCCAGCTCCACGGGGAGTCTGCTTCTCTCTCTGACCTTCTCCTCGCTCATGCTCTCTCTCACTGTCTCTCTCTCAAATAAATAAATAAAATCTTTAAAAAAAAAATGATTTCTTAGATACTACATCAAAAGCACAAATAATAAAAGAAAAAAGAAGATAAGCTAGATGGCATTAAAAACGTATGTGCGTCAACAGATACTATGAAGAAGGTTTGAAGCTAAGTCATAGATTTGGAAAAAGTATTTATAAATCATATACCTGACAAGGGACAAGGATCTAGAATATTTAAAGAACTTTTACAATTCAATAAAGAGAAAAGTGAAAAACTTTTTAAATAGGCGAAGACATGAATACATATTTCACTAAAGAATATATACAGGGGCGCCTGGGCGGCTCAGTCAGTTAAGTGGCTGCCTTCGGCTCAGGTCATGATCCCAGGGTTCTGAAATCAAACCCCACATCAAGCTCCTTGCTTGTCAGGGAGCCTGCTTTTCCCTCTCCCTCTGTCTGCCTGCCTGCCACTGCCCCTGCTTGTGTTCTCTCTCTCTCTCTCTCTCTCTCTCTCTCTCTGTCAAATAAATAAATAAATAAATAAATTTTTAAAAAAGAATATATACAAACACCCAATAAGCACATGAAAAGATGCTTGACATTAAGGAAATACAAATCAAAATCACAATGAGATACCAATTTATACCCACTAGTGAGCTATAATCAAAAAGATAGATAATAATTGTTGGTGAGAAAGGAAAGAAACTGGAATCCTGGTAGGAGTGTAAAATGGTAAAACCTATTCAGAAAACAATTTGGCAGTTTTGTAAAATATTGAACATAGATTTACCACAGGACTCAGCAATTCCACTCCTAGATATCCATGCAAGAGAACTGAAAACATACCCCATACAACAAATTTAACATGAATGTTCATAGAAGCAATATTCTTAACAGCCAAAAACTGGAAACCCAATGTCCATCAATTGATGAAAGGATAAGTAAAATGTGAAATACAACGGAAAACTACTTACCAACAAAAAGTAACAAAATATTGACACATACTAATTTGACATTCCTGAGACTGCCATAACAAATTACACACAGGGTGACTTAAAACAACAAAAATTTATTCTTTCACTGTTTTGAAAACCAGTAGTCCACTCCTTCTGGAAGCTCTAGAGGACAAGTCTTGCTTGCCTCTTCCAGCTTCTCAGGCCTATTAGCATTGGTCCTCTTCACTCACAACCACACTGCTCCAATCTCTCCCTTTATCTTTACATGATCTTCCCCTCTGCGTGTCTTCTATTTTTCTGTCTCATAAGGATACCTGTCATTAGATTTAAGGCCCACCTGAATAATCCAGGATGATCTCATCTCAAGATCCTTAATAATTACATCTCTGAAGATCCCTTTTCCAAGCAAAGTAACGTTCACAGGTTCTAGTAATTTGACATAGAAACATCTTTGGCCGGCGCGGGTAGGGGGGGCCTACTATTCAACCCACTACATACTATAATATGGACGAACCTATAAACACATTATACTAAATGAAAGAAGCTAGATACCATAGGTCAAATATTACATGACTCCATTTATCTGAAAGCAGATTAGTGGTTGCCTAGTGGTAGAGGTAGGAAAAGGGAATGACTGAACATAACATCTTTTTAGGGTAATGAAGATGTTATAAATTGGACTGTTCTTATGGTTGCACAACTCTATAAATATATTAAAAATCATTTCCCCACGCTCTTCTAGTTTCATCTAAAATCAGTATAGCTAAAAGTCTCATTAAATTCCTAAAATGATCATCAGTAAACATGCCTGAAGACCACTCTAAGAAAACTCAGAGGAGAAAGTTGACCAGATGGAATTAAGAGACTTTCAATTTAAAATATATACCAATATTTCTTATTAGATAAAATTTACTCCATAATCTTATAAGCCAAATTACTTAACGGAGGAGAAAAACTCATGAAGCACCATCCAGAGAAAAGAAAGAGGAGCTCAACTGGAAAGATCTGGAAAAGATTCCACAGAGGTATGTATGTTGGGAAGAGTTGAGATTCTGCACGTGAAATTTCTGAAATCTGGGTGGATGGACAGGGGATCCTAATAGCTGGCACAGAAAATACAAAGATAAGGTGGCTCGCAGAAGCACAGCTATTCTAGGAACAACAGGTAGTTTGCTTTGACAAAAGAATGAGGTGCCCAGTGGGCTTAAGTGGAAGATGAGACCGTCACAGGCACTGGTGATCACAAAATTATAAAGGGTATCCTGTAAGACACACTGGGATTAGGGGCTTTATGGTCTAGGAAACTCTGAATCCACTAAACAGAGGAGTGACTTAAGTTATTCAACCACATCTGTGTTTTAGAAAACCACTCGTGCGGCAGTGGGCAAGTCTGCTTGGAGGGAACAGGTCTGTCCTGGGTAGCCCAGGTGAGAGATGATCAAGGCCTGGGCTAAGGCAAGGGGTGTGGAAGGTATAAAGGAAAACTCTGAAGAGGGCTGGGGGGCTTGCCACTCATTCAGTGAGGCAGAGTTGTGGAAGGTGTGGTATAAAACAGAAAATAATATTAAAGGATGTAAGAGCAAGATAAAGTTGAAATACTTCTGTGACAGCCAGGTGGAGAATCTTGTACAGGGCATGTGAAAGGATCACAATCAGGAGTCATTAGAATGTAAACAGAGATAAAAGTGTGGGAGCAGGCAGACTCCCATGAAACAGAGTCTGAAGCAATAGGCAGCAAAAAGGAAAAGACATGAAGCAGAAGACAAGAAAGTAAAAGAGGTAGAAGAGGATGAGAAAAGCTGAAGGAGAGAGTTCAAAAGAAAGGTATGACCAAGAGTATCAATTCCAGAGATACTGAGTGAAACAAGGAGTGAAAAGCCTCCATTAGAATTAACAGGTAAAGGTCATAGATGCGGTCTGCAGGAGCAATTTCGGTAAAATGATGGGGGCAGTCAGAATTCAATGGAAATTAGGAGTGGGGATGATAAGGGAGAAACAGCTGGTGAAGAGTGCTCCTGCATAAAATGTTATTTAAATACAGGTAAGAATCAATAAAACCTGGCCAGGATAAAAAGAAATAGCACTGAGGAAGAGAGGCTGAGACACTACAGCATTTGATTTGGCTCCTAAATGAGAAAGGTTGTGGGGTAGATTTGAGAGAAGGAATTTATGGCAGAAGAAATACCATGAGCAAAGGCCTTGAAAGGAATGGTGCACGGTCTGATTATAGTGGCAGTGTGCGTATGAGGGTGAAGTTGGAAAGGGGAGGGAGGACTGCACACATATCTAGAGATGAGGATGGAAAGACTAGGACTGTAAACCCAGTTAGGAACACCAATAAGGAGCCAACACCAATAAGGGGTTTAGGACCACTCAGGCTGACTGGAATTCTCCTCCGGGGCAAGCATGGTACCCCAAAGTCGGCCTGGACTGGTACTCTAATAACCGGGCTTGATCCATGGCTGCAAAGTATAGAGCCAAGGAGGAATGAAGACACTGTTGCTGACAAATGTCCAGAACAATGGAGAATGATACCATTATTAACATAAATGAAGAACTGAAGAAGATACCCCAAAATGAAATTATATAAGTAAAGATCCAGTGTTCCTAATAGTATATATTTCTGACCAACTGGAAATAAACTTGAAGAGGTCACTGATGGATAACAACTCTCTTAAAGAGGGCACTGAGAAGAGATGGAAGAATTCTTCAACTTTCCAACTGCATTTCTATGTACTTGATTCAGAAGCAGAAAATTCACAATGACCCCACCTGAGGCATAAAGCAAGTCATTCAGTGCTAGTCCAGTAATCAATCACTCTTATAACAAGCATCACAAAAAGAAATCACATGTAGATTTGGCCTTAAAATGTGAAGAAAAATGAAAAGTGTCTATATTTACAGATGACTGTTTTTAATTTATGGTAAGAAATAATTACTACCTCCTGACAGAATGCAATGGGTGGAGGTGGAGAGATAGGGAGGAAGAGGAGAAATAGAGATGTGGTAGCCAGCCCAGGATAAAGCAGATATGACAAATTCTACAGAAATCTGCCTCCACCCACCCTTTACCCAAGTACTGCCAGGGCACAATAGTATTTCTGGACCAACTTCTCCCTGGACATTAGCAGGTGGAAGCAGGCTCTCCAACAAGCCACTGAAAAATGGAGCCATTCTTCTTCATGATTACAGCCATTACTCCTTATTTTTAAAAATGCCTCTAAAATACAATATAGACACAAAGTATTCACTCAACCAACCAAGTCTGAAAGCAGCAGACTGCACATCTGCAAAACAGATTCTAAAGATAAGATTTTATGTGCCAAAGAGTGATTCAGTGCAAATTTGAAAATGAGATAAATATTCTTCTTTTGAAAGAGAATGGTTTCTTTCCTGCCTGAAAAGTTAAACAATGCTTAATCAAGTTGTAGAGTTAAGTAGTGAAGTCAATGTTACTTTAGGAGTTTACACTAAAAATAGTGAACCTTTAAAATAGTTCTAACAAATAATCTGTAACAGAACTCTTGTACTTGGAGGATTATTTCCAGAAATTACGAATGCCAAAAAGTGTCTGATAATTTAGAACACTGAACTAATAATCTGAATAAAAGCTGAATTTGGACTAATAACCATGATAGCTCACATTTACATGCTTCGAACGAAGTAAGCACCGTTTTAAGTACTTCATCATCTAATCCTCACAACTCTATTATGAAGAAGCTATTATTATAATCTGTATTTTGGAGAGCAAAACTAAAGCATAGAAAGATTAGTAATAATTTAGGTCAATATTCAGATAAGCAAAATAATCTACGGCCAACTCCTGTTTCATAGACTGGTCTACAAGAACCCATGAACATAGGTAAGGTCACAAGAGTTTTGGATTGATACTGATGGTACAAGAAATACTTTTGCTTAAGAAAGAATACTGTGCAGTTTCTGTATCTATAAAACTAATGCAAAATAAAGCTATTTCCTGTATTTTGCATCCTTTATGAACAAGCCATGATTTGGAAGTCTCATTATTGTAAAGTATGTTACAGAAATAGAGTACTAGGGACGCCTGGGTGGCTCAGATCGAGTCCCACATCGGGCTCCTTGCTCGGCAGGGAACCTGCTTCTCTCTCTGCCTCTGCCTGCCTCTCTGCCTGTGCTCGCTCGCTCTCTCCCTCTGTCCCTGACAAATAAATAAATAAATAAATAAATAAATATCTAGAGTACTATTTAACAAGATAAATTCCAACTTTTCTCTTCCAATGAAGAGAATCAATGAGAAGACATTTTCAAAGCATAGAAGGGTAAAGAATTCCATTTATTTTAATTGCTTCTGTGCCCCAACCCTCACTTTTCCATCCACCCCCACCAAGGCCTATGGCACATTTGTTCATAAGCCAGGCATTTTCCTCCTCGATAAGCTCTGCCAGACACTTAAAAAATACCTTTAGTGGGATAAAATTATCTGTGTGTAGAGGAGAAGGAACAGCATGTAGAACAATTAGCAGCATCTGATACACAGAGTTCAAATGGGGAAATAAACAAGGTGAACCAGGAAAAGTTTCAAAACTCACCACACAGTTTAAAACCTTGCACAGAGGCTATGAATTACTAGGATCAACAGAGCAGGGGAAACCACCCATATAGCATTTTCCCTTCAGAAACAAGAGAAACGATTTCGAGAAAATAGTCAAGAAGTGCTGTATAGAAGGAGAGCCCATGCTGAAAGCAGAGGCTGAAACTCTTGTCAACTCTCCAAATGCTCTCCAGCCTTTATGGCTACATAAAGAGACAAAGTAAAGAGATGTTCCCTGTCTACATCATTACCACTAAATATAATGATATTCATAAAAGCTAAACACGCATTCTGTTTATATTATACCAGCCCACTATGCTAAGGACTTTTATCTCATTTTAAACTCAACATTGGGGGGTGCCTGAGTGACTCTGTGGGTTAAAGCCTCTGCCTTCAGCTCGGGTCATGATCCCAGAGTCCTGGGATGGAGCCCCACATCGGGCTCTCTGCTGGGCGGGGAGCCTACTTCCCTTCCTCTCTCTCTCTGCCTGCCTCTCTGCCTGCTCGTGATCTCTGTCTGCCAAATAAATAAATAAAATTTTTAAATAAATAAATAAATAAACAAACTCAACACTGAAGTAGATACCTTTATCATTCTCATTTCATGCATAAGGCGTGAAAAGTTGTGTAATTTGACCATGATCACACAGTCACTAAAAGAGTTAGGATTCTAATCCAGGTCAGCCTTATACAGGTGCTAAAGGAAAACTGTGTAGACCTCTGGTTGAATAATTACTGTATAAAATTGGACCAGACACTATTAAGTAAGCAGAATATTCCAGGGTTATATGGCTTGATGTCTGATATAGCAACTTTGGAAAAAAATATATATATACTGTTAGCCTAGCTTTCCGAAACACTCATTACATGTCTCCGTAAAACATTAAAAGGTTAGGGGCGCCTGGGTGGCTCAATCGGTTAAGTGTCTAACTCTTGATTTCAGCTCAGGTCATGATCTCTGGGTTGTTAGATTGAGCCCCGTGCTGGGCTCTGGACTGGACATGGAGCCTTGCTTAATTAAGATTCTCTCTCTCTCCCTCTGCCGCTCCCTCCCCCACTTGCATGCATGCACTTTCTCTCTCTCTCTCTCTCTCCCTCTCTCTCAAAAAAAAAAAAAATTAAATTAAAAGGTTTGATTTCATTGTTTGGCTTTCACCTGTCCCTACAATTAATTAGTTGTCAATACAAAACTTAAATTTACTCTAGGAGAAATGAGGACCAGAATACAACTGTAAAAATGACCCATCCTATAACTGAAAAGACCATCAAAGTTTAAATATCCTAGTAAGGCAGATACTGCTTTAGTACATTTAAATAAACAAAAGTTTTCATAAACTTCCTCCATCCCTGGGAGTTGTCTAAAGTACTGTGAGATCCAAGACCTGGAATCTAATGAAATAACTCCTTTTGTGGGGCGCTTGGGTGGCTCAGTTAGTTAAGCAGTGGGATAGAGCCCTACATTGGGCTCCCTAATCTACGGGGAGTCTACCTCTCCTTCTATCCCCCCCAGCTCATGCGTATGTGGTCTCTCCCTCTCTCAAATAAAATAAATAAAATCTTGAAGAGAAAAAGAGAAAGAAAGAAAGAAAGAAAGAAAGAAAGAAAGGAAGGAAGGAAGGAAGGAAGGAAGGAAGGAAGGAAGACCTCCTCTAGTGAAATATCAGTTTATTGCCTTGGACTCTCTGCTGCCCAACATTAGATATACAGATATAGATATACAGATAGTGCTTTGAGAGGTTTTTTCCTTTTTTGAGGGGAGTAGGGGAGGGAAGGGTACTGAGTTGCCTGAAAGAGTATTTACTTGTCTTTTTGCAGAAAATGTCTGTAGTTGCCTCCTAGATCATCAAAGAGATACGACAAAGGTTAAGAATGCAGCTCCAGGTAACCTAAAATTTACACTGGCCCAAGCAAGACCTTCAGAGAGCTGACAGTATTTTTAGACTGCATTTCTTTGACCCTCTCTTAGGATGTCTTCTCCGGAATTACATTTCTTGGTGCTTGACTTATACTGTCAGGTGCAACAAAAAATAGTAACAGGAATACAGTAGAGAAAAATGATTAAGAGTGAGGACGATGAAGTCAGATTTGCCTATTTTTAAATCCTCTCTCCTCACTTACTATGTGTTCCTGTACAAGTCACTTAACCTGTCAGAGCTTCAGCTTCCCAATCTGAAAATAATACTTCACAGAGTTATTTTAAGGAATTGAATGACAAAATATACATAAAAAGCACTTAGTGCAGTGCCTTGTACACAGTATATGACCAATTATTATAAATTTATGACAGTATTTAGTATAAGGGTATTATCTATATATATATCAACCATTGTCCTTTATATGAGGATCTCTGGGAAACAATTATCTTTTACACACTCTTGAAAGGAAAAGCTCTAAGTTTTCATCTTGGGTATCCTGGGACTCTTTTAACTGAGCATGTACACATCTTTGCTCTGGCCACTATTGAGTTTAGAGCTGAATCTACAACCTAACATTGTCTACTAGGTACAAAATCCTTCTACTAATAATCTTTTTGTGAACTAACTTTATCCCTTCACCTTTATTTTCCCATGGCCTGGATACTGCATTTTTTTTATAATATTGTGTTACTATTACTATTTTGAGCTTCTTCAAATTCTTTTTTGGAATGAGACAAGATGCATAAATATAAACAAATTCACAAACCAGCAGAAAAAAATAAATAGTGCTTGTTTTTGAACTGGTGATAACTTTGGTTAAAAAAAAAAAATGTCACTTTGCCTAATTCGTGGGTATACTGGCTACCAAGTCAGGAGAAAAATTTAATTCTTTGGACTTCCAAAAGTAGAACCTGCCCCATACAAGTTTAGACTCTCAAAGGAAAGCTGAACCAAGAGTCATCAGTCAAAAAGTAAAACAAGTCCCTGCAATGACAAAGAGAGTTTAACACAAAAAGTGACAAAGTCATGGGGGAGTAGAGCAATATGCTATTCCTTTGAGGTGAATACTTATGTGTTCTGAAAGTTAAATAACTTCTAGAATTCAATGAGGGATATTTTAAAAAGAAGGCACAAATTCACAGAAATGGGATAAATTGCACCTATTTCTGGGAAAAACAAAAACAAGTTTCCTGGTTTTAGCTTTACCAAACCCACAGCAATGGCAGGTAATGTTCAGGCTGACTTAAAGGTCTCTTTATATTCTGACCCAGATGAATGGAAATATGCCATAGCTGTCGTGTGGTAAGCAGATGAGACACCAAAGGGGCTGAGCGTTGGCCAAAGACAAAGGAGGAAAAAATTCAAAATGTAAGCCAAAGAAGCTTTCCATAACTGCTTGGCAATACAGTGTCTAAATAAACTATCTTAATTTGATGCACATGTGGTGAGTGGAAAATTAAAAACAGGGCAGTAAAAAACAAAAAAATTTAGTGAATTTGTTAAATAGATAAAATTATAAGGCAGTTTCACTGTTACACATGTTGATATCCGGATTATCTGAATTCCTACTGAGACTTTAATTCCATATACCACTAAAAAGTTCTATATTGTCTTGGGCAAACAACAGAAAAGATACTAATTTTTCAGATGCAAATGTTTTTACAATAAGAAAACTATGACCTCTAAAGAATCTATAAGAGAATAAAATCCAATAATTTTTAAGTACATTACTGGACATTCTTAAGACAGCAAAATTTAAGTGGTATGTTAAAGAAATACAGAAGAGAAGAAACAATGAAGAGAAAGTAGAGATGATGTTCTAAAGAAAAATGTACTTAATATGTTTGATGGACTTCTTTGTGAAAGCTGCTGTCTATAATAAAATTTCCATTGTGGGTGCCCAATCTATTGAAAGCTGTAAGAAAGAAAATGATACCCTGTTGGATTATGCACTATAATGCATAAAAGTTAATACACTGAAATTCAAATTTCCTTCAGACAATAATCAAATCTCTGGATACTCTAAATGTTTAATTTTTCCAAAATTGTTGTCAGAGTTAGATATTTTTGTCCATTTTCTTTTCTTTCCTCTTTCAGAAATGAATATATTTAAAATTCTCCTTCATTTCTTTTCTTTTCCTTCCAGTTAGTCAAAAAGATAGGCCAAGTAATGCTGTAAGTGCTAGAAATACAGCACTGAATAAAACAAACATCTATTTCCTTGTGAAGCTGTTAGCCTAGTCACACACACTAATGCATTTGTTCCTTCATTTCAATATCTCTTTGTGGTGTGCCTTCAAGGGACAAAGAATTAGGAGAAACACACTAGGAAGTAGAGAAACAACTTAATAGCAAATCAGGGTTAAGACTCTACAAGAAAATTAGAACTTTAAATATGATATTTAAATGAAAATACAATATGTGGAAGAGACATGGGTCAGATTCAGGTCAGGGTCCACCTGTGGGAGCATCTCCTCACTTCTCCAGGCTTAATTTATCATTTTTCTATGTATCTACAGGGTTGAGTCTGTTACACTTCTTGTATAATACATGTCCTTATCACATGTTTTATACTGCACATTTTTCTCACCAACATTAGACTGTGACCTCTGTGAGGACAAAGTCCAGTTCTGTACAACTTTGTGTTGCTAGCACTAAGAGCTATGCAGAGCAAATGAGTTCAAATAAATTTACTGAATTTATAGCCTTTAATTATACAAAATGTTATATCTAAATCATTAAATTTAAAAAACACACACAGGATGGGGAAGATGGCAGCAGAGTAGAAGTAGGACTCTAGGCTTGCCTTGTCCCATGAATACAACTAGGTAACCATCAAATCATCCTAAATCTACCAGAAAGTGACCTGAAGACTGGAAGAACAGACACCACAAATAAAGCTAGAGAAGAGGCCACACCAAAGAAGGTAAGAAGTGCAGAGAAGGAGTTTGAGAGAGAACCAGACGGTGGCCACTGCAGTGGGGAAGGAGTTACAGGCATGGAGAAGGGCAGGAAACAAACGAAGACAAAGCAGTGCACATGGTGAACACGAATCCCCATAGCAATTGGCTTGGAAAGAAAGAGAGCCCAAATTTCATGAGTTCTTGCAACCAATGGGGCTTAAAGCCTGGAGTTTTAAAGGTTAGCATGCTTGGCTCTGAGAGAGCTCAGAGGGTACTAGGACTGCTCTTGAGGAAAAGGCAGGCAAAAAGCCTAGGAACATGCAGTGTGGAAACAGTGATCTGAAGAGTACCTGGGCCATACAATGGGAGGTTCTTTGCCCTCTCAGAGCATGTCCTGGAGAGGCAGCATGCATGGAGATGCCTCTGAGAACAAAGGAACTGGCCATTTCCCTCCCCTGATCCTCAACATAAGCACAGGGGCACCTGCAAGAACCAGATCGGTGCTGACATTTGCTATCTAACTTGCTTACACCAAACCCCGCCCCCATACTCCTGTGGAACCACCCCTCCCAGTAATGCTTGCCTCAATCCCAGTGTGGTGGGCTTCCTCCTCCCCCAGAAGACAAGCCCCAAGCACTGGCCACACCACATCTCATGGAGAGTTTTCTGGACCTTTAGTTCTTATGGAGGTGGCAACAGGTTTCATTTAATAAACAGTCAGAGAGCCACACCTAGTAAAAACATGTCACATTCAAGCCAGGGACCAAATACTGTCCACAACAGGCAAAGACAGTCTCTACAGACACCGGGCCTAAAGGATAAAGTGGCCAAGACAAAACAGCAGAGCACACACAGCACACACTGGGGCACTCTCGGAAGCATCAGACCCTGGGGAATAGCAGACAACACAGGGAGAGCACTACAGGACTTTCATAAGGGCATTACCCACACAAAAAGAGACACAGCTGACTTTCCTAACACACAGAAACAGGTACAGAGGCTTAAACAAAATGAGAAGACAGAGAAATTTATCCCAAATGAAAAAATAGCATGAGGCCATGGAAAGAGATCTAAGCAAAACAGATATAAGTAACATGCCTGATAGAGAATTTAAAGTAAAGATCTTAAGGGTACTCACTGGACTTGAGAAAAGAGTGAAAGACATGAAAGAGCCCTTTAACACAGAGATAAGGAATGACATAGCAGAGACAAAAGATTCAATAAATGAAGTAAGAAAGAACCTAGATGGAAAGAACAACAGGATGAAAGAAACAGAGGAATGAATTATTGACCTAAAAGACAGAGTAATGGAAAGTAATCAACCAGGACAAAGGAGAGAAAAACAATTATTAAAAACAAGAACAGACTGAAAACTCAGTGATTCCATCATATAATGACATTCGTATTTTGGAGTCCCAAAAGAAGAAGGAGGCAGAAGATTTATTTGAAGAAATAACAGCAGAAAACTTCTGTAATCTGTGGAAGGAAGCAGATATCCACATCAAAGAGGCACAAAGAATTCCCACCAAAATCAACAAAAGTGGATCCACACCAAGACATATTTAAGTTAAATTAACAAAATACAGTGAAAAAGAAAAAAAGTATCTTAAAAGCAGCAAGAAAAAAAAGACAGTAACTTACTAGGGAAAACCCACAAGGCTAGCAGGAAATTTTTCAGCAGAAACTCTTCAAGTAGGAAGAAAGTGGCATGATATATTCAAAGTACTGCAGGGGAAAAATCTGCAACCAAAAATACTCTATCCACCAAGGCTATCAGAACAGAAGGAGTGATAAAGAGTTTTCCAGACAAATAAAAACTAAACAGGGAGAAGAGAAGTAAAGAATGGGTTCAAACGTAAATGACAAACAATTTAATATAGTCTACTATTTGCAGATGTTATATATAAACCTAATGGTAACCAGATATCAAAAATCATTAATAAATATGCAAGAATAAAAAGAAACAAATCAAAATATATTACTAGAGAATTAAATCAGGAAGTCATGAAAGAGGGAAAGACAAATATCTGAGACACTCATCAGAAACAACCACAAAACAATAAAATGACACTAAATACATATCTATTAATAATTACTTTGAATTTAAATGGACTAAGCACTCCAAACACATAGGGTGACAAAATGGATTTAAAAAAAAAAAAAAGCCCCCCAAAACCCACAAGCCATCCATATGCTGCCTACGAGGCACTCATTTCAGACCTAAAAACAACAGATAGAAAGTGAGGGGATGGAGAAACATATATCATGCAAATTGATGCCAAAAGAAAGCTGTAAGCAATAGTTACATCGGGCAAAACAGACTTCAAAACAAAAATGGTAAAGCGACAAAGAAGGACACTTTATAATAACAAAGAGGACAATCCAACAAGAAGATATAATAATTATAAATACTTATGCATGCAACATAAGAGTGTCCAAATATATTAATAGTTAATAACAAACATAAAGGAACTAATTGATAGTAATACAGTAATAGTAGGGGACTTTAAGACCCCACTTACATAAATGGACAGGTCATTTAACAGGAAGTCAAAAAGGAAACAATGGCTTTGAATGACACACTGGAACAGATGGATTTAACAGATGTATTCAGAACATTCCATCCTAAAACAGAATACACATTCTTTTCAAGTGCACACATAACATTCTCCAAAATAGGTCACATATTAGTCCACAAAACAAGACTCAACAAATTCAGGAAGATCAAAGTCATACCATGTAACTTTTCTGACCATAACACTATGAAACTAGAAATCAAACACAAGAAAAAAATCTGGAAAGACCATAGATACATGGAGGTTAAATAACACGTACTAAACAGTGAATGGTTCAGCCAGGGAATAAAAGAAGAAATTAAAAATTACATGAAAATGAAAACACAACAGTCAAAAACCTCTGGGATACAGCAAAACATTTCTAAGAGGGAAGTTTAAAGCAATACAGGCCTTGCATCTCAAGAAGCAAGAAAAATCTCAAATAAACAACATAACCTTACACCTAAAGGAGCTAGAAAAAGAACAAACAAAAAACCTAAAACCAGCAGGAAGAAGGAAATAATAAAGATCAGAGCAGAAATAAATGACATAGAAACTAAAAAAAAAAAAAAAAGAACAAATCAATGAAACCAGGAGCTGGTTCTCTGAAAAAAATCATTAAAACTGATAAACCTTTAGTGAGACTTACCAAGAAAAGAAAAAAAAAAAAAAGGATTCAAATAAATAAAATCACAAATGAGAGAGGAGAAATAACAACCAACACCACAGAAATGTAAACAATTATAAGAGAATATTATGGAAAACAATAATGCCAACAATTTGGGACAACCTAGAAGAAACAGATAAATTCCTATAAACATAAACTACCAAAACTGAAACAGGAAGAAATAGAAAATTTGAACAGATTGATTACCAGCAAAGAAACTGAATCAGTAATTTTAAAAACTCCCAACAGGTGGCTCAGCCAGTTAAGCATCTGACTTTGGCTCAGGTCATGATCCCAGGGTCCTGGGATGGAGTTCCACCTTGGGCTCCTTGCTCAGTGGGGAGCCTGTGTCTCCCTCTGCCTCTGTCCCTCCCCCTGCTTGTGCTCATGCTCTCTCTCTCTCTCTCTCTCTCTCTCTCAAAATAAGTAAATAAAATTAAAAAACAAAAAACCTCCCAACAAACAAAAGTTTAGTACAAGATGGCTTTACAGGCAAATTCTTCCAAACATTTAATGGAAAGTTAACATTTATTCTTCTCAAACTATCCCAAAAAATAGATAAGGAAGGAAAACTTCCAAACTCATTCTATGAGGCCAGCATTACCCTATACCAAAACCAGATGAAGACACCACTAAAAAACAGAACTACAGGTTCATATCCCTAATGAGCAAAGATCCAAAAATCCTCAATAAAATACTAGCAAGCCAAATCCAACAATACTTTAGAAAAAAAGCATTTACCACAATCAAATGGGATTTATTTCTGGGATGCAAGCGTGATTCAATATTCACAAATCAATCAACATGACACATCACATCAATAAGAGAAAGGATTAAAAACTATATGATCATTTCAATATACACAGAAAAAAATTTACCAAGTACAACATTCATTCATGATTAAAAAAAAAAAAGTAGGATTAGAGTGAACATACCTCAACATAATAAAGGCCATATATGAAAAACCCACAGCTAACACCATCCTTAATGGGAAAAAACTGAGAGCTTTCCCAGTAAGATTAGGAACAAGCCAAAGATGTCCACTCTCACCACTTTTATTCAACATAGCCAGAGCAATCAAATAAGAAAAAAAGAAAGAAATGGCATCCAAATTGGTAAGTAAGAAGTAAAACTTTCATTTTTTACAGATGACATGATACTACATATAGGAAACCCTAAAGACTCATCAAAAAACTGCAAGAACTGATAAACGAATTCCGTAAAGTCCCAGGATACAAAATCAATGTAAAGAAATCCATTGCATTTCTATAAACCAAAAGAGAAGCAGTAGAAAGTGAAATTAAGAAAACAATCCCACTTAACAATTGTACCAAAAATAAGATACTTAGAAATAAACCTAACCAAAGAGATGAAAGACCTGTACTCTGAAAACTGTAACTCTGATGAAAGAAAGTAAAGATGACACAAGGAAATGGACATTCCATGTTCCTGGATTAGAAGAATATTGTTAAAATGTCAAGACTACCCAAAGCAATCTACACATTTAATGCAATCCCTGTCAGAATATATATATATATATATATGTATGTATGTGTGTGTGTGTGTGTGTGTGTGTGTGTATATATATATATATATATATATATATATATATATGGATATTATCCAGCCATAATAAAGAATGAAATCTTGTCATTTGCAATGACATCGATGGAGCTGGAAAGTACAATGCTAAGCGAAACAAGTCAAAGACAAATATCATCTAATTTAATATGCAGAATTTAAGAAACAAAACAAATGAGCAAAGGGGGAAAATGAAAGAAAGAGACAAACCAAGAAACAGACTCTTATAGAGAATAAACTGATGGTTACCAGAGGGAGAGAGGTGGGGGATGGCTTAAATAGGTGATGGGGATTAAGGAACGCACTAGTAGTGATGAGCACTGGGTGATATACGGAACTGTTGAATCACTATATTGTACATCTGAAACGAATTTAACACTGTATGGTAACTAACTGGAATTAAAGATAAAAATTTTTTTAAAAAAGAAAAAATAGACAAACTAATTAGTATAAACTGACTGACAATAAAACTTGTTTTTCCAATACCCCCAAACACACACACATACACACACATTCTCACTTATTTTGATCTTCAATAAAACTAAAAACCGTAAGTTACAGAGCCAAGAAACCAGTAAGTTATTAAAATTTCATAACTACAGTATAATTCCAGTAAGACGACTTCCATATGTTGATTACACTGTTACTCTGCAACTTTCTCACACTAATTTGGTCTCCACTAACAGTGGGTTTGTTACACTTAGAGTTATAAAATAAAATGATAATGCTCTGGTACAGACCCCAAAAAAAGGCAAAGCAAAAATCCTAAAATGTTGACTTGTTTATAATTATTCAAGTCATTACCTTCCTTAGTTCTCTGTACTCAGCCTATTTCACTATTCATGTTACTTCCCTTAATTGCACCTCTCCACGCCTCTATCCTTCTTCATCAACACCTTTTTCATGTTTTCCATGCAGCCTTGTTTTTTGTCTCTGCTACTTTTCTGCAACTAAATTCTATGAGGCCCGCAAGAACTCACCGGCTGCCAAATGTAATAGTTATATCCATCTTTGACTTATCTTTTCCTTGAAGTCCTGTGTCAGGCTCAGCTCGGAGTCTGCTTGGGATTCTCTCTCTCCCCTGCCTTCTGCCCCTTCCCACCATGTACAATCAATCCATCAATAAAATCTTTTTTAAAAATTAAAAAAAATAGGGAATGTGGGTGGCTCAGTTAGATAAGCCACTGCCTTCAGCTCAGGTCATGATCCCAGAGTTCCAGGATGGAGTCCCACATCAGGCTCCAGCTCCACAGGGAGTCTGCTTCTTCCTCTGGCCTTCTCCCTTTCATGCTCTCTCTCTCTTAAATAAATAAATAAAATCTTTTTAAAAAATTAAAAAAAATAAAATCTGCCGTTCCTCAGAGTTCTATGCTTTAACCTAAACCCTATGGCTAAAACCACACCTATGCGACGACTGACTCTCAGGTCTAAGTTTAGTATTCACATATCTATTGTCTGAGCTGCAATTCCACATTTTGCAATACCAGTCAGACATATGGTTCTTCTTCAGGCACCCAGAACTAGCCATGTCAAAAACAGAATGTAATATCCTCCTTCTCGGACTGGCTCCCCCTCCTACCATCCCTGTCTCACTTCAAAGAATCCGTATTAATGCCCCTACTCGAGGAAGTCGTCTCATTCATCTCTGACTCCTTCTTGTCCATCCCCACACCCACAAAGCACATGTGGTTCCTTCTGTCTAAAACATCATCCTGTCTGGGGCACCTGGGTGGCTCAGTCATTATCATGACTCAGGTCATGATCCCAGGGTCCTGGGATGGAGCCCTGCATCTCAGGCTCCCTCCTCAGCGGGGAGTCTGCTTCTCTCTCTCCCTCTGCCTGCCACTCCCCTTGCTTGTGCGTTCTCTCTCTCTGTCTCTAATAAATAAATTTTTAAAAATCTTTTTAAAAAGCTTTAAAAAAATAAAACATCATCTTGTCTCATGGCTGTTTTCTCTCCTTTTCTGTTCTCACCTAAGATGTCGTGTCCTTAGAGAAGTCTACAGAAGCATGCCACACCATTTGACCCCATCTGCCTGCTTCAGGGACTGACTACAAGCCACAATTCTGAATTCATTGCTTTCTCCTCCACTACACCGGGAGCTAACTTACTCACTAGTGTCCCCTAGAGCCTAGTCCAGGATGTGACAGAGTTGGTACCAATAACGGATGTTAATGAATGAATACCTGATCAGATGGTAAGTTCTGATGGACCCCATTCTGAATCGTGTCTCACATCTGTTCCCAATTTTCCACCAAACTGACGCCAAAGCTCTGGATTGGTCATTACCTATTGTCTACACTCTAGAACTAGGCTTTTGATAGAGTTCCCTGTCTTTAGCCTGTCTTTACCCAGTCATAAAAATGATGGTTTTTTCCTGAGGAAAAAATAATTTGATAATGCCACTCTACTGAGGAAAAGCCTCTGAGGTTTCAGAAGGCTACAGAAAAAAGTTCCAGGTGCTAATGGCATAGCACCCAATGGCTTAGCACCCAATGGCCTTCCTAAAGTCATCATAGTCTTAAACTCAATTTTCTAGGCTCTAGTCAGTTACTTTGGCATCTTAGGTTAGATACAGTGGAGGGTAGGAAAGTATTGCTAGGTAGATAGAGGAAGATAGCTCTGAGACTAAGACGCGCTAGAGTTGAGAACTAACTGATAAAGACCTATATCCTGTCTTAGAGATTATCAGGAAGAGGGACCACAAGTAAAAGGCCTTAATGTGAGAAAGAGGTTGGTATGAGAAATGAAAAGAACAGTGGCATGACTGGAAATAATGTAAAATGAGATAAAGTCAGTGAAACAGGCAGGTACCAGATGATACAGAGTCTTACAGCCTGGATTCTATTCCAAATTGATAACGCACTGAAGAATTTTAAGCAGGGGAAGGGCATAATCCGATTTATGTTTTAAATCTTATGTAGAGAACTGATTCTTTCATTCACACATTCCTTCACTCAGCAATTACTTAGTAACTGTCTGCTATGCACCAGATATCATTCTGATCACTATGGATACAGTGATGAACAAAACAGGTAAAAGCTTTTGCCTTCATTAAGCTTTCATTCTAGAGTATTCTAGAATACTCTTGTGAAGACAAAAAGGAAGTAAGGGCTTCGGTTAAGAGACCACTGCAGAGTCCACATGATAGATTATGGTGGCTTGGACAAGGTATATTACAGTAAAGAGGGAGAGAAATGGACAAATATAGGTTCTCTTTTAGAGGTGCAAAAGATAGGACTAGAAAGGATAAAGGAAAGAGAAATTGGGAATGACTCTCACATCTCTGGTCTGTACAACTGCATTGATGGGTGTAATGTGATTTCCGAAATGGAGAAAAACAGAAATGCCTGTCTGGGGAAGGAAACCAAGAATTCTATTTTGGTCATATAGGAGGAGGTACCCTAGACATATGAAGAGGAGTTATCCAGGGGACTGCTAGGAGCCTGAAAGTTCAGAGGGCAGAACCAGAGAGGTAAAACCAGGAGTTCAGCATAGAGATGGGTTTTAGGAAGAGAGTATAAATGAGGAGAGCCTCAGGATCAAACCCTGACACATTCTACCTTTGAGAGGTTAAGTAAAGAAGGAAAAGAAAAATGGAGAAGTGATTAGTAAGGTAGGGGGAAATGTGTAGTGTCACTGTGGCAAGCCACGGAGGTATGCTACTAGAATCTCCCGTCAAGAAAGCACCTGCCATTCAAGTGTAAGGAGTTCAGTTAACTGACAACCCCAGCTCTTCATAGCCTCAGAATGTGCTTGGTTTTGGAGCCAAAGTCATAATCTTCCCAAGCCCCCCAGCTGATCACTGAGCACACTATGGGTGGTACGATCTGGCCAGGTCTGCCTAATGCATCTCTTCTAACGAGTAACCTCTGCTCCAGAGTTCCCAGTAGAGTTGCCAGAGACTCTGTCATATCTGCAGCACAGTCTGAGGTTTGCCCTGCCCAATCCTGCTTTCTCCCCTCTTTTCCTTCCACAGCTCTTAAGGTCATGGTCTGAAGATTTGCCCTGTCCACTCTTGCTTCCTTCCTCTTCACCTTCATAGGCAAGCCCCTCTCCTTAGTAAGCCTCTTGCATGTCTCTCTCCATCTCAGCACTTGCATCCTGGAAAACCACATTCCACAGTGACAAAAACCAAGAAGAAAGAGTGTTTCTAAGGGGAAATGATCCACTCTGATGAGGGTTGCTGGGAAGTCAAGTAGGGAAAGGAGAAAGAACCATGAGTGAATTTGGCTAAATGAAGGTCATTGAGAATACTGAAGAGGACATTTTCGGTGGGGCAGTGTGAATAAAAGCTGAATTGGAATGGGCTGTGGGGTGAATGACAAATGACAGAGGAACTCATAGAGACTACAAACAACTAATTCACTCTAGAAGTTTTGCTTACAGAACTCCCAGCTATAGTAAGTGCTCTGAAAGAGTGATACTAGGATTTCAGAAAGTCTAAGTGGGAAACCTAAAGTATACTGGAGAGGGTATCTCTGAGAAAATAAAGTTTACCAGAAGAGTGGAAATAAGAACACTGCAGAAAGAGGAAAGAGCAGGTGCTAAAGCCAAGGCATAGGAAAAATTTTGAGTAATTAGAGGACCAGAAAACCAGTTGTGGCTGAAATAAAGAGAGCCAGGATCAGTTATGCAAGGCCATGTGGAATGTGAGAAAATTCTGGATGTTAGCCTAAAGCCTAGAAGTTTTAAGTGGGGGTTAAAGTTAACATGACCTGATTTACGATTTTGTGAAAATATCACTATTTCTAGTTGGGGGGAAACAGAAGTGAAAGATCTGTTGAGGGCGCCTTGTTAAGCGTCGGCCTTCAGCTCTGGTCATGATCCCAGAGTCCTGGGAAGGAGTACCACCTCCAGGCCCCTGCTCAGTGGGGAGTCTGCTTCTCCCTCTGCCTTTCACCTGGCTTGTGCTCTCTCTTGCTCTCACTCTCACTCTCTCAGATAAATAAATAAAACCTTGGAAAAAAAGAAAAAGAAAAAGAAAAGAAAGATCTATTGAGAGCCAGTGGTAACTTGAACTTGGGTAGCTGAATTCATTCACTCATTCATTCATTCAAATATTTAATAAAGGAGAGAAGCAAATTGATTCAACATGCATTTTCAGAGATAGAATCTACAGGCAAAGACGGGGTTAAGAGAAAGGGAGCTATCATAACTTGACAACTCCTAGGACTTTGGCTCAATCAACTCAGCAAAACTGGTTATGAGGCCCAACTGAGGTGCACCAACTTCCAAGAGGCGCCACAGACCACAGGCAGTCCCTTTTCTTGGTGGTACACCAACAAACCACACCCCAACATTCATAACACCAAAAAATATAACTGTGTAACACAATTGAACTAAACAACACAGGCTAACACAGAATGTTTCTTCTTCAATGCTCAACTACCTCACTTTATGCCTGAGGGAATGGATTGCCTTCTGGAGTTGGAATCTGCTCATACATATTAATGCTGCTCTCTTGACCTTCACACACAATTTTATACATATTTCAGGAATAGTCCATAAGCCCTCAGTCCAGAAATTTATTCATGGGCAATTTCTGAGGTTCTTACCACTGGCTTCTCTTCTGGGCTTTTCCTGAAAATTAGAAATCCTGGCTTATTAATATGAGCTAGTTCCTTCTTTTCTCCTTTTATTTAAGACCAATTGTTAAACTCCATAAACCAGACGTTAAAACTCCTCAGCCTTTTGTTTTTCATTGCAGAGAACATTCTTTTTGCTCCTGAAGCTCTGACCATGCACTATTTAGAAATTTTGGCTTTGACTGTTAATGTGCAATTTAAAATGCTGCTTTTGCCTAGGTTCATACTCAAAGTCAAGCATTCAAATCCACATATTTATCAAGCAACACCTACTTGCTAGGTACTGTGAGGAATGTTAAGAAGCAAAAGATGGGGGCACCTCGGTGGCTCAGTGGGTTAAGCCTCTGCCTTCGGCTCAGGTCACAATCCCAGGGGATCGAGTCCCGCATCGGGCTCTCTGCTCAGTGGGGAGCCTGCTTCCCCCCTCTCTCTCTCTCTGCCTGCCTCTCTGCCTACTTGTGATCTCTGTCAAATAAATAAATAAAATCTTTAAAAAAAAAAAAAAGAAGCAAAAGATGATTAACACAAGACCCCAGTCCTAAAAGAATTAACAAAAACGTGCTGAGTTCAGGACTTCACTGTCCTTTCACAGTGCCCAGCGAAACTCAAATTCATCTGTGAGGATGCTCAGGTATGCTACCCGAGTGGGAAACCAGAGCCAGGGAACAACTGGGCCAAGACTTCACAGAAGAGAGGGCATGTGAAAAACATCTTGAAAGACTGAGAGTTCAATAAAACTCCAATATGAAAAGGAATAAAGAACATTCTAAGGGAACAACTTGTGCTTAGGAACAAGAGGCCACGTTCCTAAAACCGAAGGACATTCTTCAGAACCCACTTGATTTCACAGCAGCTTCTGATCCTGATGATCATTCTCTTTCCTTGACGCATTCTCTTAGTTTGGTGACACTGCCCTCTCTTTGTATTCCTCCTAATCTCTCTGGTCCGTCTTCCCCGGTGCGCTTTGAAGGTTTCTCTTTGTCTCTTCCATACTGTTATTTCCAGAAAGTCAGTACCAGGCCCTTTTTTTTTTTTTTTTTTCCAAAAATGAAAAGTCCCCTGCCTGGTAGAGCTCATCTCTCTCCCATGGCTTCAATTACCGTATATTCATGACTCTCAAAGCTGTGTCTCCAGAACAGATAGTTCCCGAGACTGGAGGCTGAGAGCCAAACAACTACTGTCTTCTCGACACTTCTTTAAAAATGTCACAAGCGCCTCCAAACTTAATACTTTCAAAATGAAAATGTCTTTCTCCCCAAGCTCCTTCTCCTCTTGGGATCCCCCCCACCTCAGAGAACCAGCCAGCCAGTTGTCCAAACCAAAAACCTGGACACTGTCCTTGACTTCTCTCTCTCTCTTATGCTCATCATATATTCAGCTCTTAATTCTGTCAACTTTGCCTTTTATTTGAATTTGTATACTTCTCTTCATCCCAGCTGCTACAGTCCTCATTTATGGTCCTATCACCTCTTGCATAAATTCTTGCAAAACCCTAACCGGACTCCCTTGCCACTAGTCCTGTTGCCTCCAACCTACCCTCCACGTGACAGTATGTCTTACAGTATCTGGCATGATCTAGTTCCTAATTATATTCTGGACTTACCTCTTGCCCCTAGCCCCTACACATTCTGTATTTCCAGTCATATTCAACCATTTATCTTGCCTTCAGGTCTTTCTACATACATTTCCCATGCATAATATGCCATTTCTGTTCTTTTTCCCTCTCTCTTTTTTAAACTAATTCCCACTCTTCCTTTACATCTAAAATTATACATTATTTCCTCAGGGGAGCCACTGATCCCTCAACTGCTTCCTCTTTTTTTTATTTTCTTCTTCTTCTTCTTTTTTTTTTAAATGGGGCCCTTTTGTTAGCATTTTTCTTATGAGGTATAATTGGCAACTGAGACTGTAATATCAAATATATACAACATAATTAGAAATACATATATGTTGTGAAAGAATTCCCACCATGAGTTAATTAACACATGTATCATCTCACATATTTAATTTGTATGTATGTGAGAAAACACAAATTCTACACTCTTAGCAAGTTGAAATTACACAGTACAGTATTATCAGCTATAGTCACTATGCTATGTTAGATCCCCAGACCTTACTCATCTTATAACTGGAAATTTGTACCATCTTACCAAACTCTACCTATTTCCTCTAACTCCCAGCCCCTAGCAACCACCTTTCTACCCTCTTTTTCTTTGAGTTCACTTTTTTTTTTCTTTTAAGATTCCACATGTAAGTGACACCATGCAGTATTTGTCTTCCTCCATCTGGCTTGTTTCACTTAGTAACGTTCTCCAGGTTTGTCCACATTGTTGCAAATGACAAGATTTCCTTCTCTTTTAAGGCTGGAAAATACTCCTCTGTGTGTGTGTGTGTGTGTGTGTGTGTGTGTGTGTGTGTGTGTGTGTGTGTATCTTACATTTTCTTTAGCCATTCACCCATCAATGGACACAGGTTGTTTCTGTGCCTTGACTGTTGTGAATAATTCTGTATCGAACATGGGAATATCTTCAAGACAAAGGTTACATCTCCTTTGAGTATCATGAGGCATGAGATTGCAGGATCATATGGTAGTTCTGTTTTTAATTTCTTGAGGCACCTCCACACTGTTTTCCATAGTGGCTGTACCAGTTTAATTTCCATCAACAGTACACAAGGGTCTTTTCCCTCCACATTCTTGCCAGCATTTGTTATCTCTTATCTTTTTGATAGACACTCTGACAGGTGTGAGGTGATATCTTATTATGGTTTTGATTTCTATTTCCCTGGTGATTAGCTATACTGGGTACCTTTACTGAACCTACCTAACTGCTTTCTGTTACATGTTCCTATCATAGGTATCCTTATGCCACTATTTTAGTTTGTTGTTTGTTAGTCAGTATCTTCCTAGATGGTAAATTCATAAAAGCCCTGGACACAGTGCCGATGCATACTTCAAGGGCTCAAAATTATTTGTGTTATGACTAAACAAATGATAAGGAAATCCTTAACACACTTCATCAAAACACTAAGCACATATAAGATTAAAAAATGGGTTCAGGATGACAGGGGACTTCCTGTGGTTACCCTTCTAATAAAGTCAACAGAACAGATAATATATAAAATACTATTATTATAAATGGACAGCAAAGATAATAAAAAAGGATTAACTGAAAAAGCACAATTCAACAAACACTTAAGGTAGCCAATAACAATGGAAATAAATTGCTTTTGTCTTTGACTCACTAATTTTGAAGAAATGTCACTCAGGACAATTTTCTGAGAAAGCAACAACTGAGCAAAAAGTGAGCTGATGTCTAAGCTTTGTTTTTTCTCAAAGAAACATGTTCTAAAACCAATCACTGAACCCAAGTGAGACCCTGCTGCATAACTAACCCAAATGCAGGGGCTTAAAATAATAAACGTTTTTCACTCTTCACTCTACAGGTCAGCTAGCAATTAATTCCACCTTGGCTGTGCTCTCTTATGAGTATGCAACAGTCTTACAGGTTAGCTAAGACTGGCTTATTTAGAATGGCCACCCTCATATATATTATGGTTGGCTGGCTCTTGAATGGGGTGGAAGGCATGATGGGGACACATCCAGCAGACTATGCCAAGCTAATTCTCACAGCAGCTAGACAGGTGTCCATGAGCAGAAATGCACAAGGCCTCTTGAGACTTAGCTTTGTAACTGACACACCATCACCTCTGCTACATCTATTAGCCAAAGCAAGTTCCAAGCCCAGCCCAGATTCAAGAAGCAAGTAAACAGACACTATCTCTGCAGAGTCACACTACAAAGGGCATAGATACAGGGAGGGAAAAATCAAGGCCATTTTTTGCAATCAGTATCTCCTACACTATTTGGCCCTACACATGCATCTACCCGTAAGCAGTACAGTTTAGTACTGTGATTCATAATGATGATTCTGATTCAGCAAGGAGTTAAATAACAGTAGCTTATAGGCCAAGAGGCATACTGCAAAATGTTTTCCACAATCAGGACAAAGGTTAAAAGATTTGCAGTAAATAACTCACTTTATTGTGATGTCATTCCCCACTGATCTCAGAGAAGAGTGTTTTTATGACAGTGCATTCTGTTAATTCATTGTGGGGGCCATCAAGGGGCTCGAAAAAGTAACAGGATGGTCCATTGTATCACTGGTGAAAGGATTCAATTAAAATAAACAAGGGCTAAGCCCACATCAGATCTTTTTAATGTACAGAAAAATTCGTAGTTATATAATTCAGGAAAAGAACCAGGCCATGGACTCACTCAACACCTGCCGCACAGAGATAGATAACATGCCGCACATTCGTGGAATCACTCAAGGTAACCCTTGTACCAAAGGAAGGAGCTAGGTAAGTGGGTAAGTGGAGCTAAATGGGGAGTTCCCCTGGAAAATACACATAAGTCTGGCAAACTCCTAGAAAGAAAATAAGAAGAAAATGGAAAAAAACTTTCATGTGTGCAAACTGTTACTAGTAGGGTATTTTTCAGCAACCACAAAAACTATGCTGGGCTTGACTAGGTAAACAGAAGCCAGCCCAAATTACAGATAAGCTTAAAAGCATGCAGATCTTCAAATCCAAGTGATATTACTGGGTGCACTTGATCCTTGGACTATGTGGCCTAGTTTTGCTGGATGACCCTCTAATTTCTGAAAAGTGCTACAGGATCCTCTTGACAACGACCTCTCCTAACTCCTGCGTGGGAACTCTTAGCATTTCCGATGTGGATTTTAGAGACAAAGATAGAACACTGAGACCTGCCAAGGCTGAAAAGGATATCACTTTCAAAGGTTAAAAAAATCCCCCCCCTCTTTTTTCTGATGACTACCCAATTACACAAGCCAGGCATGATAACTGGGAGCAATGAAAAAAGTCTTATAGGCATGGACAAAACTGCCTGTTCAAATTCAATAAAAAACATATGAGGCACAGCAATAAAATTATCTTTTGGGGAATGCACATGAAGTAGTTAATCTACCATGGAAAAAAAAAATTTTTTAATATAAAATAGAAAACTCAGTATCTAATTCTATTATTAGTACTTCTTATCGGGGCCTATTCTGTGATATTTAAACAGAATGGCTTTTCATTTTTTAATTTTACATAAGAGCATCGAGTTTTACAAGAGATTTATTCTTAAAATTCTGTAGGCAGAACAAAATTTTGTGTAAAGTGAAACCCATTTTTCCTCTGGGAGCTATTATAAAATCCAACATGTGTATCTATATATAAGCATGCTCCTGAGATCGTGGATTTGGGTTATATTTTTGTGTACTGGAATAAAAGCTGTAGTGTGGTGTCCACTTGTACGACGATGTTCATTTTCCACCTGCTTAGTTGACACAGGCTCCAAGCATCTCCTGTCAGTACCCAGTAATGGCAATGTTTTAGTCCTCTGGTTTATTTGTCATTAAAAAAAAAAAAAAAAAGTTTTGATTTTATATCTAGAGAAGAAATGTGAGGCACGAATCCAAAAACGGAGTACTTGTTCAACCTGTGGGTTCTTTCAGTATCTTAGCTGTTGAAAGTATTTGCCATTGCTTATTACTACAGAGACAGTAAAAACAAACAAACAAACAAACAAAAAAACAGCTATTTTTGGAAAAGTCACAGTGAACTAGTATCGTTTGCTTTTGGAGACCCCAGATTCTGTCATCATTTTCCAAGAAGACTTAGAGAAGCCTTATAGTAATGTTCCCCAAACAGGTCTCCTTCCCAGAATTCTTACGTAATCAGTTTCAGATCTCTTCATTCTATTATACATCTGTTAGAGTTTTATACAATAACAGCCTTAGGATGATTCTGACAGTTCTTAGCTGAACTAAAAACCCCAGGTGAACTGTAAATTAGATCTCTACATTAACAGAATACTCAGTACAGCAGCCAACTTCAAAAAATAATCCCTATACCTCTCTCTGAGCACCTAAATTATACCAGGCAAAACTAGACTAATCTTGGATAATCACAGATCTGTGATTATTAATCACTGGTCAAACAATCAGGTGCCCAAAGTCATGCACCTAGCAAGAACTGTAAGAGTTTGCATTAGTGAATAAATAAGCATGAACTATAAAGAATGTCAATTGTTACTGTGCAAAAAAGTGATGTTTCCTAAGTAAAACTGCAAAGTTTACCTTAAAGAACTTTAAATATTACTTCTATTATAACTGCTTCATAAATAACTTATTTGTACTATGAAGGAAAGGTATTCTAAGCAAAGATAAGCACAACCAAGTTCACTATGTTTATCTCAATTCAGGGGTTAAAAGACAGAAACATTCAACTCAAATCTTCAAAAACGAAAGCAAAAAAAAAAAAAAGATTCAACAAAATTTTACTAAATAAAAATAATTAACAACATACTACTATGCTTAATTAAACTATACAGTGATGATAAACTATTGTTTACAACATGAGGAAGCACATTAATGCACTGCCACAAATATTTAATGATATAGAACTTAATTACATAATTTCATTAATATGAAGGATCAGTGGTAGGAAACCTATTATTATTTCAACTTTAAAGTATCATTTTAAAATTCAATAAGTAAAAAAGAGCACATTAGTGCATGGATTGAGGGAAAAGGAAAATGGGGAGTAATTGCCAAAGGGTATGGGGTTTCATTTTGGGGCAATAAATGTTCTGAAACTTAGATAAATGGTTGCACAAGTCTGTGAATATACTAAAAACCACTAAATTATACACTTTAAAAGGGTAAATTTTATGGTACATGAATTGTATCTCGAAATTATCATAAAAGGTAAGGCTAAATATTTTTATTACCTATATGAATTTCTAAAAAGAAAATATTTATTCCAGGGTAATATTCAAATCGTCTACCTATAAACTGCTTTGTCTATTATTTTCTAGGAATTACCTTCCTGAAGGGTTAGTTACTCTAATGCTCTAAGTATCCACAGGCTACCAACAACTCTTCAAAACACAGAAGTAACACTAAATATTGAAGATTTTGATTCTTGATGGACCCTTTAAAAACAAAAAGGTTTGAATTCCAATGGGCTACATAATATAAAGACACCTGTTTTCCTGGGAATTAACAGTTGTAAATACAGACAACATAAGCAATTTCACACATCAAGCTGATGTGTAATAAAATAAATCTACCCAAGGTTCTTCTTTCAACAAGATAACAGACTCTAACGATAAATGACTACAGCTCATCTTGTTAAGATCAAAAGGGAATGACTTTTACAGCAAAATATGCCTACCAGCTAAGCTATTTCACCAGCTCAGTTACTAATAGCACAAAAGCAGTCTTGCATAGCAGCAAAAGGAAGAAAGAAGGGATTCTTAAAGACCTGATTTGTCGAGGTTGTAAATTGCTTCGTAACTTTCACTTATTAGACTTTAGAGTTTGTATCTCTGAAATATGCCGACAAACAACACGATAATTTTTCCTTAACTTGTAAGCTCTGCAGATATTTCTTATCCAGCTAAACTACAGTTATATTAACAGTTCTTATTGCCATCCTGTAACCTATCAGAGTCAATCAGCCACGACTGGGACATCAGGAAAGAGCAAGATCTGTGAGATCACCTCCTATGCCATCACATAAAATGTCACATAAAGCAGTTTATTTTTATGATGATGTTATTTCTAAATGGCTATAAAATGGTTTATTTTGTATTTAAATTTTAACTACATAAGTTACTGCTAATGTTTACACATAAAAACCTGAGCTGCACTTAAGTTGCCTTCGAAATAAAACAAACTCAATCAGAAAAATGTCAACATCAATAGAAAAAAAATCTTTTTCCAAACCATAATTCAGAAATATGATAATGAAAAAAGCAAGGAGTTATTGATGAAGTCTATAACTAACAGTACAGATACAACTTCATCATTTTTTAAATCATAAATTTTATCATAAGATCATACATAACTGGAGCCTCCAAATTGCATCCCAAGAGAGGAAAAGGAAATGTTTTTCGAACTCCAGTCTAAAAAGCTAAGCTTCCTCCAAATCTATCTAACATGCCCACATCTGGGCGATGGGGAAAATAAGCTTCAAAGCCAGTAAGTAACTTGCAGATTTCAAACACAAGGCTTCTCACTTTTATAGAATGTCACTTTAAAGAACAAAGAAAATTTTCCACTTAATTACACAAAATTTGAATATGCATTTGATGTCATCTACTCACATGTAGACCTCAGGACCCTGAGTATATCTTGGGTTCCTGTATAAGGGGTACCTAAGGTGCTTCCCCTATCCTATTCCTTCAAATGCCTGTCTGTCTTCCTTATCACTCTTCCTCCAACCTTAATTTTCTAAATCCATGGGTTCTTTTTTTCTTTACCCCAAGAACCTGTATAAGGGTTACCTAAGGCGCTTCCCCTATCCTACTCCTTCAAATGCCAGTCTGTCTTCTTTATCACTCTTCCTCCAACCTTAATTTTCTAAATCCATGGGTTCTTTATTTCTTTTCCACAAGAACACATGAAATAATTTTCATGTAAATAGCAAGTACACTTCAAATGACAGATGCTATCTTTATGTTAAATAAACAGGGAGAACATTTCTACTTTACTGCTAACAAAGCAGTATGTCATAATATAAACTATAATAAAATGAATTCTACCCATGACAGGATTAAGCTTTGCTACTACAATGAGACCTGCTTTATAAAAATAACCCTCATAATGATATGGCCTATTGCCGAGACCCTCCTACAGCAGATCCTGTCCTTGTTGGGGACAAAACAAGTCTTAGCACCATGCCAACATGACAGCTGCCAACAATGAATTCTTCCTGGTTCTGGGGAACCGTCACTCCATTTCTCCACCAAGGTAGCTAACCCTATCTGTGGTGACTGTGTTTCTTATACAAATATTTTATACAACTTTAATTAAGCAGTTGTTTTAGCACAGTGGATGCCATCTCTGTCATAATGGTAAGGAAGACGTTATTTCTTTAAAAGAATTTGGAAATACAGATTTATAGCCTGACCAAAACAATCTTCTCAGTTTTCTATATTATTTACTTCTACTTTTCTAAAACTTTGAGGGGCTACAGAGAATACAAGAAGTACAAAATATCCCTGCCTTCATGACACTTAAAGTAATATTTAAAGAGATAATATTAACAGAATTTAAAATAATTAGAAAACATTTAGCAGATGGAAATAAAGTCTATAGTACCAACTGCTACAGACTTGATTTCCTAATGATCTTTCTCCTATAATACCCATGAGGTGAGACAAGGTGAGTTTACACTAGCCAATCACAGGCATCCTTCTTAGCAGATCCCCCCCACCGCCAGCAGTATGTGTAGTAATCCACTGTCTCATGGAATTAAAGCAAGTATATGGTGGATACAGTAACAGTGAACATACCCTTGAGCCTGCCAATCTTAGGTGCTGTGTACCGCATGGCTGGCTCAGCCAAAGCCTGACTACATAAACTACTTTGAGGTGTGTGTGTGTGTGTGTGTGTGTGTGTGTGTGTGTGTGTGTGGTTTTTTGTTTTTTGTCTTCTCAAGACTGACTTCTTCTTCTTTTTTTTTTTTTCTCAAGATTTTATTTATTTGACAGAGAGGTATCACAAGTAGGCAGAGAGGCAGGCAGAGAGAAAGGGAGAAGCGGGCTCTCCGCTGAACAGAGAGCCCAATGTGGGGCTCTATCCCAGGACCCTGGGAACATGACCCAAGGCGAAGGCAGAGACTTTAACCCACTGTGTCACCCAGGCGCCCTCAAGACTGACTTTTATAAGCCCTGGTCATGTACTAAAATAAATAGTAAGTAACTGACAGGGTATCTTGGAAAGGTCCAGTGACTTTGATTGCCACAAAGCTTCTAACATGTAGTCCTAGTTCCTAATTTTTATAATCAACTATTAATGTATCTCAGACAGGTTCATTTATAATTTGAGACATGCAGTAGCCTATTTTGAATAAATTACCGGAGGAATCAGCAATAACTAAGAAAGACAAATTTATGTTCAGTCAAAGGGCACGTGTTTTAAAGATCTGAAACAGCACAAAAGATAAGAAGGAAAGGTATCAGTCCGATAGAGACAGATAGATAATAGCTCCTACCTGGCTTACCAAACAGACTCATATTTGACTTTAAGCTAGGCTTGTCAGGAGAGGATACACTGTAGCTTAAAAACTGTGTATCTTAACAGAAGGAGCTAAGCTAGATGACCAACAAAACTATGTAACTTCAAGCAAAGAAATATATACTACACAAGTCAGAGAGATTCCTTTGGTTTAAGTAGAAAGAGAATGATTTATTAAAAGGTAGTGCTTCATCTGTAATGGTTTTGAAGAATATCTGGCTGGGACCTTCACAACATTTACATCAAAAATAAACGTAGTGTCTGTACCTTCCCACCTTCAGTTATATAAACTCGTAATTCAAGCTAACTTTGGGAACATTCAGTTATTAACAGATTTTCTTGGTTTTAAATTCTCCCCATAACTAGTTTTGCTTCTACTGGCTAACGAAAGTATCACAATTTTCTTCTGCTTTCAAAAATTAAGTATTAAAGGGGTGCCTGGGTGGCTCAGTGGGTTAAGCCTTTGCCTTCAGCTCAGGTCATGATCTCAGAGTCCTGGGATCGAGCCTCGCATTGGGCTCTCTGCTCAGCAGGGAACCTGCTTCCCCCCCTCTCTGCCTGCCTTTCTGCCTACTTGTGATCTCTCTCTCTGTCAAATAAATAAATAGTATTTAAAAAACCTATAAAAGTTATTTTCTAGAAGTTATGAGCATAAGAATAAACACAATGAAACTTTCATCAGTCAAAACAAAACGAAATATATAACTGCAACTAAAAGAAGTGAAATTGTTTAATGTAAGAAAAACAAAATGTGGTAGGATAACAAGAGACAATCCATAATCTCCCAAGACATTCAAAAAGCCTTTTATATTTTTATTTATTAAGGCATCTTTGGCAATCAAATTTAAGACCCAAATAAATCAATATTTCATGTAACTTTAAAGGAGTATGCTCTAGATTAATACTTGTCTCTGAGAGAGATGAGGGAAGAGAAGGAAGAAGGGAAGCAGGAAGGGAGGGAGAAGAAAGACAGGGAGAAGGAAGTGGAGTGGGGAGAGAAGAGAACATGAGAAAGGGGAAGAAGAAATGAGAAGTAATAAAGTGATGTCATATAAACCAAGAGAAAAGTTCAATGTATCTTGTTTATTTATTTTTTAAAAAGATTTTATTCATTTCTTTGACACAGAGAGAGAGAGAGATCACAAGTCGGCAGAGAGGCAGACAGAGAGAGAGGGGGAAGCAGGCTCCCTGCCGAGCAGAGAACCCGAGGCGAGGCTCGATCCCAGGACCCTGAGATCATGACCTGAGCCAAAGGCAGAGGCTTAACTCACTGAGCCTTCCAGGCGCCCCCAATCTATCTTCTTTAAAATAGAATAAGAATATATTTCATTATGAGAATAAATAATAAGGGAAGATGAATTATTAATATTCTAACTCAGGGGTAGGGGTGGGAGCTAGTAGAAACAAGAACAACAAAAAGCAACAGAACTAGGCCTACTGACCTAAGAATAAGATCACTATGGAGCCACCTGCTTTTCTCGAGGAAGGAAAACTTAATCTCTATGAGTAATATAAATGGCTGGAAGATAATGCAGAACAGGGAAAGACACTCTCTCCAAGGAGCAGATAGTAATTAATCAAAGGAAATTAAATATTCTGAGTTCAAGACAAAAAAAAAAATTTGAGGTGAACAGATACTAACATGGCAACTACATGCAATTCAGCAAATTTAAAAAATAAACAGCAAACTACGTATGAAAATTTAGACAGATTTTATCATAGTAAGTATTCCTAAATAAATGCCTGATCTTGCTTTGAAATCTGACATTTGGAAGGGCTTTCTTTGCATCTAAAAATGACTGGAATTCTTATAGAATGTTACTACTACTAATGGAACTTAAATAGCCAAGGCAGTTGACATATCTAGAGTGAGACAGAGTGGTCATGCTAGTTCTTACAGGAATTATAATATTCTTGAATATAACTAAGAAATTAATATAATTATAAATTAATATACATAATATAGCTCAAAAAATTCTAAGTGGAAATCTATACTAGTTCACAAATGCAAATCTAAGTAATTCATTTTTTATTATATATATAGTCAACTCTTAGAATATTACCTGATATACAGATTAGTTATGGAAAGTATGTTGCTTTAATAAAATATTTAGAATTACCATGAACCAGAAGGAAATCCTTATTAGATGTGCCTAACATGTGAAACTATATAGTTACCAAAGACTCACCACTGACCCCACCACAACTTTGAAACTTTCCTCCTACCAATAAGACTATGGCATCTCCCACCTTTAGCCAAAGTGTATCCCCAGAACAAGGCAATGATTTCAGATTTCTACACAAAAAAGTGGTTGAAGAAGAGGAGGGAAAAAAGAAGGATCTTTTAATTGTCCAATCTGTCTTGCTATGAGAATTAAATGAGTTAATACACACAAAGTGTTTACAAGAGTGCATCTGGCACACAGCACACATTTAGTAACACTATTTCCCTCACACAAAAACAGAGTTTTACAAAAGTCCTAGTCTCCATAAACTATCTAGGAAGAATAAATAGCCTATATTTGGTAACCCTTTGGTTGATCTATTCAGGGTCAGTGCCTCGCCAATGCTCTTCAAGGCCCATCAGCATTAATTACAACAGCTACTTGGGTGGTCATTAACAACAGTGATTTTGTGAAGCTTTTTAAAAAAATGAACTTCATAAATGTCAAGCACCCGTTTTGCTGTTTTGAAACAACAGCTAACTTCTTTTCATGCTGGCTGCTCATACACTTCATTCCATAGTACAAGTACCACCAGATAAAGCCTATTCAATTAGTCAATCTTTTCTTTGGGAAGTTACTCAGGTTATGTCTAAAAAGAAAATCTCAATGATTTGATTTCGAATACATAATTCCATTGCAGAAAGGAAATAAATATATTAAAATCCAGTGAAATCCCTTGATAATATACCCTACCTTAACACTAACTTGGATATAAAGCAATTGGTGGTTAGCGTCCATCCTCCATAACAGGCTCACCCAGCCATTTCATCAATCTTATAATAACATAACTGTGTTTAATGCCATCCCACACTTTACCCCAACTGAATATTTGTGTTTCTATTTACAGCATTATGGTAGACTTTACCCTATCAGAAATTGACACAAAATATTCTTAAGTTTGAATGCCACATAAAGGAATTTACACTTTGACTCTCAGGTTTAGTTAGTATTACCTGAAAATGCGCTACATTGTTCCTGCTCTCCAAAACTGACCAGCCCACCCTTCCTATTTTCCCTTAATTGCTACCGTAATTTCTCACAGTCTTAGGATATCCACCTGCATAAAGCAGATACTAACAGGTATTTTTTAATTTAAATTTCAGTTAGTTAACATATAGTATATTTTTCGTTTCAGGGACAGAATTTAATGATTCATCAGTTGCATGTAACACCCAGGGCTCATTCCATCAAGTGCCCTCCTTAATGCCCATCACCCCCAGTTACCCCCACCTCCCACAACCTCCCCTCCAGCAACCCTCAGTCTGTTGTTAAGAGTCTCTTATGGTTTGCTTCCTTCTCTGTTTTTATCTTATTTTGGTTTTCCTTCCCTTACCCTATGTTCATCTGTTTTGTTTCTTAAATTCCACATATGAGTGAAATCATATGGTATTTGTCTTCCTCTGACTGATTTATTTCACTTAGCATAATATATCTAGTTCCATCCACATTGTTGCAAATGGCAAGATTTCATTCTTATTGATGGCTGAGTAATATTCGTGTGTGTGTGTGTGTGTGTGTGTGTGTGTGTGTGTGTGTGTGTGAGACATCTTCTTTATCTATTCCTCTGTTGATGGACATCCAGGCTCTTTCCATATTTTGGCCATTGTGCATCTTGCTCTAAGCACTGGGATGCATGTGCCCCTTCGAATCACTATTTTTGAATCCTTTGGATAAATATTTAGAGGAGTGCAATTGCTGGGTTGTAGTTTGTTCTACTTTAAACTTTTTGAGGAACCTCCAAACTGTTTTCCAGAGTGGCTGCACCAGTTTGCATTCCCACCAACAGGATGTTAACGGGTATTTTTAAAAGATATTAAAATCTGACTAAAATTATAAAATGAATTAAAGGGTCATTAAAAAGAACATTCTGGGGTGCCTGGGTGGCTCAGTCATCAAGCGTCTGCCTTCAGCTCAGATCATGATCCCAGAGTCCTAGGATCGAGTCCCACATCATGCTCTCTGCTCGGCAGCAGGAAGCCTGCTTCTCCCTCTCCCACTGCCCCCGCTTGTGTTCCCTCTCACTGTGTGTCTCTTTTTGTCAAAGAAAGAAAGAAAGAACATTCTATTGAAAAATGTTAATAAAGCATTAATGTGAATAAAGCATTTGGAATGTCACACATTGATGAGTTTAAGATTAAGAACCTCTAAGAGAAAATGTCATTTATGGATGAAGACCATGTAATGCTGTTTATTATTTCAAAGGTATAATCTAAACATTTTGATTATAAGTGCTAGAAGAGCAACAAATTTTTTTTTTAATTTCCAGAATCAGTAAACTAACTAGTTTTTCCAATAATTTTCACGTCCAAAACAGATAAAGTAAGGAAATCTGTCTGGGACAGTCCACCCAGTTCTCTGATCTGTCATATTATAGGACATAAAATGGATGGTAGTAACTATCAGAGAATTGGTCAAATCCTGTAATTCAAAGAACCAGTACCCCAAAAAATTATTTAGAAAGTGAGACTCTTTTTTTTTCCAAACACTTTTCTGCATCTAAATGTGGACACTGACAGTAAATATTATTTTTTTAAAAACACAAAGAAAACCCAAAATACGGAATAAGTTACAGGCATATTAATATTCAACACACTATTTACAATAAAGAAAACTAGGTAACAGAATGTATTGGTAAATTATGGTACTTAACACTTAATTATTATGCCACAACTAAAAACTATAGTAATAAGATGTATCTAGGGGTGCCTGAGTGGCACAGTCAGTTAAGCATCTGCCTTTGGCTCTAGAATCGACCCCCACATCAGGCTCCCTGCTCAGCGGGGAGTCTGCTTCTCCCTCTCCCTCTTCTCCTCCCCGTTTGTGCACGTGCTCACTTGCTCTGTCAAATAAATAAATAAAAATCTTCAAAAAAAAAAAAAAAAGGTACCTCACAGTAGGAAAAAGGTCTTGATATAAGGTTATATAGCTTTTGGTATAAAGTTAAGGGGGAAAAAAGTAAGATTTTGTATAAGCTATAATAACTATATTCAAGTTATGTAAAAATAAGGTATTTTCTCTTCTCAAAACATTAATAGTTATATTACAGCAATGGGAATAAATAGGTGAGGGTTTGCCTCTCTGAACTGCCTAAGATTTCTGCGATGTTGTTAAACTGCCTTATAATTATAAAACATACACCTGCATTTTTTTTAATTTAAGCAAAAAGGAAATACAAAGGGCACTAGAAAAAAAAATGGCATAAACTTACAACTCCATAACCTTGAGAAATTTGTCAACCTAAGCATCTGAGAACCTCATCTCTTATAATATTTGTGTTATCAGAATATTGTGTGATGGATGTGAGGATAAGATACAATTTGTTTAATGCTTATAGCTAACTATGTAATAACTGTTATGTAAGTGTTTGTGATTCTATGAAAAAATATTAACTCCTATCACTACATTATGCTAATTATTCTGTGAACCAGGTTGGACTTTTCCAGCCAAGTTCTATGAATTTTTCCCATGCATTTACTGCCTGCAATTCTAGCAGCAGCTGCTCTTAGGAGCTGTTAATGGGAGCCAAGGCCCAGAAGAAGAGATGATGCATATGATTCAATTCTATAAACCAAAGACTATTTTATCAACAATCATCATAACAAAATGTAGCTAACTATTCACTATAAGATATGCTGCACTACATAAGAAGTATAATTCCTAAAAATACAAATAATTCTCTAATGCTTATTTAACCTTTATTTTTTTATAGTAAGCTCTTTCTTTTTAAGATTTTATTTATTTATTTGACAGAGAGAGAGATCACAAGTAGGCAGAGAGGCAGGCAGAGAGAGAGGGGGAAGCAGGCTCCCCGCTGAGCAGGGAGCCCAATGCGAGGCTCGATCCCAGCACCCTGGGATCATGACCTGAGCCGAAGGCAGAGGCTTAACTCACTGAGCCACCCAGGCGCCCCGGGACTAAGTTCTTATAAAGATCTGCCACTGATATCCTAAATGGTAACAGATTAGAATTTCTTCTGCTCACTGCTTCTGCTTATTCTTGCCTTTCTATGACCATGTTAGGACTTCCAGACCCCAGAGCTTGGTATGACATCTTTTAACTATTTTTCTAGAAGATTTCTATTCATCCTTCAACCCAAACTCAAATACCATTTCCTTTGTGAAGCCTCCCTTGATCACCCAAGCAACATCTTCCTCCAAACTTGTCACAGAGGTTGAGGCAGGCAGATGTAGGTATAGTATACAGTACATTTTTGACCTCTAACACATATATTTTATGAGCCAGCAACACTGGCCTATGTCCAGGATTAAATCAGCCTATAAAGCCAGCCAGTTCTTCACAGGCCAAGATCTGGCAGAGTTAGGCTCACAATTTTCCATAATAACTCTTAAACAGATACATGACTTAGTAGCTATCTTAGCTGTCTTCGGTGTCCTTGGCCAAATAGGAACAATCTGAGTATATAAATAAAGAGGGTATTGCACTAAACCAGTGGCAAAGTTAGCATTCTTAGCATTCTTGTAGCTTACAAAAAGTTTGCAAATTAACTAACCAAATAAATCAATTGCTGTTGAAGGCTGTTGTTAAAGCAATACATCCATAATCCCTCTAAGAAAGACAGGAACTTTTCTACAACACTAACAATGACAACAGTAATAGCAGCAATTAACTTATGGAGTGCTACTTTGAGACAGACACTATCCTAAGCACTTTAAGGATATAAATTCACTTAATGCTCAACCCCACGTATGGAAGATAAAACAGAGGCACATTGATACAAAATACCTTGCCCAAAGTCACAGAGCTAGTGAATGGCAGAGCCTGGATTCAAGCCAGCATTGTCTGATTCCAAAGTCCATGCTGTACATGCTGCCTTATAACTGAAAGAAAAACGTAAGGTTTTTTAAGCCTGGAGAAAAGAAACGATAGTGAACTCATGACCATGTCCTACACTCAAAAAAGAGAAGGATTTCCCAGAGTACGAAATACACTATACTAAGATTCAGCACATGCATGTGTCCCACCCCCGATTCCTCCCTCTCTCGTACAACTGAAGCCAATATTTCAGGAAACAATATGAACTGGAACAAAAATCTGACAATTTCTACTCTATCATGTAAAAAAGGCTGGTCATAAATCAAAAAAGGTCCTACAATGCAGTCTGGAAAACACAGCACTAACCCCAAGATCAGCTTTACTATGCAACCATGTACTCCGGAGGAAGATGTAAACAAGATGCAGCTTACTGTTGCTGGCTTTAGATAAATGAAGCTAGGGAGGGGAACGTGGTATAATGGAGCCAGACATGAGTTACAATCCGTACTCCATCCCTACACAACAAATATATGATCTAGCAAGTCACCTCCCTCTTCAACCCAATGTTCTGACGAATGAGTGAGACACAATATATAAAACTCCTGGTGAATAACATAGATAAAGGAATATTTTCTTCCCCCCACACCAACTCTGGGAGTTTGTATCTCTTGGTTAAAGTAACTTTCATAAAGCAGAAGTTGGGTTATTTTGAAACAGGAAAGGATTCAGAAATTGATAACTATAACTTATTGAAGACTCAAGAACCATCCTATCTGGAAAAAAAATTTCTTTCCAAAGTGAGTCTGAGCTAACTTTCAGGCCGAAAAGTATCTACAGGAAAACTCTGCTCTTGCATTATGGGATCTGTGTCTCTTGGCAAAGAGGGCTTCACGTTCATCTGAAGAAACAATCCAGAATGAGCTACCCCCCCATCCCTTTGTTGTAAAACATAGTGTTACAGATGTCCAATGATCTTAAGAGACTGGAAGCGCCCAGGAGAGAAAGCGCCATGTTGTACTTACTTCTGTGCATTCAGCTCGAAACATGGTACCTAATGCAGTGCCTGACATACAATAATAGATGTAAAATGAATGTTTGCTGAGCTTAACCAAAGAAAAGTTTTCAGCTCTGGCTTAAGGAGAAAAGGTCCACCAAATGCAATTCTATATCATGTTTCATTTCTGTATGACTCCCCTTTTCCTCTTCTTCCTGCCTTTCCACAGTACATTTTTTTTACACCACCCACTGTTTCACTCTGCCTTTCCTAATGAAAATCTATTTAGCATTAACTTACTTCTCTATAGTTTTGGAATTGTTCTTCACATAGAAAACTGGTATTTCTTGAAAGGCCAGAAATTGAATAATGTACTCAAAGAACTTTTTTTACTTACTTTTTTTAAAAAAGATTTACTCATTTATTTGAGAGACAGAGACAGAGAAGGGGGAAGGGCAGAGGGAGAAGAACAGAATCTCAAGCCGACTCCACGCTGAACCCAGAGCCAGCCACTGGGCTTGATCCCAGGACCCCACGATCACAACTCAAGTCAAAACCAAGAGTCAGATGCTCAATCAGAGCCATCCAGGCACCCTGATATTTAAAAAAAAAAAAAAAAATCTTTAAGAGAATAATAATAAATTCATTACATGTTAGTATGTTTTCATGAAAAAAATATGTAAACAAGAATAGGTTTCATGAATGTATAACAATGTTTTCCAAAACAAAAATAATAAGAAATGTGGCACCATTCTACAGTGTTGCAAATCATTTTAAAGTGGGGCGTAATAGAGGACAGTACTTAATACTTCTGCATTCAGTCTGTTACATATGTTGCTCTGGTTAAATCACAAGAAGGAAATCCATCACACAGATGTGTAATGGGAAAAAGGAGTATTTTAATAGTTCTTTCATACAATTGTGGATATTCTTTGATACTACATCAAAACTCAATAAGTAGTAGTATCTTAAAAGTTAGCTGCAGTGCAGAACCTAAAACCATGACAATTTTCATACTTTTACATTAAAATCTATAGGTCTATCATATATTCTGAATGACGGATCCTTTAGGTGTGCGTGATTTTATAACATCATGCACTGAAACTAACTTTGTTCATTTTCTGAAACTAATGTGGCACTGTGTATGAACTATACTTGAAAAAAAAAATGAAAAAAGAAAAATACTGGTCAGTGGGTTATGCAAGTCCTCAAAATGTTGATACATTTCATTGTACAATTGGAAAAAAACCACTCATCTGACATTAATGTTATAACCAATCTCATTACAACAAAAAACAAACCATTAGGTACTGAGAAGCTGTCAAATTCAAAGGAATATTTACAAAGTTCTATATTTTACTTGAAAGCTCCAATTGTATCACTGGACACAAATACTACCAACTGGTTTCCTTAAAATGACAAGTGAGTTAATTTTTTTTAAAGATTTATTTATTTATTTATTTATTTGAGAGAGAGAAAGAGAGTGTGCAAGTCTGGCATGGAGCAGAGGAAAAGGGAGAGAATCCCCAAGCAGGCTCCCTGCTGAGCATAGAGCCTGACATGGGGCTTGATCACAAGACCCCAAGATTATGGCCCGAGCCAAAATCAAGAGTTGATGCTTAACCAACCAAGCCATCCAGGCACCCCATCATGGTTCACTTTTTTGATAAAATGTCTACTAAATGCCGAGCATGAATAACCATAATTTGTCTGTCAATAGTTCGTTAAAGTAAAAATTATGTTTGTTCCATGAAAAAACACCAGTTACCTCACAACTGAGTCATGCAAGTACTTCTCCTCCAGAGAGCCATCACACTCTGATATGCACAGAAGTGCTTCATCCGCCCCTCCCTCTATGTCACACTGAATAGTAAAGATGTACTCAAGGGCTGAGATTTAATAAAACTAATAATTTTTACTGCTTCATCAAAGACATTCTATATGACAATAAATACAACGATCACTAATAAAGCCTATTGCCACTGCCTTGATTAAAGCCAAGATGCCAGCAGTTTCACCCGCCATTGCTCTCGTGTCAGTGCAAATGTCAACACAGTGAAAAGGCCAAATTATGCCTTACTTCTACTATGGAAATGGTTTCGACCTTGCGGACCAGCTAAAAGGATCTCAAAGACCTCCAGAGGTCCGTGGATCACACTATGAAAATTGCTCTTGAAAAACACTATTTCATTCAGCATTATCTCCCATATGGTATGTTTATACTAGAGACTTTACCACATATATTTTATGTTATTCCATAGCCAACCATAGTAAATACATTCTAACTGATGATGACAGTTTCCTAAGCCAAGAGAAATTATGTGAAAAGGGCTCCAAAAGATTTTCACAACTGTGGACTGTCTGCTCTGCCACTGGGTAACTATCTAGGTGACCTTGGCTAAGTCACTTCTCTGAGCATCAGTAGGTAAGAGCCAGTCTAGCTTGGTGATTCTCACCTCAGGGGTGGGTAGCATATGGATGAAGATCAAATTCACTACAGATGATGAGCAGTGTTACTGATGGGAGTATGTTTCATATCTGAAAACTCTACAGGCAGAAAAAAGAACCACTAACCTAGCAGTATGAAAGTCACTCGTTTTATAACGACTCTCCAGTCCACTTTAGGTCTTCCTTATATATTGCACCTTCCTAGAACTTTACATACTTTTAATTATTCAGTTATTTACTTTTGATTGTTTGCTTAATTGTTAATTATTACCTAAGTATTTTCACTGTATTATAAATTCTACCAGAGCAAGAACTACTTCATTTCTCCAGGCTTGCTGAGGCTGAGCACATAGTAGCTTGTCAATAAATGTTTGCTAGTTAATAGACAAAACAGTTTTACAAGAACAGAATGGAATTAAGAATATTAAAAGAATATTAAAAGCTGCAAAGGATATATTTTCCTGTGGAAAAAATTAATTACATAATATGTTTTGAAAGAATCATAATCCACAGGCTATTTTGGACATAAAAGTAAGTCTACCTAAGTAAGATACAGAATGTTAAATACAACCATAGCTATGTGGCGTCAACCAGAAGCTGTCCTACCTCTGCCCAATTTCAGTTTAGAGATAAAGCTCTGCAACCAAATTTTTTGTTGGAATACTATCAGTGAACCTCATTTCCTCCACGAAGACACACTTATTGACTAATATTACAGGACTTAAATGACCATGCGAAGGATCTTAAACCAGTCTGGGCCGGTTGTATTTGTTGATAGATTAGTACAGCTTTCCAAAAATATTTTAAAAATATATAAATTTTTAAAAAATTTTTATTTTTTTAATTTCTTTTCAGTGTTCCAGAATTCATTGTTTATGCACCACACCAGTACTCCATGCAACACGTGCCCTCCATAATACCCACCACCAGGCTCACTCAACCTCCCACCCCCTGCCTCTTCAAAACCCTCAGATTGTTTTTCAGAGTCCATGGTCTCTCATGGTTCGTCTCCTCCTCCAGTTTCCCCCAACTCCCTTCTCCTCTCCATCTCCCCATGTCCTCCATGCTATTTGTTATGCTCCACAAATAAGTGAAAGCATATGATAATTGGCTCTCTCTGCTTGACTTATTTCACTCAGCATAATCTCTTCCAGTCCCGTCCATGTTGATACAAAAGTTGGGTATTCAACCTTTCTGACGGAGGCATAGTACTCCATAGTATATATGGACCACATCTTCCTTATTCATTCGTCCATTGATGGGCATCTTGGTTCTTCCCACAGTTTGGCGACTGTGGCCGTTGCTGCTATGAACATTGGGGTACAGATGGCCCTTCTTTTCACTACATCTGTATCTTTGGGCTAAATAACCAGTAGTGCGATTGCAGGGTTATAGGGAAACTCTATTTTTAATTTCGTAAGGAATCTCCACACTGTTTTCCAAGTGGCTGCAACCAACTTACATTCCCACCAACAGTGTAAGAGGGTTCCCCTTTCTCCACATCCTCTCCACACACGTTGTTTCCTGTCTTGTTAATTTTGGCCCAAAAATATCATTTGTTTTATTCTAATTAGTAGAATCCATTATGGCCTATAATTAGTAATTTATGAGTTCTATTTTACAGTCTATATTACTATTATAATAATGGAAAAGTATTATGAAGAGAGGAATAAATTATTTCCACTTGGAGCACTTCTTAAAATTAAAACAGCAACAAAAGCTACCATTTCATCAAGGCAGATTTTACAAGTATTATCACAAGAAAGGATAGTTTATAAGACAGAAATAGTTTTACAATGTCATGTAATCTTACAAGACTTAGAAAGAAGCAACTGAAAAGGTCAAATCATTAATCATACTTCCTTGCAAAGTTCCTGTTAACCTGCCACCCTAATTTCATAAACTCTGTCAATATGAAACTGAAAAAATGAGGTGACAATTTTTTCGAAGTTGGAAATGGATTCAACAGGCTTATCTGGCATTACAGCAAAGATTCAGAAACAGGATACATATAAATTTGCCATGTAGTTATAGAAACTTAGAAAAGAAATGGAAAGGGTAATTTAAAAAAGAAAAATCACTTACTGTAGCCATGTCCCTCAGGAAATCTTGGGAGACTCAAAACAAAGAAACACTTTAATTACGACTTTAATTAAGGACTGTAAAATCCACAATATGGAAACACCTTTAATCTCATTCCCACAGCTACATTCAATTCATCAATTTTCACAGGAATAACATTCTTTACAACTACTCCATAAATGGCCAACAAGGCCACTACATACCACAAAAGTACTAGTATATTACTCATCCATATAAACTCATTTAGTCACAGATGGAATGGACTAGTTGTACTGATGCTACCTTGGGTGACCTAGAAATCCCCAGAAGAAATTCAAACTACTCTCTATCACAGTCCTGGTTAACTGAGCGATGCCAGGAAACAAGCATAGCCTGCAGTATTGGAGACATTCACATTATTCTTACAAATAAATATATAAATGAATAAATAAGTATCTTAAAAACTGAATTGAACAGAGACCTAATGATGAAATTAATGACGGTTTCAATGTGGACTTCAAGATAAAGAAAGAAAATATGGAAGAGCATCCTCCACAGTATACAATTTCTACATTACTGTTCAGTATTGATGTTCCTATAGCCAAAATGAGTTACTACTTAACAACTGGGAAAAGTGTACAAATAAAACATAACAAACTTGAGCTTAAACTATTCTCCAACATTTTTGAAGGTGTGAACATTTTAAACTGGTTCAATATGGCAATAGAGTACACCTGAGCAACATTTTGTATAAAAGTTACATAAACTTATATCAAGGATAATGGGACATTAATTTTTTCCTAGAGATACAACACAAAGTTTGATACTATAAACATATGCTAAGAAACATACCTAAGGAAGTTAGAGGTACAAGGAAAATTATAAATCAAAGGTTATTCAAGCATAACAGAAGCTTGAAAATTAAAATGTACAGAAAATTAAAATGCTTAATTATAAGTAACTCTTGCCTCTTCAGTAATTCAACTTTTCTAGTAATATTTTATTAGCTTATTTTGTTACAGAATATAGATGACATTATATCTCAATTTTTTAAAAAGGATATGACTAATTCCACATCCGTTTCATCAAAAACACTAAAAGACGGTATTCTAGTTTTTTGAGATATTACATAATCAGTTATTAGTGGGCCAAATTATGTTACCAGTAAACACAAAAATATATAATTCAGCTCTAAAGTCAAGCACGAAAATTCCCCCTCTGCCTCTCATGTGTTTATTACTCTAGACTAGCACCCAATTATTCTAAATCACCACAGAACCAAAATACTATAGAATTACAGTAGAATTACAATTTTTAAATCTCTAGGCTGCTTTTGATGTAGTATTTTCAAATTACCTCAAAATATCTGATTATATAAAGCCTTATTTTATGCTCTCAGCAATCTCTAAGTTCTAGAGTTCCAAATATTGGATGGTCCTCAATAACTGTCAATTTCATTTCCCAGTTAAAATACGTTTCCAGGGGGCACCTGGGTGGCTCAGTGGGTTAAAGCCTCTGCCTTCGGCTCAGGTCGTGGTCTCAGAGTCCTGGGATCAAGCCCGGCATCGGGCTGTCTGTTCGGCAAGAAGCCTGCTTCCTCCTCTCTCCCTGCCTGCCTCTCTGACTACTTGTAATCTCTGTCTATCAAATAAATAAATAAAATCTTAAAAAAATACATTTCCAGGATTTTTACTGTTAAAGTATTATACTGCATGACAGAAACTGAGAACACTGACATCTTTTTTTTTTTAAGATTTTATTTATTTATTTGACAGAGATCACAAGTAGGCAGAGAGAAAGGCAGAGAGAAGGAAGCAGGCTCCCCGCCAAGCAAAGAGCCCGATGCGGGGCTCGATCCCAGGACCCTGGGATTACGACCTGAGCCAAAGGTAGAGGCTTTAACCCACCAAGCCACCCAGGTGACCCGAGAACACTGACATCTTTACGCTTAAAAGAGATTACAAACAAAACACAAAATCCAACCTCAGTCTCCTGTGTAAGAAATTAACCCAGGTAAAAATTAACAAACAAAAGTTCTTTCTATATTTAATCAAACATTACAAATGCATACAATAATTCCAAAGATGGCTGAACTAAAGGAAGCAACTTAAAATTGCGACAATCACACATTAATCCGAACAACGATCTTTAGAGGACAACCACAACCATAAGCCTTACTTCTAAGTTTTAAACTTGACCTTTTAAATTATCTGTCCTGGTAGCTCTGGAATGGGTTGTTATTATTACTTTAAAATCTTACAGACTAGGGGCACCTGGGTGGCTCAGTGGGCTAAGCCTCTGCCTTTGGGTCTGATCATGGTCTCAGGGTTCTGGGATCAAGCCCCACATCGGGCTCTTTGCTCGGCGGAGAGCCTGCTTCCCTCTCTCTCTCTCTGCCTGCCTGTGATCTCTCTCTCTCTCAAATTAAATAAAGTCTTAAAAAATAAAATAAAATAAAATCTTACAGACTTTTTACCTACTGTATGTTTCTCAATATATAACAGAAATAAAATAGGGCTGAGTAAACTATTTTAAAAGGAACTTATACAAACCAAATGAATTTATGATAAAATTAAAAGAAGATGTACATATTTCTTACATCTAGGCCTACAGAGAAAGTTTGTCAATAGAAACTAAATCAAACAGCAAAATGTGAACACCTCAATTATAACTGTAATTTGAGAATAGATGCTCATACTCTCAGAACATATGAAGAAAAAGAGTTTCAGAAGGTGAGAAAATTTTGCCTTTTATCATAAGCATATTTCACCATTATCAGCAAATTTGAATGGTAAAATTTTCAAATTTAGGCTCTGTTGCTAAACCCTAATTAATTTTTCAACAAAGTTATTTGTTTCATGTAAAATTTGTTGACAAATCCTTATAAATTATGTACACAAATTTTTCCTCACCCACACAATGAAAATAAAATCAAAGCAATTAATTTTTTAAATGCTTGTAGCTACTGAAATACATAGTTTTAAAAGCATCCTTCAGGCTTTAAAATAAAAACCTAACCTATGAGAGTATATTAAAGAATAATTAGATGTAGGTTTTAAAAATCAAAAAATTAAATTAGATAAAAGTAATACCAGATATTGCAGAAACATGACCTAAACAGCATACTTCCTCTTTTTTTTTTTTTTTTTTAAGATTGAATTTATTTATTTGGGACCATGAGAGAGAACATGAGCGGGAGAAGGTCAGAGGGAGATGCAGACTCCCCACTGAGCAGGGAGCCTGATACGGGACTCAATTCCAGGACTCCAGGATCATGACATGAGCTGAAGGCCGTTGCTTAACCAACTGAGCTACCCAGGAGCCCAGCATACTTCCTCTTTTAATTGAGGTATAATTGACATATAATATTATATTAATTTCAGATGTAAAACTGACTTATTTGTATGCATTGCAAAATGATCACCACCATAAGTCTAGTTAACACCTAAAAAGAGTACCCTGTTTCTATGAGAAACTCACCCAAAAAGAACCATTAAAAATATAACCATCCTTAATGTCAGTTGAACTACATGAATATTAATCCCACATAAAGAAAAAGAAAGAAGACATTAACACTTAAATGTTATAGGTTTGTCTGTCAACTCTATAATTTTAGACTATTTTATATTCAATAGACATTTATTTTAAAAAGGCTAATTTTATTTGTGCTTGTAAAAATATATATATATGTATATATATGTATATATATTTTTTACAAGCATAAATATATATATATATATATATATATATATATAAACCATCTTACTTATTTGGCAGGATGCAGAGTATAAAACTCCTCCCAGAACCAGAAGAAGCAAAAAAAGTCTCACAGCAGCCAAAGATGGCAAAAATTAACATGCTAACAACAATAACAAAACAGAAACAAAAAAAGTCATACACTCTACTAATTGCTTATTCCCTCTTCTCCTGCACAAATTATAAAAAAATTTTATAATTTGGGGCCGCCTTCCTCCAGCCCCAGCCCACAGCTTACTGGAAACAAAAAACTGAGAGAAACTGAGGCATGGGTAGAGGCTGCAAGCCCACACCAACAACAATAAGAAGCAACAATTAACAGAAAGGGAAAACCAAAAAATGAAAGTAATAGTCAAAAACTCTAAAAGCTGTAGATAGAACTACATATGCCAAGACTCTGTGAGGCATTTTATACCACAATGCAATAATTTATACATTATAAAGATGTTCAATTATATCATCTGCAAAGAGTCAGTGTTTGACTTCCTCTTTGCCCAAATAGAAGGCAACGAACTATAATTCTCATGACCCTTTATACTTCATCTTGTATTCCACTTACAGAGACAAAAAGGTGCAGGGGGAATAGATGTGTAAGCCTGATGACAATCCCGACTCCATCTTTGGCCCAATTTGTCCCAGGATGGAAGTTAATGTGTGCCCTGGCAGGAATGCAGGGAGCTTTTTCTGATCTTCCCTAAAGTTGTTTAGATAACTAGTAGAGATAACATAGTTTCTTCTCCTCCCTCCCCTCCGGCACACAAATGGCACCACTTTAGATAACTGCCCTTTGACCTCATCACAACACAATAAAATCTATGGATTAAGGTCCAGGCTTTGCAGAGAATAGCTGCATAGCAACTGGATTGCCATCCGTCTGATCCCCCCGCCCCGCCCCTGTCAGTAAGTGACCCTAAATAAATCTCCGTGTAAATGATATGAAGTGGCTTGCTTTTTTTTTTTTTCAGTCTCAAAGTGCCTTCTCAGTGTGGAGGACACTTTATTGCCTTTACCTTCTTATCCAAATAAACCAGTATTAAGGAGATCCTCCCAACTTGTATTTTGAAAAGCTTCAAAGCTACAAGCAAGTTAAAAGAGCAGTACAACAGAGACGATATATCCTTTCCGATGGACACCATATACATAACATTTCGTCACATCTGTATTCTAAATCTCTCATTTTCCATATATACGTATACCCACATATATATATGTATATATATACATACCACACACAAGCCATACTTTACTTTAATTACACCATTTTTTTTAAAGACTTTATTTATTTATTTGACAGAGAAAGATCACAAGTAGGCAGAGAGGCAGGCAGGGGGCGGGGGGTGGGGTGGGGGGTGGGGAGCAGGCTCCCCGCTGAGCAAAGAGCCCTATGCGGGACTCGATCCCACATGACCTGAGCCAAAGGCAGAGGCTTAACCCACTGAGCCACCCAGGCACCCCTTGTTACACCATATCACATGATACTTCACACCTAAATTCACCAGCTGGTATCTTCCAGGAACAAAGACATTCTTCTATATAACCTGATTCTACATAACACCATTCAGTAATATCATCTGTATCAGTTAACAACTGATGCCCAACAAAACATTTCCAAAATTTAAAGGTTTAAAAGATAGGCATGTTACTGCTTATGAGTTCCTTAGTCAGGTAGGTGGCTTTGTCCTAGCAAGTTAACTTATGTGTCTGTGGTCAGTTTTGCTAATCTACATTAAGATCCCTCACATGTTTGGGAGTTGGCTGACGATAAGCTAGGATGGCCTCAACTGGGAAAACTGAATTCTCCGCCACCGGGTCTTCTACTCTCTAGTAGATTAGCCAGAGCCTGATCAGATAGCAATGCCACAGTTCCAAGAAAGTGAAGCACATAAGTAGGAGCTTAACGGGGTGCCTGGATGGCTCAGTGGGTTAAGCCGATGCTTTCGGCTCAGGTCATGATCCCAGGGTCATGGGATCGAGTCCCGCATCAGGCTCCTTGCTCGAAAGGGAACCTGCTTCTCTTGCTGCCTCTGCCTGCCTCTCTGCGTGCTTGTGTGTACTCGCTTGCTCTCTATCTCTCTCTCTCTCTGGCAAATAAATAAAATCTTTTTTTTTTTTAAGAAGGAGCTTAAGAAGCTTATGCTCATAAATGGCACACCATCATTTCTGCCACGTTCTGTTGGCCAGCCCATATTTATGAGGTGCAGAAACGGCCTCCATCTCTTAGTGAGAGTAGCTGTAAAGTCACATTGCCAAGAGCATGGGTACAGGAAAGATGAAGAACTGTGACCATTTTTGCAATCTGTCGTATCACCTAATATCCAAATTTCCCAAATTATCTCCCAAATTGTTTCTTTATTGTTTTTGGGGGTTTTTGGTGGTTCCTTCCTACTCTCTCTCCCTCTCCTCCCATTCCTTTCCTCCATTAGAAGAAATAAGGAGATCAAATCGGGGGCTCCTGGGTGGCTCAGTCAGTGCAGTGTCTGCCTTCAGCTCATGTCAGGACCCCAGCATCCTGGGACTGGTCTCCCTGCTCAGCGAGGAGTCTGCTTCTCTGGCTCCTGCTCCCTCTCCCTCTGTGTGCTTGCGCTCTCACAAATTATAGGTTTCTATGCTTGCCATGAATCCTTTAATTTTTTTTTTTTAAGATTTACTTATTTGAGAGAGAGAGAGCAGAGGAAAGGGGCAGAGGGACAGGAAGAGAGAGAATCCCAAACAGATTACATGATGAGCATGGAGCCCTACACAAGACTCAATCCCACGACCCCAAGACCATGACCTGAGCCAAAATCAAGAGTCAGACACTCAACTGACTGAGCCACCCAGGTGCCCCACCATAAATCCTTTAATTTAGAGCAGCACCCTACCTTTATTTCTTTCGTGATATTCCCATTTCATAATATTCAGTTGCTCTTAAGAAAACTAAAAGGACTAGATTTTAATGTCTCTAAATACTCACTTCATATTGTATAAAATAAACCCTAAATATGAAATCATGTTTTTTGCTTAAAGATAAAAATCACCTAATCATAGGTCACTATATATTCTGCATGTTCTATACGGTACTATACTTGTGGGCCCAAATTAAGATTTTCCTATGTTCTTCTCCAAGTCCATCTCCTCTCTCATCAGTTCCCTACTTTTCCACAAAAAGAATTTATGCCAATACAGTAACCCCTCCCTTTTCCAGTTTCACTCTCCATGGTTTCAGTTACTCATGGTCAACCTGGTCTGAAAGCAAACGACTGTCCCCCTAACATATCATCAGAAGGTCAATGGTAGCCTATGTCATTCACCTCACATCGTATCACTTAGGCATTTTATCATTTTACATCATCCCAAGAAGAAGGGTGAGTACAGTATGTATTTTGAGAGAGACACCACATTCACATAACTTCTATTACACTACAACTGTTCTATTTTATTATTCATTACTGTTGTTAACCTCCTACTCCGCCTCATTTATAAATTAAACTTCATCATAGGTAGTATGTACAGGAAAAAACATAGTACATATTGGGTTCGGTACTATCCATGTTTTCAGGCATCCACTGTGGGTCTTGGGATATATTCCCCATGGATAAGGGGGGACTACTGTACAGATACTCAAAACCCCAGTATAAAGCTTTCCCTGATTCTTCCAAGCAATTAGTGTTCGCAGTTCTTCCTCTATGCTCCCTGTACCTACCTGAGGCATTGCTGGTGAACACTTTTAATATGACACAAGCAGCCTGACTTTCCCCAGACCACTGCACCCTGGAGTAAAAATTGGTCTTATTCCAATTTTATTTTATTTTATTTTAAGCCCCTAGTTGTTAATTCTGCCAGCTATTGCAGAACTCCAACCCTCAAAGACTCATTTGGTACTTGGAAGCCATTTCTCACGAGTGTTCACAAATGGGTCTTGTGGCTATTTTGTGACATCCACCAGTTCCGCCTCTTTAACTCTGGCCTAAAACCCACTTACTCTGCACCCATCTTTTCTTTCTTTCTTTTTTTTTTTTAAATTAGCATGGGCCCTACCACTGTCTACCTATTCTTCCTTATGTCCTCCCTCCCGACTACGGTGTGGAAGGAGACATTATGTTACAAAGTTTTGTCATCTCCCCAGCGTTATTCTGATCTAACACTGTCTATTTTTTCTGCAGCAACTCACTGTGAAATGTTTGTCTGTACGTGAATTATTTTCCTGCTCTTTCCTCATCATTAACCACATGCAGAGGCAGAAGTAGTCACAACAGATATGAACAAACTCCTCTGAGACAGAAATTCCTGAGTAAGCAACAGAAAACCCTCCAGACACAAATTGGAAGCATCTGATTCACTGAGCAGTACCTGTGGGCAGACCTGGGCTGAGCTGGAACTTGCTCTGGACAAATTCTGCACCGAGAACTCAGATTCCTCTAGCATAGCATCACTCGGACTCTGACTCTGGGCACCACATAGTATAAAGTGGCTCCGGATCAGATGCTATAAATTCACAAGTAGAACTGACTTCCCCTGAATAAGTAAGCATTTTTATCTTCATTATCATCTGGTTTAAATTAACATTTACTTCCAAGCATAACGTAGCAAGCTCTGCCTTGTTATCTATGTTTCGTTCTGGTAAACTTGGGAAGACCAAAAAGATTTCCCTATTACCTTGTTCCTCTTCATTGCATTCCTAAATTTACCTGATCCCAGGTTTGTGTTTCATACTGAAACTCATAAAATCGAAAGGTTAGTACCCCTGGGGAAAAAAAAAATATATATATATGTTTATAAAAAATAAAATTATAAAAAAAAAAATCGAAAGGTTACGGCACTAGCATCTCCAACTCACACTCAGAGGAAACATCATAGTTTAACTGAGCATACACGAGGCCAGAACAAAACAGGGAGAGCCACCTTTGCCTCCAGTGGAATAGTTTCTCACAAATGCTATCTGGTCATTCGCTCCTACTGTATCTGAACTTACTCATAGTATGTGTGACTTACGTGAATGACTGGTACTGACCTGGCCAGGATTCCCTCTCTACTCCTACACTGCTGACAGCCATAGCCTGACAAACACGTGTATGTGTTAGCACTAAACACATAATACTATGGTAACACAGGAGGTCTTGAGATGAATTACTTTCATCCAGAAGCTCTCTACACCACAGCAATATTATCCAAAATACCTATATCCAGTTACCCAAAATGAGGGGAAAGAGGGAGATAGGAGTATTACTATTATGAGCTTGATGAAGTCTGATGAAATTACCCTAATTTAAATCCTACACAACTTCTAATAAAATCTCCAAGAGAATGAAGAGTTTATAAGACATATAGTTGATATTTACCTCTCTGTCATGCTTACCAACAAAGAGTATGAGATAAAGCAATAAAAGGCAGAGTGGTCCTCTGAGCTATGAGACGCACAAAAAATATAGGAAGATTCTGCCCAAAGACATTAACTGAACTAATTACTAAACCATGGGACTATTTCTTAATCCAGGACGAACTTCCCAGTATTTTAAACCTAAGAATTCTGATGATGCCTCATAAGATGTTAGTTGTTCCTAATAGTTCACGTAGTTTTCCAGTGTGATGGAAAGCAGCCAATATACCATGGTTATGCTTTTCTTTTTCCTAAAACCTATTTAAAATATCTTATATATAGTGTTATAAGGTAAAATACTGGTTTGAGAATTATACTGAAGTATAATTAAAAGTATCATCAATTTTACTTTGTTTATCCTGTTAACCCAGAGTTTGGCCAATAATAAAATCTTTTTACTCTATTATCTTAGAGTAAAAAAACAAAATACAAACTACAAAAACATGACTCTTGATCCTAATTATCTATTTTAAACAATGGAAACTTTTGATCCATCACCTAAGATAAAAACAGAGAGGGAGACAAACCATAAGAGACTCTTAACTACAGGGAACAACTGAGGGTTGCTGGAGCGGAGGTGGTGAGGGGTTAAGGAAATTGGGGGATGGGCATTAAGGAGGGCACTTGAGTGTTATATGAGCACTGGGTGTTATATACAACTGACGAATCACTAAATTCTACCCCTAAAATCAGTACACTATATGTAAACTAAATTGAATTTAAATAAAAATTTTTAAAGAAAGACTTACTTTTTTGAAAGCCAACTACAAGGATACCTAGGTGGCTCAGTCAGTTAAGTGTCTACCTTTGGCTGAGGTCATGATTCCAGGGTTCTGGGATTGAGCCCCCCACGTTGGGCTCCCTACTCAGTGGGGTGTCTGCTTCTCCCTCTCCCTTTGCCTCTCCCCACCAGTTTATGCTCTCTCTTCCTCACTCTCTAATAAATAAATAAAATCATTTTAAAAATCAAAATAAAAAGCCAACTATAATACCAATATCATATCCCCCAAATTAATAATTCTTTAATATTATTAAGTAGCCAATCATTAAATAAATCAATTCTTATATTTCTCTGAAAAAATAAAGATGATATATACAATACCCCTGTTCACTAGACAGTCATTGTTTGTAAATACTTATATTTCAACTAAAGGCACAATCTTAGTTTTATAGAAGAAGACTTCTAAGTACATTTTATTCAAACTGATCTATATCATGTTGTATTTGTGGGCCTCTAGATCGCATTTTCTCTTTTAACTCTCTTCCCACCTCCTATGTTCATATGTCCAGGTCCACATACTTTTGCTTTAATGGAGAACTCAGTCCAGGCACTTTATTAGTACACTTAACATAATATCACAGATATTTTCCTGAAATTTTTTATCAAAGCATTTTCTTCTGAACTGTTCCTGCTTACTTCTAATATTTCTCCTAAACTTATTAAATTTTTTTTTCAGAAAAATCTGAGAAATGTTGTTAAAAATAAATTATGTCTTATAAAATAACTTCTATATTAGAACTCTTGAGTATGGATAGTAATTCAACTTGTTGGATGACCTTAGTATTATGAGATTTTTTTGTTTACAGCCACGTTCATGAACTTGGACATGGATACCAAGTAATAAAAAAAGAGGGAAAACTGCCTTATTTTAGGAAACCAGTATAATCTTTGTTCCAAAAACCTAATAAACAATACAACAACAAAAAGTCCCCCATTTATTTGTCAATATAAAATTAAAATCCTAAATAAAATACAAATTTTATAAATAGAGCAATATATTTTTTAAAAATACAAAGCAATCAGGGCACCTGGGTGGCTCATTCAGTTAGGCATCTGACTCTTGATTTTGGCTCAGGTCATAATCTCAGGGTTGTGAGATCAAGCCACACATGGGGCTCTGGGCTCGGTATGGAACCCACTTGAGATTCTCTCTCTCTCCTTTTCTGCCTATCCCTCCCCACTTCTCTCTCTTTCCAGCCCCCCCCCAAAATACAAAATGATCAGGTAGGATTTACTATAAAAAAACAAGAATGGTTTAACATTCTGATAAATATTCATGTAATTCTCTGTATGAATGGGTCAGAGAGATAAAAAGCAAGATTACATCAAATATTCAACAAAAGCACTAAATTTCAACATCTATGATAGACATAGAATGAAATTTCTTTATTTAACAAAGATACATACCAAATCCATCGTACTTAAAAAAAAAAAACATATTAAAATAAAAGGTATTTAACCCAGTACACTATTTTCCTTTAGTTTTTGCTTAGGAATGGGGTGAGGAGTAGAGACCAACGCCAACTCCCAGCTGGTAAGAGAGACAGAGGAAATACCGTTAGGCCTAAATATGGTCTGCCTCTGGCTATGTGAGGCCACTTGTCCAGCACAGCCAGAGTGGTTCTAGATCTCAAAAATCAAGTAGGGTTGCCTCAAGGGGTGTGAGGGGAGGGGACAGGTAAAAGAGGGTAAAGACCACCTGTACTAGCAAAGGACCTCTCATCATCTTCATGACAGTCAGAAACATAGCAGCATCATCCCTGGGGTGCGCAACTGGAGACTCCAAGAAAGGAATTTGTCCTTCCAGTGGTGGAGAATACTGCAAGTGTTCTCAATGAGGTGAATTCTTGTGCACTCCCTTTACATAAAAGGGGCTTCTATCCCGTGAATCTATCTGTAAATCTATTACTGTAACCTTTGTGACAACCACTCACAAAATGTCTGACTCTGGTTTCACATCCTGGCTCAACCACTTAGAATCATGTGTCCCTAGGAAAATCATAACCAGTTTGTTCATTTGAAACCTGTAATAACACTACTTTCTCCTCTGTGAGGAAAACATTAGACAAAGTGTTTAGCATGTATAAATTGTATTGCATGATGCTGGCACAGTGAGTGTTAGCTATTATTAGCTATTACCATAATGTTATCTTGCTAGAGAATTTTTTTTTTATAATTTCTAAAGTTTTAATCCCAGTATAGTTAACATACAGTGTTATGTTAATTTCAGGTGTAACACAGTGATTCAACAATTCCATACATCTCCTGGCGCTCACCATGACAGATGCACTCCTTAATCCCGATCATCTATTCCACCCTTCCCCCCACCCACCTCCCCTCTGGTGATCATCACTAAAAGTCTGTTTCTGGGTTTCTCTCTCTCTGTTTTTTTTTTTCCCTTGGCTCATTTGTTTTGTTTCTTAAAATCCACATGAGTGAAATCACATGGTATTTGTCTTCTTCACTTAGCATTATTCTGTCTAGCTCCATCCATGTCACTGCAAATGGCAAAATCTCATTCTTTTTATAGCTGAGTAATATTCCACTGTATGTATATACCACCTCTTCTTTATCCATTCACCTATCAATGGACACCTGGACTGCTTCCATAATTTGGCTATTATAAATACAATGTTGCTATAAACATAGGGGTACATGTACTCCTTTGAATTAGTGTTTTTGTGTTTTGGGGATAAATACTCAGTAGTACAATTACTGGACTGGACAGTTCTATTTTTAACTTTTTGAGGAAACTCCTACTAGTGTTTTGCACAGTGGCTGCTCCAGTTTGCATTCCTATCAACAGTGTAGAAGGGTTCCTTTTCCTCCATATCTGCCCCAACACTTGTTTCTTGTGTTGTTGATTTTAGTCATTATGACAGGTGTAAAAGGGTATTTCAGTGTAATTTTTCTTTTCTTTTTTTTTTTTAAGATTTTACTTATTTATTCAGAGAAAGAGAGTGTGTGTGCGCACATGTGAGCAGGGGGGCAGGGGCAGAGGGAGAGAGAAAATCTCGAGCCGACTCCACTCTCAGCACAGAGCCCAACTGGCAGAGCTGCATTTCATGACCTGAGCCAAAACTAAGAGTCGGATGTTCAACCAACTGAGCCACCCAGGTGCCCCAGAGTGTGGTTTTGATTTGCATTTCTCTGATGATAAGTGATGTTGAATATCTTTTTATGTGTCTGTTGGCCATCTGGAGGTCTGTTCATGTCTTCTGCCTATTTTTTAACTGGATTATTCATTTTTTAGGTGTTAAGTTGTATAAGTTCTTTATATATTTTAGATACTAACCTTTTATTGGATAATTCATTTGCAAATATCTTCTCCCATTTAGTAGGTTGCCTTTAGTTTTGTTGATTGTTTCCAAAGCTGTGCAGAAGCTTTGTATTTTCATGTAGTTCCAATAGTTTGTTTTTGCTTTTATATCCCTTGCCTCAGGAGACACACCTAGAAAAATATTGCTAGGGCCAATGCCAAAGACATTTCTGCCTGTGCTCTCTTCTAGGATTTTTACGGTTTTGGGTCTCACATTTAAGTCTTCAACCCACTTTGAATTTATTTTTATGTATGGTGTAAGAAAGTGGTCCAGTTTCATTCTTTTGCAGGTAGCTGTCCAATTTTCCCAATGCCATTTGTTAAAGAGACTGTCTTTTTCCCATTGGATACTCCTTCCTGCTTTGTCAAAGATCAACTGACCATATAATCGTGGGTTTATTCCTGGGTTTTCTACTCTGTTCCATTGATCTTTGTGTCTATTTTTGTGCCAGTGCCATATTGTTTTGAGGACTATAACTTTATAAATTAAAGTCAGAATTGTAATGCCTCCAGCTTTGATTTTCATTTTCAAGACTGCTTTGGCTCATGGGGTCTTTCTGTGGTTCTATATAAATTTTAGAGTTATTTGTTACAGTTCTGTGAAAAATGCTGTTAGTATTTTGATAGAGATTGCATTAAATGTATAGACTGTTCCAGGTAGTCTCAACATTTTATTAATATTTGTTTTTCCAACCCATGAGCATGGAATGTTTTTCCATTTGTTTGTGTCATCTTCAGTTTCTTTCAATGATGTTTTATAGTTTTAAAGAATATAAGGCAGGACACCTGCCTGGCTCAGTTGGTGGAGCATGTAACTCTTGATCACAGGCTTGTGAGTTCAAGTCCTATACTGGGTAAAGAGATTACTTAAAAATAAAATCGTTAAGAAAAAGAAAGACTCTGGGGCTTTCACCTTTTTGGTTAACTTTATTCCTAGGTATTTTATTTTTTTGGTGTAATTGCAAATAGGCTGCCTTCTTAATTTCTCGTTCTGTTGCTACATTATTAATGTATAGAAATGCAACAGATTTCTACACATTGATTTTGTATCCTGTGACCTTACTAAATTCATTTATCAGTTCTGGCGGATTTTTTTTGGTGGAGTCTTTAGGGTTTTCTATACACAGTATTATGTCATCTGCAAATAGTGAAAGCTTTACTTCTTCTTTACCTTTTATTTCTTCTTGTTTGTTTGACTGCTATGGCTAGGACTTCCAGTACTATGTTGAATAAAAGTGATGAGAGTGGACATCCTTGTCTTGTTCCTGACTTTACAGGGAAAGTTCTCAGTTTCTCCCCATTGATTATGATATTCATTCGTGGCCTTTATTATGCCAAGGTCATTGGAAAATTTTAATACCCTGTAAAGTAAGCATTCCTATAGTTCTGATTTTCAATAATATTACAGGGCAGACTTAGGAACCTTTATTGGCTGGCCTTATAATTACATTAAAATCTTAACCCTTTATACCATAGACTACAATACCTTATATGTTCTAGTTTCTGCCTTCCTCTCCAAATTCACTTCCTGACAACCCTACCTTTTCTATCAACCTACCAAATGTCAACAAAACCAGACTTTGTGCCTCTCCAATATGCTCTAATACATTTCCTTCTTAAGGTCTTGAATTATGCTGCCATTTTGGCCTGGAAGGCTCTCTCTGCTAGGACTACCTCCTGTGCATGGTGTAATTCTCAACTAAAAGGTCACCTCCTCAGAGGCTTTCTCTGACTACATACAATAGACACTTCTACTATCTCTCTCTCTACCGTTTTGCTTTACTTTATTTTATTCTCAACACTTATTACTACATAAAACTGTATTAATTTATTAGTGCATTTGTATATTGTCTGTCTCTAAGCACTCCCCTCCATGAAATGTAAGCATCATGAAGGCAGAGACTTAGATCATATCCAAGAGTATCCAGCACACAGTGAGCACACTGTATTTGTTGATCAAACTATGTGTCTGGGCTGATGTCCCACAGCTTAGCCCATTACTAATTACTACTACCATCAAAGTCAAAGGCCAAGAGAAGGTCACTCTAACTACAAACCATTTGAATTTATTAATGGTAGATTTTTTGAAAAGGTGGTAAATTGGGGTGCCTGGGTGGCTCAGTCAGTTGAGCATCCAACTCTTCATTTCACCTCAGGTCATAATCTCTGGGTGGTGAAATCAGTGAGATCAAGCCCTGAATCAGGCTCCATACTCAATACAGAGTCTGTCTGAGATTCTCTCTCTCCCACTCCCTCTTCCCTCTACCCCTCCCCCTCTGTAGGCACACACACTATCTCTCTAAAATAAATAAATCTATAAACATACCAACAAACAAAAAAATAAATAAATAAAAGGTGGTAAAGAATATGTATAATTGGGGTCAATGATTAAAGCCCACTGATCTTCATACAGAGGTATGGACAAAAAAAAAACCAATTTGTATAGTATAAAAAGAAACAAGCACGTTTTCAAAAGTACAATATACTAGTATTTCAGTGACTGGGCAGGGAACTAATGATTTGTTCTTTCAAAGAATGGGATAAACTACATTTTATACCCAATAAAATGATGTCATGCATTAGAACTTTATCCAAACTATTGTTTAAGGGATTCACAAAGTTAAACAAGTTTCTTTAAACCCTATACAAACTATTTAAATGTTTACTGTGGATCACTAGCCTGGGAATATAACATTCAAAGTTTCTCAAACCTAACTGACTATGGAATGCCTTTCTTTAAACTATAAATTTACATATCCTGGAAATCAATTTAGGATAAGCTTCTATAGAGATCATAAAGTTATTGTATTAGCAACTCTGAGAGCCTACCACTTAGCTTGATCCTTAGTAGTTTGGAGAACAAAAATTGTTTGTTTGTTTTTTTCCAATTGCTTTCTTCAGCCTAAGTTTTTAACCACAATAGCCTGGCTCCTCTATTCTTTAATACTTGTTTTCTTCCAACACTTCTATCAATTTATTTATTTTCTTATTTTACTACACTGTATAAAAATCTCTAAACCCTCACTGCATAAAGGGTCTAAATAGTTGTGGGGATCTTTGTCTTTTTTTCCTTCTCTTTTTATTTAAATGCAAATAGCTCCAGTACTCCCATATATAATACAATATTTACTTTCAATTTTGGTAATTAAGGGATGCCTGGGTGGCTCAGTCAATTAAGTGTCTGCCTTAGGCTCAGGTCATGATCCCAGGGTCCTGGGATTCAGTCAACAATAGGCTCCTTGCTCAGTGGGGAGCCTGCTGCTCCCTCCGCCTGCCACTCCCCCTGCTTATACTCTCTGAGAAATAAATTTTTAAAAGTTAAAAAGATAAAAATAAAACTGTGGTAATTAATATTTAACAGGTTTTGCTAATTTCTTCTTATTCCTATTTTACTTAGAATTTCTACTGGGAAAGACTACTAAATTTTATCAAATGTCAATATTATCATATAACATATCATGTGATTTGTAACTTTTCCCTTATCTAATAATGAGTTTCACTGAAAACTTATGGATGGCAAAATTTCCTAACTGTAAAACATCCTTGCATTCCTAGAATAAACCTTACTTGGTCATGGGATACTATTGATTTAGATTACCTGGTAAGTTTAATTCCTGAAGAAATCAGATACTTGATTTGCTGAAGTAAGGAATGTCACTTTAAACATACATAATTTAAGTTTTGGAAAGAAAATAAGACAAAGATGAAAAAGAAATTAGAACTGTATAATTCTATTTACCAGAAATTCTAATCAAATTGTATTATCCTGTTCTAGTCATATTCTGTATAGATTCCTAAATTTTAGTTCCCTTTGGATCAAATTAATTTTTAAATTGTGGTATGGAAGTGAAATTATGTCTTTTGTCTGTTATCCTAAAGATCAACTCCAGAAAACATATATACTATCTAAGAATGTGAACAGGAACTTTGAAGGTAAATATGACAAATTATAAATATCAGAAAGTAAAAAGATGAGACAAAACAACCTAAAACAACAATCTTTTTCATCTAAAATACAGTTTCACCTAAATAACACAATCTATATTTTTTAATTTATAAGGTTTTCCATTGTAATTTATAATACTATAAATAGTGCATTCTTATAACTATTCTGTATACTAAAAATTAATCATACAATATAACAATATAGGAAAAAGCTGCTCAAATAGTCCCTGTAATATTCTTGAGTCCTAGGCCAATAGATACAATGCAAAAAGAATCTCAATAATCATTTAAACAATTTTTTTCAGTTATTATTCCTAAAAACCAATCACTTAAACAATAAACCTATATTAGGTATTATACCCAGAAAGATATCAATCTTTACTATAAAAAGTAACGAATTTTTAGTCACAACTTCAAAGTCGTTTGAGTCCATTTAACACCATCAGTCTGATCCACTGAGCTCCCGAATAAACTGTACTAGAATTTATACCAACTCTCTTTTTCATAGTTTCCATATTTATTTAAACAAACCTTATACTATCAGGTAAAAGCAAAGTAAAGTTAAGAACAAGAATATGTAAATATCAGGATTCCAATACTCTATCTCCTATTTCAGTGGCAAGTTTGTTACAATACAAATGTAGAAAATATTGAAAGATACGAATGTATTAGATGAATTATCAACTGTACTCACGCATCATTTGAGCAAGTCATAAATTCTCCCTTTATTTTGGGATGCCATGAACCAGTATGAAGCATTGCTGTATGACCCTTAAAAAATAAAAATATAGAAAAAAAGATACTTTAAAAAGATTCTTAAAAATAAATAAAATGACCAGAAACTGATATATCATACTTAAAAGTAACTGTTTACTCCTCCCAAGAGCACACTATTTTAATTACAAATGTAGTATACTCTCCCAATTTTATTTCAAAATATGCTTTCTTTATTTCACTTTGTTTAATTCACTGTATAATTTCCCTGCCCAGAAATTAACATGGCACTTATATAAAACAGGTGCTTAATAAGGAAGGAAATTGATGCCTCTCTTTAGGAAACAAATGGAAAAATCATAGTAAGAGACAGAGAGGCCCTTCTTTAAAGACTTTTCTCAATGGAAAATAAGAATACAAAGTATTTACAAATAATTAAGGCAAAAGCAAGAGGTTGAGGGGAAAAATCCATACTTCTTAAAAATGTGTCAACAATCTTGATTCTACATCTAAGTATGTGAGAAAAGGAGAAATACCTTTAAAATGATTCAAGAAGATTAGCCCTACTAACTATAGAGCATAATATAAAAATACTGTAATTAAAACAATGTAATGTTGGTATACAAACTGACATACACACCAAATCAACCAAAGAGTACATATCAAACATGAATATACACACACACTTCCCTTCCAGGTGCAAAGTTGGCTGGAGTGATCTCATACAGTATGTTCAGATGAGGCAGGAAAGAGCCTAATACATAATAATGGCAAAATCTCTTATTCTGTAAGGGTCCAAAATAATAGATGAAGACCATCTATAGTCTGAATTGCCCACAAAACCTCAAACAGGATCTGGCCAACTCCTGACAATCTGCTTATGCTGACAGGGTACAAACACGGACCAGAGATGTGCAGTAGGGAAGCATGAACCGAAGTAATGGGACTAGATGAGCGGTTTGAGATTCCATTTTCTTTCCTGAGCTTAAAATTGCATATTTAACTATCAACTTGCCACTTGCATTTACATAGGCATTTCCTACATAGTAGTAGGCCAACAGGGAAATCTTGATTCTTCACGTCCACTTCATTCACAATTGATTTCTTCCATAGTTGTTCAAACTACAAACTTGGAGATCATCCTTAAATACTCCAACAACCATAAATCCAAAACCCTCTCTCCACCTAAATTCAATTCCCTCACTAGTCTTGTCAGTTCAACCCAAAATACATCTTAAATCTAACCACTTTTCTGCTTATTCACCTCACCATCCTTACAGGAGCCAACATTACCTCATGCCTCTATTCAGTTACTATACACTGTAACAGGCCTGCCATTTGTCTCTCCACTTTTATTCTTGCCTCATGTGCTCCACCTAGCAATCAATACAGTCTTTTAAAAATATCCTTGGGTGGCACAGTCGGTCAACTATCCAACTCTGGGTTTCGGGTCAGGTCATGATCTTGGGGTCGTGGGATCAAGCCCCACACTGCACTCCACACTCAGCAGAGTCTGCTTAGGATTCTCTCTCCCTCTCCACCTGCCCCTGCACATACAGGGCTCTACACTCTAACAACTAAATAAATCCTTAAAAAAAAAAAATAAATAAATAAATAAATAATATATATATATACACACACACATATTTATACACACACACAGAAGTGTATACACACACACACACACACACACATATATACAAAGTGTATATATGCATATATATGTATATATACACTTCTAAAAATGCCAATGCTTATTGTCCTTCACTGGCTCCCCAGCCTCTTCACACAGCCCACAACAGCTCATACGTTGTGGCTCTTGCTTTCTTTACAACTACATTTATTTTATGTTTCCTCTTCCCCAATAGGCACTAATCTGCTGGGCTTCCTTCATCTCCTCTACAACATCCAGCTCTTTCCCCTCATCAAGGCCTCTCACATGCTTTTCCATTTGTGGGAAAGCTCTTTTTTTCCACTTTTACATGACTGACTGGCTTCTCATTCCTTCAATCTCAGTTTATATAGTACTTATTCAAATAATACGACCTGGTCTATATCTAAGTATATATGGCTCATTCTGTTGTTCTCCACTCAAATATCTGTCCATTCCCTTAACTATAGTTACAATTTTAAATTCTATACTTATTAACTTATTAGACTTCTGAAACTATTGATATTCTGCATATTCAAAAACAAATGAATAAGGCTGAGAGGAACCTAAAATTCAACATAAGCAGAAACAAATGAATCCTACTGTATTTCTTTTTTTCTTTTTTTAAAGATTTTATTTATTTGACAGACAGAGATCACAAGTAGGCAGAGAGGCAGGCAGAGAGAGGAGGAAGCAAGCTCAGTGCCGAGCAGAGAGCCGGGTGTGGGGCCCAATCCCCAGGACCCTGGGATCACGACCTGAGCCAAAGGCAGAGGCTTTAACCCACTGAGCCACCCAGGCGCCCCGAATCCTACTGTATTTCAAATGAACAACATTGCACTGAAAGAGTAAACAGAAGATAATAACCCAAGTAACTATACACTCTGTACTGGATTAAATGGTGGCCCCCCACCAAGGACCTACTTGTGTCCTCCTCACTAGAAGCAGTGAATGTGACCTGAAGTCACATTCTTAAGTCTCACTTAAGAATGAGAAGACAGGGACTCCTGGGTGGCTCAGTTGGTTAAGCCGCTGCCTTCGGCTCAGGTCATGATCCCAGCGTCCTGGGATCGAGTCCCACATAGGGCTCCTTGCTCACTGGGAGCCTGCTTCTCCGTCTGCCTCTGCCTGCCACTCTGTCTGCCTGTGCTCACTCTGACAAATAAATAAATAAAATCTTAAAAAAAAAAAAAAAGAGTGAGAAGACATAGCGAAATAAGTCAATCGGAGAAAGACAACTATCATATGATCTCCCTGATATGAGGAAGTGGAGATGCAACGTGGGGGGTTTGGCGGGTAGGAAAAGAATAAATGAAACAAGATGAGATTGGGAGGGAGACAAACCGTAAGAGACCCTTACTGTCACAAAACAAGCTGAGGGTGCCCGGGGGGTAGGGGGGTAGGGAGAGGGTGGTGGGGTTATGGACACTGGGGAGGGTATGTGATATGCTGAGAGCTGTGAAGTGTGTAAACCTGGCAATTCACAGACCTGTACCCCTGGGGCTAATAATACATTATATGTTTATAAAAAAACTAAAAATATTTTTTAAAAAATAGAAAGTTTGGAAAAAAAAAAAAAGAGTGAGAAGACACGAAGAAGAGAAAGCTCTGTGAAGAGAGGCAGAGAGCAAAGAGCCTGGATTATGCAGCCACAAGCCAAGGAATGCCTGGAGGCACCAGAAGCTAGGACAGGCAAGGAAGAATTCCCCTGGAGCCACTGGAGGGAGCATGGCTGTGCTAATATCTTGATTCCAACACTTCAGCCCTCCAAAACTGGGCAAGAATTTGTTGTTTTAAGCTACTAAGTGTGTGGTAATTTATTATGGTAGTCTTAGAAAACTAGTATAAAAAGAACAAAAGCACTAGAAAACTAGTATATAAAGACCAAAAGAGGGGCTCCTGGGCAGCTCAGTGGGTTAAGCCTCTGCTTTCAGCTCAGGTCATGATCTCAGGTCCTGGGATCAAGCCCCGCATGGGCTCTCTGCTCAGCAGGGGTCCTGCTTCCCCATCTTTCTGCCTGTCTCTCTGCTTCCTTGTGATTTCTCTCTGTCAAATAAGGAAATAAAATACTAAAAAAAAAAAAAAAAAAAAAAAAAAGACCAAAAGAACTGGGGGCACCTGGGTGGCTCAATTAAGCGACTGCCTTTGGCTCAGGTCATGATCCCAGGCTCCTGGGATGGAGCCAGGCATCGGGCTCCCTGCTCAGTGGGAAGCCTGCTTCTCCATCTACTACTCCCCCTGCTTGTGTTCCCTCTCCCTCTGTGTCTCTCTCCCAAAAGAACTATAAATAAATACTGAATTCTGGTTAATACATTTGTTTCTCTTTTGCAGTGGTATGCATTAAGAAATCTGAAACTGTTTCATTACAATGAAGAATTAAGCAAATGAAAAAATATTTTTGAGGAAATGGAAGCCAAATTTCTCCACTGGAAAAGGGAATAACAAAAGTGAAAAGAAGAAAAACTAGGATGAACCCTACGGAATTTGACTGAAATCAGGGATATCAATATGAACCCCACAATTTCTAATAGGTAAATATAAATATAGGTGTACATGGGTGTAAGTTATTCTCAAGCTCTGTATACAGAGAATGGTTGGAAGCAAGGACACCCCAGCGACCCCAGCACAGAGATCCTGGATTCTATATTACATTCTCCACTAAAAGGAAATAGGGCTCCTTGAAGAAATGTTTGATTCTTGTTCATACAAGATGAACATGGAACATCTGCTTGTGCCAAAAAATAAGAAAGTACAAAAATGACAAGGATATGTTAAAGAATAAAGGGCAGGTTGAGGGGCTTCTTCTGGGATAATTAGGGCATCAAAATAAACAATGAAAGTAATGGATTATAAATGGCTGACTCAACCAGGAACTCCTGGGTGTATATGAATAAATAAATAAGAGAAAGCTCCTCCTTGAAATAGAATAATAAATATAAAATGAATGATGGAGTTAGAAAAATCACCATGTTGTAATCATCACAGTAATGACTGCTTCACACAAGAATCATCAATGGATGCTAAAACTACTGGAGAAAAGCTTGATAATGGACAGAGAGGGTCCTTCCCTACTCTCAAAATCTCCCTGCAAATTACTTAATAAGTACAAAGAGAAAAATAGCAGGGAAGAGATCTGGTATTACACTACCTTAAACAAGTGATCAAACTAACGTTACCAATACTGGGATGCACTGGTATCATGTACTCCTGATATGAGGATGTAGGAACACAAGAGCGTTTCTGCGACAGACTTTCTAAAAATGCACACCCAAACCCTAATGATGAGGAAAAAAGGCAAAATCAAATCCTGCATCTGTTGCTACATATTTACAGCTTCTACATATTTATAAAATAAATGGCTTATAGTCTTCATATATATCAAAGATTTTTTTTTTTTTTTAAAGGCAGAGGAACTGGGGTGCCTGGGTGGCTCAGTGGGTTAAAGCCTCTGCTTTCGGCTCAGGTTAGGGTCCTGGGATCAAGCCCCGCATCGGGTTCTCTGCTCAGCAGGGAGCCTGCTTCCTCCTCTCTCTCTGCCTGTCTCTCTGCCTACTTGTGGTCTCTCTCTCTGTCAAATAAATAAATAAAATCTTGAAAAAAAAAAAAAAAAAGGCAGAACTGTTCCCAATTAAGAAACAAAAAGGCATGCGCACCTGGGTGGCTCAGTTACGCATCTGCCTTCTCAGGTCATGATCTCAGGGTCCTGGGATCAAGACCCATATCAGGCTCCCTGCTCAGTGGAGAGCCTGCCCTCTCCCTCTCCCTCTGCCCCCCAACCACTCTCGTGCTTGCTCTCTCACTCTCCCCTCTTTAAATAAATAAATATATTTTTTTAAAAAGTATGACTACTAAACTAGTGGGAATATAATTATAAAGGAGATTGTGGGGGTTGGTTGGTTAAGCAGCCCTTCAGCTCAGGTCATGATTCCAGGGTCCTGGGTTCAAGCCCCACATCAGGCTCCCTGCTCAGCAGAGAGCCTGCTTCTCTTTCTCTCCCTCTGCCTGTAGCTCTGCTTTCTTGTGCTCTCTCTCCCTCTCTCTCTCTGTCAAATAAATAAATAAAATATTTTTAAAAAACTATTTATAAAGGAGATTGTTGAGACAAACGTGGACTATGGATTAGATAATAGTATTTTATCAAGGTTAAATTCATGGTTATATAAAAAATATATAATGTTATTAGGAAAACAACACTGAAGAATTTAGGAGTAAAGGAGCAAGATGGCTGCAACTTATTTCAAAGGTTGGGGAATAGTAAAACATGCACACATAATTCATATATATGTGCATATACATATGTGAGTGAGTAGGGGGATATATAAGTAGGGGGAACAGAGTTTGTATTAGTTCCTGAAGGAAGCCAAGAGAAGACAAAGCAATCGGGCAAAATGTTAGCAACTGATGAATCCAGAAAAAGGACATAAGGAAGTTCTATATGGTATTCTTGTAACTTTTCTGTAAAGTTGAAATTATATCAAAATAAACCTTAAAAAAATATTCCGGCTGCTCTGTGAAGAAAATCCTGTTGCAAAGTCAAGACAGGAATTAAGAAGACAGTGATGTGGTCCATGGGAACACTGACAGTGGCTTGGACTAGGGCACAGGAGCTAAGGGTTCAGAGGTAAGAAGTTATGGGATGCATTTTAAAGAGACAGACATCAGGTTTCCCTAATGAACTGGATCTGGGCAACCACAGAGGAAAGCAAAGTTTGTGAACTAAGCAACTGTGTTGTGTAAATGGTGACTATACAAATACCATGTCATTTTCTCTGCCCATGGAGAAACTGAACTCTCTTTTGTACTTAGGATATTCCCCCGCATAATGACTTTTGGAGTAAAAGACAGAGACTACCTCTCACAGAAGAGGGAAAGTCAGGTGCTAATTTTGCCAGCCTCCCTTACAGATTTGACACAGGAATACAATCCAGATCCAGCCATTACATCCCCTGGAGTTGTAACTCATGGACAATGGAATGCTAACTTGCCATGTTAGTCCATTTAGGCCACTATAACAAAAATACCATAAACTGAGTGGCTTATAAGCCATAAACATTTTTGTCTCACACTTCTGGAAGCTGGGAAGTTGAAGATCAAGGTGCCAGCAGATTTAGTGTCTCAACTTCCTAGTTCACAGAGGCTGTCTTTTTGATGTAACCTCACATGGTGAAGGGGTAAGAAAGCTTTCTTGGGCCCTTTGCACAGGGCACTAATCCCATTCATGAGAGCTCCACGTTAATGACCTAATCACCTCCTAGAGGCCCCACCTCCTATTACCATCACCTTAGGAGTTATGATTTCAGAATGTGAATTCTGGAGAATATTCACGCCATAGCAGTCTCCTTAAGGGTAACTGTACCACACCTCCTGCAAGACAAAACTCCCTGCTCTTAAGAGGTCGTGGTACTCTCTGATATCCAATTTTTGGCAATGACCACCACAGTTTTATCAGAAAACTAAGTTTACACATGGTCTGGGGCATTTTTCCTACATTTCACATCAAGTGTGATTCACTGGACTTCCGTATTCTTATTATGCATAAGTCAAGTAGAGTCAGTTTTGCTGCACAAAGCCAAGAACAGGTACTGAAATCCTAGCTCATAATTTTGATCCGAGAACTGGAGTGAATTAAAATATATTTTACAGGAGATTCCAATTTCACTCATGATGGAATACACACATTCTACCCCATCTCTCCATTTAATTATAACAAAAAATTCTGAACAAAATAAAGAAGGTAAGTAAGGGGTGTCTGGGTGGCTCAGTCACTTAAGTGTCTGACTCTTGATCTCAGCTCAAGTCTTGATCTCAGGGTTTTGAGTTCAAGTCCCACACTAGACTTCACACTGGGCGCGGAGCCTACATTTAATGAGAAAGGAGGGGAAGGGAGGGGAGGGCGAAACTACCAGAAGACAATGAATAGTGAATAAAAGCAAGCAAAAAGGATATAGAACCCAGGTCTTAAAGAGCAGTTGGGGGATGGTTTCTGACTTCTATATTTTTTGACTTAGGCTCTGAACACAATGAACAACTGAAAGCAAGAGCAGACAGAAAGTTCCAAAAATTTTCTCTCCCCAAGGCACAGGGTGGCAGATGGGTGGTGAAGGGCCTGTGGGATGAAGTTCTTGTGATCTCATCTACCCTATGCCAGCCATGCACAAGCAACAAAGCTGCAAGTCTCTCCTCAGTGCTGGCACCGGAAATGGAAGTCCTTACAAGTCAAAGAGCTATCGATCTCCTGCTCTTCCTACCAGGCAAGTGCTGGCTCTGGAGTGGCACTTCTCATCTTCCCAACCAGCAGCAGTGGTCCTGTGAGGCCATAAAGCAGGTGAGTGCCAGCAACAAACAGCAGTTGTCTTCTCAGTAACAGAAGTGGCCCTGCAGGGAGGATACTTGCTGGCTCTCCTGACCCCATGCCAGGAAAGAACCAGCAACAAAGAGGCATGGTGCCTACTCCCCTGAACTACAAGCAACATTAACAGCCCTGTGTGTCAGAGCAATTAAGGCACTCTGAGTTTTTAATTTGGCCATAATTAAACAAAGCAGATCACCAAACAACATACACAGAATAGAACCTTCCTGATACTCTATGCTTTACATCTGTGGGTAGAGAAATTTTTAATTTTCCACCCCACTCCAGCTTTGCCTAGAGGCATAAGCTACATTTATGAGAACTGCTACATTGCATAAAAAGGTTTTCTAGCAAGAATATCAGAACAGAAAGCCCCTGCAAGAGAGTAAAGGGAAAATCATAGGGTAAAGGGGTAAGAAAGCTGGAGAAAAAAATACCCTTTATATCTGTATACCTGCACTCACTCCTGAGGTGCGCTATGTGAAACCTACAAGAATCAACCAGAGAAAAGCAATGAGAACTGAAGATGGTGTGGCCCACCAGCCAGGGTCCACACAGGTCCCTGGGTAACACATACATGGGTCAAATCAGAATAGCATACAAATGCTTTGGAAATGAATACTGCAAGGAAAAACAGCTCATAGGAAGTAGATCAGGACTTACAGTCTAAAACTAATCAGGTTGACTCTCAGCTAAAAAAGAAACCACACCTCAGACAAACAAACAAAACAAAACAAAACAAAAACCCAGCATTCTCCAGAAGTTTTGGATAGGACTAAGAATATCTTAACACAATATTCAAAATATCAAAGATACAATCCAAAAATAATCATACAAAGAAACGGGAAAAATTAACCAGCTCCCAAGAAATAAGATAAAAGATGCCAACCACAAAATGATCCAAATGTTCTAATAATCAGAAAAAAAAGACTTAAAATCAGTGTTTATGACCATGATACATAAATGGAAAGCTAACACTTTTGAAACAAATGCAAAATAGAAGTGCTCAGCAAAGAAAAACAAACTATTAAAAAAGAATATCTGGTTATATTGAAAAATATAATAATGGAAATAAAAAATTCACTGGAAGGGCCCAATAGTAGAATGGATATGTCAGAGGAAAGAGTCAATGAACCTGAAGGCAGATCAATAGAAATAATTCAGTCTAAATAGGAAAAAATGAGAAGAATCACAGAGAGCTACGAGACAATTATAAAAAAAAAAATTAGTATTCATGTTATATAAGATTTAGGAGAAGAGAGACAGGTGCAGACAAATATTTGAAGAAATAACAGCTAAAAATTTCCCAAACACGGTGAAGGAGGTAAATTTACAGATCCAAGAACCTCAGAGACCGCCAAACATGGTAAACTAACTAAAACAAAAATAATAAATTAAAAAGTCTTTAAAGCCTATACCTAGACACATATTAAGCCATTAAAAGCCAAAGATTAAAAAAAAATCCTAAAAGCAAATATAAAAAAAGACACATTACATAATGATAACAAATACTTGAATTACTACAGAGTACTCATCAAAAATAAAGCCAGAAGATGGTAGACCAACATTTTTTAAGTGTTGAAAGAAAAATACTGCTACGTTAAATGTACAGTAAATGTACTTTAGGAATGAAGGTAAAATAAATACACTATAAGATGAAAGAAAACTGAGAACTTGTCACCAACAGACTTGTTTTCAAAGAAATGTTACAGAAATTGAAAAAAAAGATCATATATTTCGTATGGAAATTCAAATAGCCAAGAAAATTCAAAAATTCCTTTATTTAAAGAATATTTATAATAAAGCTGGACACCTATCTCACATCATACACAAAAATTAAATCCAAATGGAATCCAGATCTGAATGTAAGGGCTAAAACTATAAAACTCTTAGAAGAAAACATAGGCACAATTCATGAGCATAGGTTAGTCAATGGCACTAAAGGCACAAAACAAGGAAAAATTAAATTGAGCTTCACCAAAATTTAAAAATTTTGTGCTTCAAAGGAAACCATCAAGAACATGAAAAGACAACCCAAAGAATGGGAGAAAATATGTGCAAATCATATATATATCTCATAAAGGACTAATAATCCGGAATATATGAACTGTTAGAACTCAATGATAAAAAACCAAATAACTCAATTTTAAAACATGCAAGGCTCTGAATAGATATTTCTCTAAAAAAAATTTACAAATGGCTAATATATACACCAACATAATTAAGCATCAAAGAAACATAAATTAAAATCACAGAGACACCACTCCACACCCTCTGAAATGGTTATCATTAAAAACAAACAACAAAAACAACAAAATGAGGAAATCACAAGTGTTAACAAGCATATATAAAAACTGGAAACCTCATACACTATTGGTGGGTATGTAAAATGTTACAGACACTTTGGAAAACCATCTATCAGTCCCTCAAAATGTTAATACAGAGTTACCATAGCACCCAGAAATCCCACGCCTAAGTAAACATCTAAGAGAAATGACAATATATCTCCACACAAAAACTTGTACATGAATGTTCATAGTAGCATTATTCATAATAGTCAAAAAAAAAGCGTGAGCAGCACAAATGCCCATCAACTGAAGAAGAGATAAATGTTTTATATCTATACAACAGAAAATTATTTTTGCAATGAAGAGAAATTAAATATTGATACATGCCGCAACATGAATTTTAAAAACATTCTGCTAAATGAAAGGTCCACATATTATATGATTCCATTTACATGAAATATCCAGAATAAGCAAATCTATAGAGATGGAAATAGATTAGTAGTTGCATAGGGCTTTGTGGAGTGGTAGAGTTGAGGATGATGGCTAAGGGACAGGGAGTATTTTGTTTTTAACAGACTACTTTTTAGGATAGTTTGAGGTTCACAGCAATATTGAGAGGAATATACAGAGATTTACCATATATCCCTTGTACCCAATATGCATAGCTTCTCCCTATTAGCAATAACCCCCACTGCAGTTGTACATTTGTTAATATTGATAAACCTACACTGACACATCATTATCATCCAAACTCCACAACTTACATTAGGATTTTCTCTTGATATTATACATTTTATGGTTATGAACAATTTATAATGACATGTATCCATCATTACAATATCATACAGACAAGTCTCATTGTCTTAAAAATCCTCTGTGCTCTGCCTAATCATCACTCCCTGGCCCCTTCCCTCCTGGCTATCTCCAGTAGTTTCTTTTGGGGAGGATAAAAAATGTTCTAAAAGTGACTGTGATGATGGCTGCACACTCCATGAATATGCTAAAAACTACTGAATATACTAAGAGCCACTGAACATACACATTAAATGGGTGAATTTTATGGTATATATATATTCTATCTCAAAATTAAAAATTAAAAAAGAAAATCTAAAATAAGTTCTCCAAGTGAAAGGGAAAGGGTAACAAAGAGAAACCTGGAATACAAGCAATTAAGGGACAACAAAAGAAAAGGTAAATATCTGGAATAAATAGGACAATATTTTTCACCTTTAACTTGTTGAAAGCAAAAATTATCATCATTGCCTGATGGGATTTTTTTTTTAAGATCTTATTTATTTATTTGACAGAGAGAGAGAGAGAGAGAGGGAATACAGGCAAGGGGAGTGGAAGAGGAAGAAGCAGGCCTCCCCCCGGAACAGGGAGCCCCAAACAGGGCTTTATCCCAGGTCCCTGGGATCATGACCTGAGCGGAAGGCAGACACTTAACAACCGAGCCACCCAGGTGCCCTTGCCTGATGGGGTTTTCAATGCATGTAAATGTAACACATATAACAACGCCATCAGGATTGGCAAAAGAGCCTATGTGGTTGCACAACTCCTATTTTTTACTTGAAATGATAAAATATTAATTCTAAGTAGATTATATAAAATTTAAAATATATTTTTATAGTTCCCTAAAGCCACCACTTAAAAAAAACTATACAAAGAGACATAATTAAAATCTGACAGGTAAATAAAAATGAAATTCTAAAAATACTTAGACTAATTTAAAAGAAATCAGGAAAGATGAAGCAGAGAACAAAGAACAGAAAGAAGCAAAAATAATGAAATGGTAGAATTAAATCTAACCATATCAATAATTACATTAAACTTAAATGAGCTAAATACACCAATTAAAAGACAATGATTACCATTACACATTAAAAAGCAAGACCCAACAATACACTTCTTTCAAGAATCCAACTTGAAATATAATGATACAGAAAGGTTAAAAATAAAGAACTGAAAAAGATGTAACAAGCACCTTGACTCAGAGCCTTGAACAGAATAGCCTTTACAGCTCCTCTTTCTGTATGGCTCCTTCTCAGATATCCATGTGGCTGGCTCCCTCGTGGATCCATCATCCAGGTCTTAGCCTGAATGCCACCTCCGCAGAGAGACCACTTGACTACTCTATCTACAAGCCCCTAGTCACTCCCCATCCCCTAAACTGGCTACATTTTAATTCATAACACTTACTACTCCCTGATTTTGTGATATATATTTTTGCATATTTTCAATGTCTCCCCACTGGCATATAGATTTCATGAGGCCTTTATATAGCAGACAGTCAATTAAAGTTGTTGAATAAATGAATGTAGAACAAAATACACCAAGCAAACAATAATTTTTTTTTATTTCTTTTCAGCGTAACAGTATTCATTGTTTTTGCACCACACCCAGTGCTCCATGCAATCCATGCCCTCTCTAATACCCACCAGCTGGTTCCCCCAACCTCCCACCCCCCGCCCCTTCAAAACCCTCAGATTGTTTTTCAGAGTCCATAGTCTCTCATGGATCACCTCCCTTCCAATTTCCCTCAACTCCCTTCTCCTCTCCATCTCCCCTTGTCCTCCATGCTATTTGTTATGCTCCACAAATAAGTGAAACCATATGATAATTGACTCTCTCTGCATGACTTATTTCATTCAGCATAATCTCTTCCAGTCCCGTCCATGTTGCTACAAAAGTTGGGTATTCATCCTTTCTGATGGAGGCATAATACTCCATAGTGTATATGGACCACATCTTCCTTATCCATTCGTCCGCTGAAGGGCATCTTGGTTCTTTCCACAGTCTGGCGACCGTGGCCATTGCTGCTATAAACATTGGGGTACAGATGGCCCTTCTTTTCACTACATCTGTATCTTTGGGGTAAATACCCAGTAGTGTAATTGCAGGGTCATAGGGAAGCTCTATTTTTAATTTCGTAAGGAATCTCCACACTGTTTTCCAAAGTGGCTGTACCAACTTGCATCCCCACCAACAGTGTAAGAGGGTCCTCCCAATTGATGCAGAAAAAGCATTTGACAAAATCCAGCAACTGTTCCTGATTAAAACGCTTCAAAGTATAGGGATAGAAGGAACATTCCTGAACTTCATAAAATCTATCTATGAAAGACCCACAGCAAATATCATCCTCAATGGGAAAAAGCTTGCAACCTTCCTGTTGAGATCAGGAACACGACAAGGATACCCACTCTCACCACTCTTGTACAACATAGTATTAGAAGACCTAGCAACAGCAATCAGACAACAAAGAGAAATAAAAGGTATCCAAATTGGCAATGAAGAAGTCCAACTCTCTCTTCGCAGATGACATGATTCTTTATATGGAAAACCCAAAAGACTCCACCCCCAAACTACTAGAACTCATACAGCAATTCAGTAACGTGACAGGATACAAAGTCAATGTACAGAAATCAGTGGCTTTCTTATACACTAACAATGAAAATATAGAAAGGGAAATTAGAGATTGATTCCATTTACTATAGCACCAAGAACCATAAGATACCTGGGAATCAACCTAACCAAAGAGGTAAAGGAACTGTACTCAAGGAACTACAGAACACTCATGAAAGAAATTGAAGAAGACACAAAAAGATGGAAGACCATTCTTTTTTTTTTTTTTTAAGATTTTATTTATTTATTTGACAGACAGAGATCACAAGTAGACGGAGAGGCAGGCAGAGAGAGAGGGGGAAGCAGGCTTCTTGCTGAGCAGAGAACCCAATGTGGGACTCGATCCCAGGACCCTGAGATCATGACCTGAGCCAAAGGCAGCGGCTTAACCCACTGAGCCACCCAGGCGCCCCGGAAGACCATTCTTGAATTGGAAGAATAAACATTGTTAAAATGTCTATACTGCCTAGAGAAATCTATACTTTTAATGCCATTCCTATCAAAATTCCACCGGTATTTTTCAAAGAGCTGGAGCAAATAATCCAAAAATTTGTATGGAATCAGAAGAGACCCCGAATCGCTAAGGAAATGTTGAAAAACAAAAATAAAACTGGGGGCATCACGTTACCTGATTTCAAGCTTTACTACAAAGATGTGATCACCAAGACAGCATGGTACTGGCATAAAAACAGACACATAGACCAGTGGAACAGAGTAGAGAGCCCAGATATGGACCCTCAATTCTATGGTCAAATAATCTTCGACAAACAATAATTTTTTTTTAAACTTGAGTGACTATATTAATATCACACAAAGTTGACATTAGAAGAAGAAAAATCACAAGAGATAAGGAGGGACATTATATAATGATAAAAGGATCAATTCACCAGACATAGTAATTATAAGTGTATATGCACCTATGGGGTGCCTGGATGGCTCAGATGGTTAAGCATTCAACTCCTGATTTCAGTTCAGGTCATGATCTCAGGGTCATGAGGGCCCTGCACGAGGCTCTGTGCTCAGGATGGAGTCTGCTTGAGATTATCTCCATCTTCTCCTGGCCCTCTCCCCACTTGTGCACTCTCTAAATAAATAAAATATTTTTAAAATAAAAAGATAAAGCAAGTCTCCATAATTAGAGCATCTACCTTAAAATATTAGGAATTAGAAAACTAGGAAAAGCAAGCAAAAGGAAAGAAAGAACAGAACAGAAATCAATGTTAAAAATAAAACTACAGCAGAGAAATAGAAATGAATGAGATAAACCGAACTTCTAGCCAGATCAAGAAAAAAGGGAAGACATAAATTGCCAACACAAGGAAAAAATATATGAGCAATGACCCTAAAGAAATATTACTAAAAATTCTATGTAAATTAATTTGCTAATTTAGAGGAAATGGACCAATTCCAGGAAAGTCATAAAGTATCAGAACTCAACCCAAGAACAAAGAAATAACATGGATAGTTCTACATTTATTAAATAAATAGAATTCATAGCTTAAATTTTTTGGAAAAAAGGGAAAAGAAAACCCCAGGCTACACTGGCAAATTCTACAAGGCATTTTTTTTTAAGATTGTATTTATTTATTTGACAGAGAGAGATTACAAGTAGGCAGAGAGGCAGGCAGAGAGAGTAAGGGAAGCAGGCTTCCGGCTGAGCAGAGAGCCCGATGCGGGGCTCGATCCCAGGACCCTGGGATCATGACCTGAGCTGAAGGCAGAGGCTTTAACCCACTGAGCCACCCAGGTGCCCATCTCCTAGGCATTTTTAAGTGATACCATTTATAATGGCTTAAAAAATGAAATTTTTAGGTATAAATTAAGTACGAACTTAATGAAATCCGTTAAGGAGCTCTATGCTAAAAACTATAAAGCCTAAATAAAAGAAAGAAAGACCTAAAAAAATGAGAGATACATTGCTGTTGATGGAACTGAAAGACTCCATATAGTTAAGGTATAACATAATTCTCTCTAAATGACCTTTAACTTTTGAAAAAAAAGTTTGTAGTTTTTTGTTTTTTGTTTTTCCCCCCGAGAGAAAGTGAGAGAAAGAGAGAGAGTGAGCACTCGAACAGGCAGTCAGGGGAAGGCAGAGGGGAAGAAAAAGAATCTTAAGCACATTTCACACCCAGGACAGAGCCCAACGAGGGGCCTGATCCCACTACCCTGAGATCATGACGTGAGCTGAAATCAAGAGTCAGACATTTAACTGATGGACCCAACCAGGCTCCTCTCCAAATAATCTTTAGATTCAAAATAATTTCAAACAGAATCCTAGCAGGATTCTTCATATGTATAGATAGGATAATTCTAAAATGTATATGAAAAAGTAAAGAAACTAAAAGGGCCCAATATCAAAACTACAATGAGATATCACCTCAAAACTGTCAGAATGGCTAAAATCGACAACACAAGAAACAACAGGTATTGGTGATGATGAGGACAAAAAAGAACCCTTGTGCACTATTGGTGGGAGTGCAAATTGGTGCAGCAACTCTGGAAAACAGAACGGAGGTTGTCAGAAGGTTAAAAATAGAACTACCCTATGATCCAGCAATCATATTACTGGGTATTTATCCAAAGAATACAAAAATACTAATTCAAAGGACTATGCATCCCTATGTTTACAGCAGCACTATTTACAATAGCCAAATTGTGGAAGCAGTACAAGTGTACTGGTGAATGTATCGATGTGTTGATGAACGGATAAAGAGGAGACTGATATATATATGTGTGTGTGTATGTATATATACACACACACATATATGTGTGTATACATATACATATAATATTCCATTATATGTATATGTATGTGAGCACCAGGAGATGTATGTAAGTGATGAATCACTACATTGTACACCCAATGTATGTATGTACATATAATGGAATATTATGCGGCCATAAAAAGGAATGAAATCTTGCCATATATAAGGACACAGATGTAGCTAGACAGTATAATGCTAAGTGAAATAAGCCAGTCACAGAAAGACAAATACCTTATGATTTCACTTTTATGTAGAATTTAAGAAATGAAGCAAATGAGCAAAGGAGAAAAAAAGAGAATAAGAAACCAAGAAACAGATTCTTAATTATAGACAACAAATTGATGGTTACCAGAGGGAAGGTGGTTGAGGGATGAGTGAAACAGGTGATAGGGATTAAAGAGTACACTTGTCCTAATGAGCACCAGGAGATGTATGTAAGTGATGAATCACTACATTGTACACCCAAAACTATATACTCAACCTTAACCAAAAGGCCGAGAAGCGATACACCTGAAACTATATAACAATGTATGTTAACTGGAATTAAAATAAAAACTTTTTTTTTAAAAGAAACTAAAATAGCCCAAACAATTTGAGACAAAGAACAGAGCTGGAGCACACCATCAAATTTTTAAAAAATTTTTAAGAGATTTTATTTATTTATTGGAAAGAAAGAGAGACAGAGAGAACGAGCAGGGGGGAGGGGCACAGGAAGAGGGAGAAGCGGGCTTTCTGCTGAGCAGGGAGCCCAACAAGGGACTCGAACCCAGGACCCCGGGATCATGATCTGAGCCAAAGGCAGATGCTTAACCACCCAGGCACCCAAACACACCACCAAATTTTAGCATATACTAAAAAGATGCAATAATCAAGGCAGTATGATATTAGTAAAAGGATATACACATAGCTATGGAACAGGACAGAGAGCCTCAAAGCAGAGAGCCTAGACAGCCTTGACTTCCTTAGTTTGGGAGACTCCTCCACGCCTGCTGCACTCTCCTCTGCCCAACTGAGCTCCATCTCCACTGACATTTCCACCAGGGCCCAGTAACTAATGTGTAGTCTGCTTACATCCCAGACAGTTCCCATTTACCGTTCTCCTCTCCCACTCCCAGACGCGGGGACTCTACAAATGGACAGTGCTCAGTCTAGTCCTGAAAATCTCACTTCTAGTACTTCGTCCAAGCAGCAACCCAGCAACCCCCCAAGACATGAATTCAGGTCCTAAAGGCAAGCGCCAGAAAACAGGGGTTTTTTTACTGATATTTGTTGATTGGAGTTGAAATAGCATCTTGGAATATAAGGGATATTTTTAAGAGAACCAACAGAAAATGACCAAAAGTTCAAAAGGACATGTGGGCACCTTAGCTGCTGAGTACCTAGAATATTGAACACAAGTAGGTTAAACTGTAAAAAATCTAAAAGACTGTGAATGTTGTCTCTTGTTTGTAAGATAGGAGCATGACAAAGCCAATGGGAATGTTAAGTACCCTTGTGTTAAAACAGTGACCAAAATTAGTCATAACAAAAATCAAGTTCAACTAAGGATTCTTAAATGGATCCAAACAGATTCAGTACTGTGGCTAACATTAGCGGAAAAAATTTTAAAGTGACACCTATTAGAGAACAGCCAGTGACTAAAACGGTTTTTCATCAAACAAACCAGTTTTTCTCTCTTTCTCCCTTATCTAAACATAGGCACTCCTGAAAAAAAAAAAAAAAATCCCTTCCTTTATTTAACAGACTTCACTAGAAATAGCCTAGAAGAATTAAGCACCCATTTGTTTCTCAAAAATGTTATACTTTCCCTGAAGACAGGACATTACTGAACCATGATCAGTTCTGGTTTCCTCTAAACACATACACAGAGACGCGGTCGGGGTGTGGCGCAACACGTGCTGATTTGTACTGATCTGTACATACTCTTGTGGCTGCCGCACAACAAAAACTGTTAACAGCTGCTCTGCAGTAACATCTGTGGCCCCTGAATGAGGTGAGGCTCTGTGACCCACCAATATGGAAGTGTCCAAGTCTTTGGCACAGTGAGCCAACTAACAGGGGCAACGCACAGGATAAGATGAAATGTAGCAGAGAACATAGTATGAACTTTGATCCAAAAGGTCCTCTTAACCGGAGTCCAATCTTTGGCTGTTAGGAATCACAGAAGTTCCTAAAATTGTCAGCAAAGTTTTGCGTGCATACATTTTGCTGCAGAAAATGTTCACAGCTTTGATGCAGGAATTGGCAAACTTTTTCTTCTAAAGGGCCAGATCATGAGTATTTTAAGCTTTGCAGGCCACATGGTCTCTGCTGCAACTCTTCAACGCTACCACTGAAGCACAAAAGCAGCCATGGTCAAGAGTAAACTGTGGAAGCAGTGAGTTCTTTTACTCAGAGTGAAAGAACAGGCATGGCGGTTTCCAATAAAATTTTTATTTACAAAAACAGGGTGCAGGCTGGATTTGGCCCACAGGCAGCAGTTTGCCAACACCCTGTTGTAATCCATCCATACTCTTGGTCATTTCCTTCCATGAATCAAAGACTCTGAAGTCCAAGTTTTTCTAATTCTTGAGAGATTTTAAAATTCATATGAATACATTCAAGAGATAAACTCATTTTTCTGTGAACTACTCAACTCCAATGACCTCTTCCCAATTTATTTCAGCAGCCCTAACTATGGCTAACTCTGCCATTCCTACAGATAGTTCCTCTTCTGAAACCATGAATTTCCAATATTTATTGATTTAACAAATATTTTTCCAGCTGATATGTTATGAGCTCTCATATTTCATTCACTGGTCCCATAACCTCCTATCTTTCAGTTCTTCAGTTTTCTTTATTTTCATTATCATCCACTCCTCAGGCATAATAAACCTGAAAGTCCTTTAGCTTTACCTACAACGAACAACTTTTATTCTGGAATAACTCCCTCCTCCTCATCACTGTATTCCATCCAAACACCCAGGCTCCTGATTAAGACTCAAGAACATCATACAAATAGGCAGAATGATTGTCTCTGCAAATTTACATTCTACAGCCCTTAAAGCTCCTACAGTCCTATTCATTTTTCCTCACAACCGTCAATAGCTATTCTAAGTCTTTATTATCTTACTGTAGTCTTCATCCCAACATCTCCCAATACAAAATTAATGGCCCTGCCAGCAGATGGTGACACTTGTAGTTTCCTACCTAAGACCCACAAGCTATAAATATATCTGGATACGAGCCCTCTATAGTCCCTCCATTCCCAGTATAAATACATTCCCTGGTCCCACCAGAAGCCAACTCCTGCTCTTCCATGTGATCACAATCACTACGACCTCCTCATGGACTTGCATTATTACTTAGTATGTTTGGTTTTTGCAGAACTATATTAGTTAGCCATGCTGTGTAACAAATCACCACAACTTAACAAACAAATTGGAGGTGGCCTAAGACACTAACAGTTTAGGAGGTCAAAAGTCCATCACGAAGTAGCTGGATTCTTTGCTTAGGGTCTCATAGACTGAAATCAGGATCTCGGTAGGGCTGCATTCCTCTCTTAAGGTTCGGGGGAGGAATCTTCTTCCAAAGTTCATTGAGGTCACTGGCAGAAGCCAAGTTCTTTGTAGTTACAGGACTGAGATGCCCATTTCCTTGATGTCTGCTGAAGGCTTTCTCAGCGATTAGAAGCTGTGTGCCTTCCTTGCCACATGGATTCCTCCATCTTCAAAGTCAACAAATGAGAAGCTTGCTCATGTTGAGTCTAAATTAGACAAAAGCTATGCCTGCAAGTCTCTGCAAAACAATCTCCTGTTTATCTGTAACTCCAGTTGAAATGGCTAAGGAGTAATATCCATAAGCTTTCTAGAGGTCACCTGGTTTGATTCAGAAAATTTGTGAAGCACACATTAATTTCTTGAAAAAGCCTCCAGTGTTGGGGCGCCTGGGTGGCTCAGTGGGTTAAAGCCTCTGCCTTCGGCTCAGGTCACGATCCCAGAGTCCTGGGATCAAGCCCTGTATCGGGCTCTCTGCTCAGTGGGGAGCCTGCTTCCTCCTCTCTCTCTGCCTGCTTCTCTGCCTACTTGTGATTTCCGTCCGTCTGTCAAATGAATAAATAAAATCTTAAAAAAAAAAAAAAGCCTCCAGTGTTACTGAATAATCTGACCTCATGATCTTTCAGAGGTTTTATGTTTTATGTAGCAAAAGGTTATATGTACATACTTGGTTTCTTCTCTGAATCACACTTTCAAAAGCAATTTCTTCATTTTAACATTATTTGCCATCTTTTTGAGACAGACTCAAAATTAACTAAATCATCTAGTCCTGGTTCCCTCTTAATAAAACTTCTTTTGATTTAACTTTATTCTCTCGTATTTTCCTATAAGCAGCAAGAAGAAATCAGGCAGTACCTTCACTCAACACTTTGCTCAGAAATTGCCTTAGCTACATATCCAACTTCATCAGGTAAGTTCTGCTTACAACTTCAAAGCCAGCAACAGAGACTCTCCCTCAAGTCAAATCCCTCCCACACTTCAAATCTCTTGCCAGGAGAGGCTCAACCCCTTTAAGGGCCCAGTAGCTCGACCCACTGAAGATAATCTTCCTTTCTCAACTGTCCCATACAATATGACCTAATCACAGGAGTATTCCATCCTGCTCATGGTTCACATCCACACTCAGGGGGAGGAGCAGAGAATCTTGGGTGCCATCTCAGAATTCTGTCTACAATCAGGACTGTGAGTGTAGCAATTCTGAAACTACTTTCTATGAATGGTAGCAACAAACAAATAAATGAAAGTAGTGATGATGCTGGAAGCCAAACTTCTCAATGTTGAAGAAGTGAAATACAAATGTGGAATGGAGAAAGCCTGGAAAGTTGGATTAGGATTACCGGATGTATCAGTGTGAACTCGTGATTTTATACACACACACACACACACACACACACACACATAAATACACACACATATACACATATATGTAGTTGGTTGATCTTCCATTTCAGCTTGCTCTCCTGAAATAGTCTAGAGGCAATGACACCCCAGCATCAGTGAACATACCCAGGGCCAGATCCAGATTTGTAAACAGAATTCCCTATTAAAAGGAGCCATGGATCAGGCACCGGGGTGGCTCAGCTGGTTAAGCTACTGCTTTGGGCTCAGGTCATGATCCTGGAGTCCTGGGATCGAGTCCCATATCGGGCTTCCCCTGCTCTGCAGGGAGCCTGCTTATCCCTCTCCCTCTGCCTCTGCCTCTCCTGCTGCTTGTGCTCTCTCTCTGTCAGACAAATAAATAAAGTCTTTAAAAAAAAAAAAAAAGAATCATGGGTCAATGGAGAAATGGTAACATCAGAGCAGGAAAAGTACAAGATGAGTCAAGAACATTTTGTTGTACCAAAATCTAAGAAATTATCCCCAAAGTGATGGGGATATGTCAAAAGGACAGAAACCAGTGTTAGGGAGTTTCTGTTAGATAAAAAGCTCTGAAAATATTCAGAAATTGGAAAGAAACACAATGTACTTCTGATCACTGCACTTTTTAGAGTTTATATTTGTGGTTAAAACCATCAGTTAAAACTGCTTTCCGAAACAAAAATATACCTAGAATTCACAGTTTAAAATGCTTTACTTCTTGGGAAACAGAATTTATCATTTAAAGGATATGACTAATATGTTTCATCTCCAAATGTGCCATAGCAAATTTTTGGAGTGGCTGGACATCAGAATAACTATGTGCACTATTCAAATATAAATAAAGCTATTTGAAAACATGTTTTTCCAGTAATTATTTATAAAGCTTCTAATGTCCATAATTATAGTACATTCATGGAGAAATTGCCCAGTTAAAGGTCCAAGGATTCTAGGGTCCCCTGAGCCTGTCCTCTCCCAATTTAATCATGTAGTTAAGAAAGAAATGTAACAGAATTGTTTTAATGTTGAAAAGGGCTGAAGATAACCCAAAGGAAATTCACTTAACAATATCAACTCTAGATGAATTGATAAAAGGAAGTTTAATAAATGAAATTACAAGATTATAATCATGGGCATTCACTTATTAATAATCTATGAAAACACTTTTTAATTTAACTTAATACTAATTTGTTATGGGGTTTCGATGTTTAGGAACACTTCTTAATGAAGAATCGAAATTTAATAGTCACACATTTGTGGGGAGAGCCCCATCTGAATCTCAGGCAAAGTATGTGTGTAAGACTCCAAAGTAAGAAAGGAAAACACTCTCTGACTAGAAGTAATGTACCAATATTCTGGCTTAAAATAAATGAGTTTTAGATGACAATGTAACTACAGATTTTGAAGTATGCTTTTGAATAGCTTAAAGGTTGATTCCTGCTTATCCTTGTCATACTTTCCTAATGTTAAAAAAGAGAAAGAGACTACAGGCCCAAAATGGAGTCACTTATGCTAACCCCACATGACCAAAAAGAAGCTTAATACCTAACCTAAGTACAGTTTCAAACTCCCCCAGGAATGTACTTTTACCTAGTCAGCCTGGAATTTCCTGATCAGCAGCAGTGAGGTAATCCAACCAATAGAACTTTCTGCCCCCCAAAAAAGGTATAATCCTGCTGGAATAATCCATTTTTTTTTCTATTTATAAGTTCCTTGTCCCACCCTCACTCTGCCTTTAAAAACATTATATTTTGTACAGTTCCTCATAACTTCTGTTTGCTAGATGAGATGCTTCCCAATTCATAAATCATTGAATAAAGATAATTAGATCTTCAAATATACTCAGTTGGATTTTTGTTGGATTTAATATTACTCATCTAAACCTAAATAAGTAAAATCCTATTTTCCCCAGATAAAATAACCAATAATGTCATGAACTCCAGCCCAAGAATCCTCATATTTTAAAAAGGCTGTCCAACCTAATTTTCAAAGGATATCTTTTTTGGGGGGGGGGGCGCCTGGGTGGCTCAGTGGGATAAAGCCTCTGCCTTCGGCTCAGGGGTCCTGGGATCAAGCCCCGCATGGGGCTCTCTGCTCAGCGGGGAGCCTGCTTCCCTCTCTCTCTCTGCCTACTTGTGATCTATCAAATAAATAAATAAAATCTTTAAAAAAAAAAAAAAAGGATATCTTTTTTTTTTTTTTAAGATTTTATTTATTTGTCAGAGAGAGTGAGCAAGAATGAGAGAGAGGGAGCAACAGGCGGAGGGAGAAGCAGGATCTCTGCTGAGCAAGGAGCTGGATGCAGGACTTGATCCCAGGATCCTGGGATCATGACCTGAGCAGAAGGCAGATGCCCAAATAACCGAGCCACCCACACATCCATCAAAGGATATCTTATGAAAAACTCCAACACATTAAATAGGCAAAACAGAATGCCTCTGACTGAAGTGGAAGGCCCCCTGCCCTCACTCCTATCCTGAGGCCTCTCCTTCCACCTTACTGCAGCCCCTGAAGAATCTGCACAAAATCCCAAGACTGCACAACATACAAAACATAGCTCCAAGCAATAACTGATGTAAAGGTCCTGGTATCATCAGAAAGACATTTTTTTCAGATACATAAGGAAAGTATAGGCATATAGAAACAAACGCTAGTAGCGATTATATTTGGATAGAATTATGAGGAATTTTTTTCCAAATTTCTTAATAGTTGACAGGAATTACTGTTAGAAACCCAATAAATTTTATTTTTTTAAGGTAGAAGTACAATCACTTTCCCTACAATGCACTGTGTTGTAGTATATACGAGAAAAAAGCATTTCTGTACCACTATGAGTACACTTAAAAATACACACATACACACACAATTATGTAAAGATTAGAGATATAAATTAACAATATAACAATTTAACAATCAGAGAGGCCTGTTTATATTTGAAGAACATAATATTTTAATCACAATAGATCAGATGTATCTAATTGTTTCCTTTAATGTTCTATTCATTGCAACTTCCAGTAAAGCCACAAATTACTAATTACTTCTGTAATCAGAAAAGAGGTTAGGGCACCTGGGTGGCTCAGTGGGTTAGGCCGCTGCCTTCAGCTCAGGTCATGATCTCAGGGTCCTGGGATCGAGTCCCGCATCGGGCTCTCTGCTCAGCGGAGAGCCTGCTTCCCTCTCTCTCTCTCTGCCTGCCTCTCTGCCTGCCTCTCTGCCTACTTGTGATCTATCTCTGTCAAATAAATAAATAAAATCTTAAAAAAAAAAAAAAAAAAAAGCTTTAAAAAAAAAAAAAGAAAAGAGGTTAAAAAGTTAAGGAAAAATGTGTCCCATGAAATCTACTACTTTCAAATAATAATTCTTGCATTTCCAAAACCCATTACTCAAGCTAAAGACTGCAATTAAGATATCAGTAACATTTCCTAGATAAGTAAATAATTAATTACATTTGCTTCTGGGAAATGAAGAAAGTAAATATTAACTATGATTTTGAAATCAAAATGGAGATATTAGCAAGTGGGGGAAGTTGTAGTAGATAGTTACTATATATAGTAGTTTTCTACATATTGTTAATTAAATTTTTTCCCGGTTTTATTAAGAAATAATTGACATACATCACTGTGTAAGCTTAAGGCATATAACATGATAATATGATTTACATATATTGTGAAATGATTATCACAATAGGTTCAGCTAACATCCTTCATCTCATACAGATACACTATAGAGAAAAGAAATAAGTTAAAAAAAAAGTTTTCCTTGTAATGATAGCTCGTAGGATTTGCTCTCCTTAACAACGGTCCTATATATCACACAGTGTTAACTATAGTCATAATGTTGCATGTTATACCCCTGATTATACCCCTAGTACTTATTTAGCTTATAACTAGAAATTTGTACCTTTCGACTACTCTCTTCCAATTCCCCCATTCCCCACCTTCCGCCTCTGGTAACCACATGTCTGATGATCTTTCCTGTGACTCTGTGGTTTGTTGCAAGGGGAGTGGGGGTTGTTTGGGTTTTTTTCTTTTTTAGATTCCACAGGTAAATAAGATCATACAGTATTTTGTCTTTCTCTGACTTATTTCATTTAGCATAATGCCTTCAAGGTCCATTCAAGTTGTTGCAAATGATAGGATTTCCTCACCTTTTATGGCTGAATTATATTTATAGATATATAGATATAGATATACAATATATAGCATTATATATGTGTGTGTGTGTATGTATATATATAAAATAACTTCTTTATCCACTTATCAATGGACACTTAGGTTGTTTGGCTGTTTCTATGTATTAGTAATTGCAAATGCTGCTGCTGTGAACATGGAGGTGCAGATATCTTTTCAAGTTCGTGTTCTCATCTCCTTTAGATTTATTCTCAGAAGGGACTTGCTGAATCACATGGTAGCTCTATTTGTAATTTTTTGAGGATCCTCATACTGTTTTCCACAGTGGCTGCACCAATTTTCAATCCCACCAACAGTGCACATGGTTTCCCTTCCTTCCACATCCACACCAGCATTTGTTATCTCTTGTCTTTTTGATACTGGCCATTCTAATAGGCTAAGGTGATACTTCAACTGTAGTTTTCATTTGTATATCCCTAATGACTAGTGATGTTGAGCATTTTTTCATGTACCTGTTGGCCTTTAGTACATCTTCCTTGGAAAATGTCTGTTCAGGTCCTTTGCCCATTCTTTATTGGGTTTGTTTTGTTTTGCTACTGAGTTGTAGGAGTTGTTTACATATTTTGGATTTTAACCCCTTATCAGATATATGATTTGCAATTAGGCATAGAAGGAACATATCTCAACATAATAAAGGCCATATCATCATACTCAGTGGTGAAAGGCTGAAAGCTTTTCCTCAATCAGGAACAAGATAAGGGTGCCCACTCTCATTACTCCTATTCAAGACTATACTGGAAGTCAAAACTAGAGAAATCAGGCAAGAAAAGAAATACAAGATATCAGAATTGGAAAGTAAGAGGTAAAAACTATTTCAGATGACATGGTTCTAAATACAGAAAATCCTTAAGACTCATCAAAAAAACTCTTAGATTGAATCAACAAATTCAGTAAAGTTGCAGGACACAAAATTAATATTAAAAAATCAATATGTTTACATACACTAACAATGAATTTTCTGAAAAAGAAAGAAAATGATCCCATTTACAATAGCATCAAAAACAAATCATTAGGAATATATTTAACCAAGGAGGTAAAAAAATAACTCTGGTAACTTAATATTTTAATTTTAATTGCCTGTGTTTCTGTACAGATTTGTTTACCCATCCTTGTCCTACTTTCCAAATCATCTTATTGTATGTACTATATGTACTGTAAGTCTAAGACTGCAGAAATAGCCAGAAACAAAACTAATCAGATTCCTTTCTTCTTGAAATTTTATTGGTTAAAATTTAAATCCACAAAGTCTTAGTCTGTCTATAATGTAAGAAGTCCTGAGTGACTGAAATAATTAAGAAGAGCTTAGAGAGCGGCAAAAGCTCCACTTCCTCATAGTTTTAAAGAAATACTGTCAATGGTAAGCATAAACTAAAAAGAGAATAAATTAAATACAAGTTTTCAAAGGTTTCATTTACACAAACCAGTTGCTTAAATAATTTTGGACTCCCAAAAGCTTCAAATAAAGCAGATAAAAGTAGAACTAAGTTTAAGACAAGAAGAGTGACCTAGAGACCTATCTGCTTTCTTTCCTTACCACTATCAATCTCACCAATATCATCCTTGGTGGATTCCTAGGGGCAATGATTTTAAGGAGAAGGGAATGAGAAATTCTAGTAAAATATATGAAAAAAAAAGAAACTACTGAAGCCACCACTGCAATATAATTATATGCTTAAATTATAAGTGAATTCTGTCTGCATCATCTAACACTGGCCGCTTAATAAACAATCAATCACACACAAAAAATGCATGGGACTGTGAGGGTTGAAAGGCACTTCACTAGGTTTCAACAGAGGGCAGTCTGAAACATAGCATATTAATTTATTCCAACAGCTCAACTAGAGCATTAGATTATAGTCAATTCTCATTACTTGCAATAGTTAGGGACTATAACACTACTATACAATGTTCCGTAAACACTGAATTATCCAATACAGGGTTGGGTTCATACAAGCCCCTAGTCATATCTTCATCAACCAATCAATATGTAACTTTATGTTTTTATTTAATGAAACATTATTTAATATATACATTATTAACATTGAACTGATTCATTAACATTGAACTCACAGGCCTGAATGAAGCTTATCTAATGAATGTATTTCTCTGTGAGACATATCATGGACATTCCACACTTAGGAACACCAGACAGTGCCCCAGCACTGCAGCACTACACTTGGGGGGCATTTTAAACAGCAAAATCACCAACGAAAGGCCCTCAAAAAGGAGAAATGTAGCACTGCTAGATCACAAAAAGGACACTTGATTACAAAGAGCTGAAACAAGAAGAAAGAGCATCAGCTTTTTCATGTTCTTTTTTGCTCCTCTGTACAGTGCATGTCTGCAAACAACCACAAAAACACTGTGTATTGATTTGGGGGTTACAAAAACACTTCAGCAAATACAGAAACCACAAATAATGAGGATCCACTGTATTGCCTTAGACAATCACATCTATTAGATTCTGATATAGTTACAAACCTTGAGTATTAAGTGTTTTAGAAGAAGGTACTAGGACAGGAAAAGAGGAGTCAAAGTCAGAATTAAAACTGAGGGTCGGGGCGCCTGTGTGGCTCAGTAGGTTAAAGCCTCTGCCTTCGGCTCAGGTCATGATCTCAGAGTCCTGGGATCGAGCCCCGCATCGGGCTCTCTGCTCAGCAGGGAGCCTGCTTCCTCCTCTCTCTCTGTCTGCCTCTCTGCCTACTTGTGATCTCTGTCTGTCAAATAAATAAATAAAATCTTTAAAATAAATAAATAAATAAAACTGAGGCTCAAAATTCTGCACCAAGCATATGCACTGACACTGTAATATATCTGTGGCAGGTTGCATTATTGTTCCCAGTCCATCACCACTCCTGTACCCCCAACCTTTGGCATGCGATACTGGAGATCCCCTCACTGAAGACCTGAGCAAATTTCTATACTGCTACCCGTGGTCATGAGGTTTGCTCTAGCCAAGGCAATGTCCATGGACATATGAGCAAAGGCCTGAAATGTGCTCCAGAGTTGAGGTTTCCTTCTTGTGTTTCTGCCATCACCGTGTGAAAAACGTGTCCACAGGCAGTTCACTAGTGAAAGGAGGAAAAGAGACATGGAACAGACCTAGACATTAACTGCAGTTTGAAGCCACACTTGAATATCCCACGGATATGTTAATTATAAATAATCCATTAAGTTTGATAGCATTATACAGCTATAGTTAACTGATACTTCATGTAATTTTAAAAATATTATCTCACTAAAAAATCCTTATATAAAAGGCTGATGAGACCCTCTTTCGTCCTTATCCTAAAGCCTAGTACGTAGTAGCTTCGTAGTATGTTGTTTCCAAAGATGGCTGCATCCCTATCTCCCATCCCATATGATCTTTTACAATGTGATCTTGTCATTCACCCACTGAATGGTGGAGTCTATCTCTCCTCTCCTCAAATTTGAGTTGGCCCTACAATCTATAGAAGTCTTGAAGCCAGACCTTATAAAATCTGAAGTTTCCATGTTCCTTCTTCATGGAACCCAGTCATCAAGCAGGAAGTCAGACCCCACTAAGTCCACCACACTGTTGGAAAGCCCCAACTAGATATATGGAAAGAAAAGGTGGGAGAGAGAGAGAGCACACATGCAGGTATGCATGTGCACATAATGGGGACAGGGGAGCACTGGAAACAGGACAGATACCATGGGGTAGAACACCAACTATATATCATCCAAGTCAGGCATTTTGAACATTAAAACCATCAGCATAAGAACTTCCTGGTCAATCCACAGAATTGTGGAGAAATTGTGAGAAATAATATATTGTGAAAAATAATACATTGCTTAAAACAAGACACTAATTTTTAGAGTGAATGATAGCAACTCTAACAAGTCATTAATAAATGTGTGCTGAATTAATTAAATTCAATAAAATATCTTGCTTAATGCTTACCTTGGTGTTTGCCATGTCCACAATATACTGGTCTCCCTTTATACATTCCATTACTTCAAAACCATCTCTGTCAATCACTTTGGCCTGAGAACTTCCAGATACAACAAGAATCATGTCTCCTGTGTTACTATACTGCAGTGACTTGATCTGATGGCTATGAAAAAGAAAAAAGAAAATAGTGTTGTAAGACACTGGGCATAATGTTTACCCTTCCAGTATATTAAGCACTGCCAGAAAAATGTCACACAACTGCACAAATTGATAATTCTTCAAAATAGAGATCATCAACCTCAAAGGGGCCCTCAACACCAGTGGCTATCCTGTTAGCACTCTCCTCCCACTCACCACAGCATCTACTAAAATATCTACTCACCTTAAATCTTCAACCCAACCAACTGCCCTTCTTTCAGCTGTTGATTTGTCTGGCTCTTTCCCAAAGGCAACAAACAAATGTCTCAACTTCCTCCCACTAATGTCATAAACTTATCTGCATCTGAACACCTCTCTTCCTCCTCCTCTCTGATTACAATGGTGGATGTAAACCTCTTCCTGCCCATGGCAAATCTAATACCTATATTCTGGATCGCATCCTCTCCAGTCTCCTCAGGAACTTCTACTGATTATCCTCTCCTCCCCTTCACAGCTAAGTGCCTGAACAAGTTTTCATCTCCTCCTTCATTTCTCCAGTACTACAGTATCTTTTGCACACTCACCACTCCACTCATTCCCCCAGCTTCCGGGATATGGTCTGCTGATGGCTAACAACTGAACTCCTTCATACAAGATTATGTTACCATTCCAAAGCAGCCCACATTCAATGCCTGGCCAGCGTGCAGGAAAATGGTCCAGCCCTCTACTTCAGGCGGGATCCAGGGGAAGAATGACGCCAGCTTCAGATCTCCCTGTGGGCTGAGCTGAGGCTGCTTCTGCAACTACATGATAATGCAGTTTCTGTGCCTTCCAAAGGGCGCTTCCCCTGCACCTTCTCTCTCGGGGCCTGATCCCCAAAGCATTCTTCAACCAACCTTCTACATGCAAATCCTGGAATTTCAAATAATGGTTCTGATGAACCTGACCTGAGAGAGCTGGTATCGAAAGTGGTCCTATGAAGTCAATGCTAAGATGAGATCACCGAGTGGCTAGGAACAAGGACCGCATCACAGGGAGCACATAGTCCTCAACATGCTACAGCAGTGCAAGTGCAACTGCTAAAGTTCATCATGAAGGGAAAGGTACTGGCTAGTGTAGCATTCCAGGGATTTGAGAGGTAAAGGAAATGTGAGAACTGAAACAACTCTAGAACTGGACAGCTGTTACTGGGTGTAGTCAGTGCAATGAATAAAGACAATGAAAGGCTGAGGATGAGTAATCACCAATTAAAACCTAGAGTGTGAAAAACCCAAAGGGCCTCTTTGCCAGCCTATAAAGACAGGGTTATTGGTCCCTGTCAGGTTAAGTGGTATGCAGTGACTGATCTGGTAAAGCATCTTTTTCTACCTCTATTAGGAAGCAAGCCCAAAAGCAGTTGACATTCACAGGTGTCCAACAGCAGCACACATGTGCATCCTTGAGCCCGGGCTACATTAATTTCCTGGCCCTTTGTCTTAACATAGTCCAAAGGGACCTGGACCATCTGGACAATCTGAATTAGTTCATGCTGGTCTGTGATCTAGATGACATCATGCTAATTGAATAGGGTGAGCAAAAAATCAAGTACATTGGTGAGAAACATGCTCTCCAAAAGATATGAGGTAAAGCCTAGAAAAGAGCAAGAGATTAAGACAAGAATGTGTAGGGAAGATGCATGTAGGTAGACATGTGAAAAGTGGACACCAAATGCGAGCTCTTTGTATCCCATGTTAATCCCAGACAACACCAACTTTGAAGGAGGCAATAAACCACACAGACAAAGTGACTTGGCCAGTTGACATTAGCTAGCTTTTGTCATCATCCATACCACTGTTAATGCAATAGGCTTATAAGTGAAATAGCAGTGGGAAAAGGGATGGAAGTTATGCATGGGACCAACGGCAACTCTGCAAATTGACCTATTACTGCCAAAGGTCCAACCTGCCAGTAACAGAAGCCTAGGATAAGACCCACTCCTGAAATCAATACTAAACTAATGAGTAAGTCAAATACATAATATGAAAAACTATAATAAGTATATGGGGAAAAAACTGAGTGGGGAGGGCAGAAAATGTGAACCAGGGGACAGGGATAAATGTTTTAAGTAAAATGGTCAGGAACTAAGTGACTGAGTAAGCTACGAAGTGAAGGAGTGGACTATGAAGAAACAGCTTCTAGAAAAGACCAAGCAGCAACAGTTACTAGAAAGGAACTGCAGCAAGAGTGAATCTGGCATTTCTCCAAGGTAACTGTACCAGGGTGAGCAAAGCAACAGGAGTTGGAGAGGTCAGAATATGTAGCAAGTAGGGTGAGCAGATCAAGGAGGGCCATGTAAGCCACTGAAAGGACCTTGGCTTTTGTTCTTTCGGGGAGAAATTTGAGGAAACCCATCGGAGTGCTCTGAGCTGGGCAGTGACACAATCTGACCTACACTATACAGAACCATTTTTTTGTGCCTGGACAATTCTGCACTCAGAAGTTTGTGGACTCCTTCTTAGTATGTTTTTTAAACATATTTTAAAAACTACATTAGACATATACTGGAAACCATTATTGCTTTATCACATAAAGAATAACCACAGTAAAAAAACTAAAAAGTAAAAAAAAAAAAAAAACCCTATAGTAACTAATAACTACAGTAAAAATAACTACAGTAAAAAAAGCAAAAGTAAAAAATAACTACAAAATACTTTTTAATTTTGTGACATATGTGAGTTTCTGTACTAACGTATCAAGTAACTATGCCGAGAGGCAGGTCTAATAACTACTGTAATTTCAAAGCAGTGATGAGCATAAACAATGTATATTTCAATATGACTGTAAGTCATATTGTCTTACAGGTATACCTGTGACTTTGTTGCCTACTCCCATAATTAAAGGAAATGCTAAAAATCAGAGGTTAGTGAAAAGAAGTAATTTTTCATCCAAGTTCAGAGAAATTGAGAGTGCCAGATATTGAACTTATGAATTGTGGAATTTAAAATAACTGTAATTAAGAAATTAGGGTTAGGGTTAGGGAACAGAGTAGAGAGCCCAGATATGGACCCTTAACTCTATGGTTAAATAAACTTTGACAAAGCAGGGAAAAATATACAGTGGAAAAAGACAGTCTCTTCAATAAATGGTTCTGGGAAAATTGGACAGCTATATGTAGAAGAATGAAACTCCACCATTCTCTTTCACCATACACAAAGATAAACTCGAAATGGATAAAAGACCTCAACCTGAGGCAGGAATCCATCAGAATCATAGAGGAGAACATAGGCGGTAACCTCTTCAATATCAGCCACAGCAACTTCTTTCAAGATATGTCTCCAAAGGCAAAGGAAACAAAACCGAAAATGAATTTTTGGGACTTCATCGAGATCAAAAGCTTCTGCTCAGCATAGGAAACAGTCAACATAACAAAAAGGCAACCCACAGAATGAGAGAAGATATTTGCAAATGACAGCACAGACAAAAGGCTGATATCCAGGATCTATAAGGAACTCCTCATCTCAACACACACAAAACAGATAATCATATCAAAAAATGGGCAGAAGACACGAACAGACACTTCTCCAATGAAGACATACAAATGGCTATCAGACACATGAAAAAATGTTCATCATCACTAGCCATCAGGGAGATTCAAATCAAAACTATATTGAGATATCACCTTACACCAGTTAGAATGACCAAAATTAACAAGACAGTAAACAATGTGTGTTGGAGAGGATGTGGAGAAAGGGGAACACTTTTACACTGTTGGTGGGGATGCAAGTTGGTACAGCCACTTTGGAAAACAGTGTGGAGATTCCTCAAGAAATTAAAAATAGAACTTCCCTATGACCCTACAATTGCACTACTGGGTATTTACCCCAAAGATACAGATGTAGTGAAAAGAAGGGCCATCTGTACCCCATGTTCATAGCAGCAATGGCCACAGTCGCCAAACTGTGGAAAGACCCAAGATGCCCTTCAACAGATGAATGGATAAGGAAGATGTGGTCCATATACACTACGGAGTATTATGCCTCCATCAGAAAGGATGAATACCCAACTTTTGTATCAACATGGACGGGACTGGAAGAGATTATGCTGAGTGAAATAAGTCAAGCAGAGAGAGCCAATTATCATATGCTTTCACTTATTTGTGGAGCATAAGAAATAACATGGAGGACATGGAGAGATGGAGAGGAGAAGGGAGTTGGGGGAAACTGGAGGAGGAGACGAACCACGAGAGACCATGGACTCTGAAAAACAATCTGAGGGTTTTGAAGAGGCAGGGGGTGGGAGGTTGATTGAGCCTGGCGGTGGGTATTATGGAGGGCACGTATTGCATGGAACACTGGGTGTGGTACATAAAAAATGAATTCTGGTACACCGAAAAGAAATTTAAAAAAAAAATTTTAATGACAAGGTATATAATACATACATTAAACTGAAAATTAAAAAGAGAAACATGCAGAAATTTTAGAATGAGAACTACAATTACTGAAATTTAGAACTAATGGATGGGTTTAACAGCAGAGAATTAATGGTTAAAAGATCATTTTTAGACAGAAGCATGAGGACAAAAAATGGAAAATGCAGGAAAAGTTTAAGGTACATATGACATGTGGTGAAAAAGTCTCACATTAGAATTGCAGAATGGAAAAAGAGAAAAGCAGAATGTGAAGAAGTGACTGTCAAATTTTGGAAAAATGATAAAAGACATTAACCTGGAGATTCAATAAGTACTACAAACCACAAAAGGGGAGCAAAATCCACAACCAGGCACATCATAGAAAAAGTGCTGAAAGCCAAAGGCAAAAGTAAAACCTTAAAAACATTGTTTTTTCCAAATATGTTTTCATCAGGAAAATTCAAAAGTAAAAGTACAGTGAGATACCATTGCTTACCCACCAAATGACCAAAATTTAAAAGGCTAACAATACAAAGTTTATTACTGGGACTGTGAAATGGAAAAAATCTGTCTTCTGAGACAAAGAAAACTGTCACATCAGCAATTACAACATATTCTACATACTATAGGACCAGCACTGATCAATAGAACTTTCTGTGATGGTGGAAACATTTTACATCTGCGTTGCCCATTATGGTAACCACTAACCACTAGCCACATGTTTCTATCAGACACTAGAAACATGGCTAGTGCAACTAAGGAACTTAATTTTAATTTTATTTAATTTAAACTTAAATAGCTACATAAGGCTATTGGCTAGTGCACTGAACAAGTACAGCTGTTAACAATATGAAATAAATATAGAACGGTCTCAACTTTGGAACAACGGAAGACTCTTATTGGCTCATAAAACAGATGAAAAATGAAGTACTAACTAAAATTTTCTTTAAAAACAAAAGAAAACCTAATGAAATCTATTGACGTCTATTTGGATGATAATAGTACTGGTACTAAAAAGTCAGTTGTACAGTCCCTAAATGTGATTTCCAGTTACAAATTTAGGAATGAATATTGAAGTAAACTCTCCATGTAAAAATTGCTTATTCACCATGCTAAATAAAACACAGTCTATAACATTCTTCAGAGATGGCATGGTAAAGTAGTAGCATACATCAAAGCAATCTTAAAGGTATATGCTATCTCAGGTGCCATTCTCTCAAAAGAGAAATCACCAAATAAATATGTGTGGAAAGCAAACAATTTAACTAGATATTAATACACAAACCTATAAAGAATTCTGCGGGAGAGCTAACTTAATAAAGTCCCAAATATAAACTTTCTCAATCAAAAAGCAAAACTGAACATCTGTCTTTTTAAACTGTCTTCATAACTTCCTTGATGAATGTAACTCTGTTGGCGGAAAAAAAAAAAGTCAAATTCTTCGATTTATCTGAAAAGGCCAATCTGAAAATAAAATAAATTTCAATGATAAGACAATTTTAACAAAATTTTAGGCTATTTAGTCTTATTTAGATTTACTTCCTAAGTCTATAATTTCAAGGCTGAGAAATAAATGGGTATTTCAGCAGAAAAAAACTATTAATCATGGTAATTTTGTCTTCTAGAAACAGGATATATACAAAAGAAATCAAAATTTAAGAGTATCTAGCTAAGCCACAAAAGAATTATTCTTCCTGGCTGGTTGCCAACTCCAAATCAGCTATTTACCAATGAAACTGTTTTTCTTCAGAGCTACTAACTAGAAACTACTTCTCAAAATTTATACTAACCATTTCTCCTAAAATGCTGAAATTCTAAGTGATAGTCTTTAATTTATTTATTCTTCAAAAAGCCATTCTTAATGCAATGATTCAAAGTACTAATTCCAATGCAAAGGTAACTCAAACAAAGGTCTGAGTGGGCTCTGAGGTTAGAATGTGTGACAGGGTGAGGAATTACCACAATGCCCCAGATCAAAGGGTCAAGGTAGATGAGAAACTGAAGCTCCCAAACCAGGCGCTCATAAGAGAGAAACCTAGAAAAGCAAACATGGGGCTACTGCCCAGGCCCTTCCTTCCTAAAAAGAAAAGCTTCTCTAGTCTTATGCCAAAATGATAAATGCTAGGAAGTAATGAGGTCCTTAACAAAATTCTGACCAAGGTCCCAAATTTAAACGTTAAGCCCAGAAGCAGGCCCCCATTATAAGATATAAAATTATATGTTTCGCCAGATTTGCCAGTTTTTCACTTATTGTCCCACAGCTCCAAATTCACCCTCCACTGCCTGCTGTGCAAAAATGAATTTGGGCCCTTTAAATATTTTTCCTTTGCCCTGTGTCATGAAGTTTTGCTGATAGAGGGTGCTAGAGAGGGATTGCGTTGGGGGGAGGAGCTTTCCCCACTATATCCAGTGTGCTCTTCCTGGGGTGGGCTCCAGAGCCCCACAGGGCTTCTCTAGGGTTTGGCTCTCTGGAGCACTGTACAGCTTCTCTATGCCTGGCTGCTAAAGTACCTCAGATTCAGCAAGATCCAGCAGCTTCCCCCAGCGCCTCCCTGTGGCAGTGCTATCAGGGTGACTCTGGCGAGACAGGTTTCTGGAAAGTTCTGGAAAGTTCTGTCAGAGCACAACAAATGCTTTATCATTCAATGAGCCAAAGCCTTGTCCTCTCAAATGCCTGGCTCTCAATCCTGGAGGCCTTGAATGCTTTATATCTCCACTCTAGGGATAATAGATGCTCCTTTCACCTGGCATTCCTGCATTCCTTAAAGTACTCTTTACTTTTTATTAGCTAATATCTCATTTCTCCAATCCTCTGTTCGTAATTCTTTATAATAAACCTCCCCTTTTTCAAACTGCTGTGTGACTATTCTCAACTTATTAGACCCTGATGGATATACTAAATTTCAAGTGATTAAACAGAAACTGTGAAAATTATGGGCAGTTTAGTCCAATCTGTTTATATACACATTTATACACAAATGCACACAAATGTATATATATAGAAACAAGCAGATCAAATTTTTGATAATTAAATAGTTCAGACTGCTAAACTAAAGTAGTTCACAGGGTGTATCTTTGTTAACAGTAATCTCACTTTGGAGAACTCTATTTTCATTAACCATAAAAGATCTAGTAGTGTATGAAATCATTTTGTTGGGGCACCTGGGTGGCTCAGTGGGTTAAGCCTCTGCCTTTGGCTCAGGTCATGATCTCAGGGTCCTAGGATCAAGCCCAGCATCGGGCTCTCTGCTCAGCGGGAAGCCTGCTTCCTCCTCTCTCTCTGCCTACTTGTGATCTCTGTCTGTCAAATAAATAAAATAACAATCTTAAAAAAAAAAAAAAAAGAAAAGAAAGAAATCACTTTGTTTTCTCTGGTGAATCATTTTTATTTCTTTGGAAATAATTTTCTAAAGAATAGCAAATTTTAATGAGAAAAGGTAGTAAAAACAGCAGCTCTCTTTCTCTGGCTATGTGCTCTGTGAAATTGCTCTATTTATGTTTGGAGGTAAATAAAAAGTCTCAACAACCCCACACTAATATTCACCTTGTAAATTAAGATATATAGCCATATAGGCAAACTTGATGTTTTCCTTCTGTGTCACTGGTTTTCATATGCTCTCTTTGTCAACATTAAAATGAAAAGTTAAGCATCAAGCTCATCATTCCTGTCCCACTTCGCTCTTAATTCTGCTAGCCACAGAGTTAAAAGGACAGGATTAAGGAGTCATTAGACACAGTACTAAGGAGAATTAAAGGGCTTCTTCAAGGAGTATAACATCTGCTCCTCAAATTCCTGCCTAAACAACTAAGATTCCGATCAAAGAGAAAAGAGGGAAAGCCAATCTGACAGTAAACTGGAGTCATGAGGAAGTGAATGTTCTCTCAGGGAGTAACTCTGACACCAGAGGAAGGCTTAGTGACATTGCACAATTCTTTCTGTGAAGTTATTCATGGGGCAAGTGGGAGTATATGAGTGTGAGTGGAGGGGAATGGGAAGGTGAAGATTGAGGATCCTTTTAAGTAGTTTTTGCTCAGCTAGCAAAACAAGCTGGGACATGCAAGACAGATAAACACAGCTGTCTGGGACTGTCACTTGGGGCTCAGGAGCCAACGTGTCCTGATGTAGTGAGAAGTGCACGGGAATGTGAGTCAGGAGGCCGGGGATCCAAGTCCTCGCTCTGCTGTTAAGTGGCTGTGTGATGATTAACAGGCCCTTCAGCTTTGCTAGGTTCAGGCAGTCTCCCCATCTTTTGGATAATTAACTGATTCAACTAGTTGGCAGCACCATGCAGAGGCGATCCTGAGACAGAGTTCACGCACTTTGCTGAGTCCTGGTGCCTTCCACTGAAAAATCCTGGAACAGTAACACTTACAGTATTGGGGTGAGGATTAAAAGTAATATACACAATGACACCTAACACAGTACGTGAAATGAGTCGTTGCTATTACTATTACTTCTTTATTTCCAAGGTCTCTTTAAGATTGAACAGGTATGAGATCTTGGGAGCCAACTATAATGAATATACTCAAATTGAATACAGCAAGTATTTCAAATTCATTACGAGTTAAGATAGTATAAGTTTATCACATGTTTTAATGATCTATTAACCAAAATATTCATGAGAAACATCCTTACATCTTTTCTGATTTTCTGCACCTACTCCAAAAACTCAAGTCCTATGTCAAATGTGACTACTACATTCTTAGAAATGAAAGATGATAATAATTACAGAAAACATAGTTTCAAATTTGCATGCCATTTTCCAGGTAGGCAATAAATATTATCCAGTGCTGGGAAAAGGGCAAGAAAGCAAGAGACCTGACTCAGAGCCATCAAAGTTTTCTGTATGGCAATATCAGAAAATGGTAATTTATTCCATGCCAAAATACATCTTCAGCTACTTCAGTATTTTAGCTTTAAATTTAAGAATTTAACTTTAGATTTCCAATGCAAAATTAATTAAGAATATGTCACTTACCAGCTTAAACATACCAAAGGTTAGTAAACTAGTAGTAACTTACAAAAAACACTGTATCGGTCAAACAAAATTAAAGCCAGAAAAATTCTACCCAGGACTATACATACATAATTTTACTAAAGCTAATCTATAACTCTTCCCTTCCATTAAAATGCATACTCTTGGGGCACCTGGGTGGCTCAGTGGGTCAAAGCCTCTGCCTTCGGCTTGGGTCATGATCCCAGGGTCCTGGGATCAAGGCCCTCGTTGAGCTCTCTGCTCAGTGGGGAGACTGCTTCCCTTCCTCTCTCTCTCTGCCTGCCTCTCTGCCTGCTTGAGATCTCTCTCTGTCAAATAAATAAATGAAATCTTTTTAAAAAATGCATACTCTAATTTATAAATGTAATAAAATTACTCTATCACTCAATAAAGTACAGATTAATAGCTTTGTGACTTTATATGATTTCACACTCAAGTTCCACGCTAAAATAAGATGGTCAATCCAAAAGGCAAGAATGCAAATACTTAAACAATATGTTTTCATGTCTTCTGAGGATTAGAGAAATATGATTAAAAACAGCCAACCAATGAGAATGACTAGAAAAAGCTAAGTCTTTTTGTTCTGAGTCTTCCCAACAGTTTCCTTTATGATAATGTTGATGCTAAAAATAACTCAAGTCTTAATTCTAGTAGCAGAACAACAGGGGCTCAGGATTTCACAATGAATAAAAGGTGTTGAGGGAGCACCTACGAGAGGGACCTACTTTATTAGAAAGCCTCTCTGGAAAAGCAATGTTTAGGTGGAGACCTAAGCATAACGAGCTACATGTTTGTGAGGGGGGAGCAGGTACCAGGGAGTAGGGAAGAGCATTCTAGGCAGAAAACAAAGTACACAAACACACTATGTAAAAATCTCTCAGCCACTCTGCTAAAGCAAAGGAAGAAATAAGCAATGGCCAGATCACAAGGAACATCATAAACCAGGGAAGGCATATGGGTTTTAGTCAAAATGAATCAGAAAGGCATTACACGACAAGGGGAGTTAGAGAGGAGAAGGGAGTTGGGGGAAATTGGAAGGGGAGGTGAACCATGAGAGACTATGGACTCTAAAAAACAATTTGAGGGTTTTGAAGGGGCTGGGGGTGGGAGGTTGGGGGAACCAGGTGGTGGGTATTAGAGAGGGCACGGAATGCATGGAGCACTGAGTGTGGTGCAAAAACAAGGAATACTATTATGTTGAAAATAAAAAAATAATAATAATAATAAAAGAAAGAAAGGCATTACACGGATTTAGCATGAATAGTGGGGAAAAAAATAAAGAGACTGATACAGAAATCTAAGTGAGGTTTAAGCCTGAGGTGAACTCTAAGGGAGGGACTGTAAAAGAAATTATAGAGACAGGAGGAATAAGGAATATGGTACCTATGAAGTACAGGTACAATGCATGAAAATGGGTTTTTTCTCCAAATCTTGCATCAGAATTCACACTTTCCATCTTGACAGATATTACCAAACTGCTCTGTGGAAAACAGGTTTAGTAAATGCCATCTCCTCTCACTGGATACCGTGGATCTCTTTCTCCTTTGCCAGTCTTGTAAGTGACAAGTAGCACCTCATTGGCATTTTAATTTTTCCATCTTTTATTGTTAGTAGAGTATCCATTTTCATGTTATTGGTCAGTTATATTTCTTCTGCTGTTATCTGTTAATTCATTTCCTTCAACCGGTTTTAATTTTCAAATATCCTTTTCCTTACTGATTTGCAGAAGCTACATATTATGGATATTAGCCCATTACTTTCAACATGTATTTCAACTTTTTCTGAGTTTATCATTTGTCTTTTCATTTTCTTTACAATGTCTTTTGTTTCCTAAGTATAAAATATCCTTTTAATTATAACAGCAATTATACTGTTTTGGATGCCATGTAAAAGTAGAAAGTGAAAGTTCTTCGTTTCCCCCACAGAATATACTTCCATTTGCAAGATATAACCTCCTAGGGGCACCTGGGTGGCTCAGTGGGTTAAAGCCTCTGCCTTCAGCTCGGGTCATGATCTCAGGGTCCTGGGATCGAGCCCTGCATCGGGCTCTCTGCTCAGCGGGGAGCCTGCTTCCTCCTCTCTCTCTGCCTGCCTTTCTGCCTACTTGTGATCTTTGTCTGTCAAAAAAATAAATAAAATCATTTTTAAAAAAAGATATAATCTTCTAAACTTTCCCTAGTAACTGAAAAATGTAAATATGTAAGTTATATATTACAAAAAGGGAGCACCTAGGTTACTCAGTTGGTTAAACATCTGCCTTTGGCTCAGGTCATGATCCCAAGGTTCTGGGATCGAGCCCCACATCAGGTTCTCTGCTCAGCAGGAAGCCTGCTTCTCCCTCGCCTACTTCCCCTGCTTGTGTTCCCTCTCTCACTGTGTTTCTGTCAAAGAAATAAATAAAAGTCTTTAAAAAAAAAAAAAAGTTCAAAAAATAAAAAGGAAAGATTTTTGGAAAATGGTTTTTATTTAATAAACATTCAAAAATGTTTCTCTTTTCTATATAAAATTTTTTCAAGAAAACACAGTTTTGGGCAAAAAACAGGCAATTCAGAAAACAATATGTAAAAATACATTAAGGCTGCTTTTCAAAAGACACTTAGGAAAAGGAAAAGCTTCAGACTGAGAGGAAATATTTATGATACACAAATCTTAAAAGAGCTTTATCAACCAACCTGAGAAGAACAACTCAATTTTTCAAATGTACAATCTGGATAGCTCACTAAAGAAGACATACATAATGAAAGACATAAAAAGATGCTAAACATCACACTAACTATGAAAACTCAAACTAAAACCATTTACATATCATTACACACCCAAAACAATGGCTGAATTTTAAAATATGGATACCACCAAGTGTACCTAAGGATATAAATTAACTAAAACTCATACATGGCTGCTTAGAAAGCAAAATGGTACAGGCATGTTGGGAAAGTTTGGCAATTTCTTATAAAGTTAACATATACATAGCATACAAGCCAACAGTTCTTACTCCAAATTTACTCTATTTATCCAAGGAAAGTAAAACATCTATCTACAAAAAGACCTGTACAAAAATATTTATAGCAGTTTCATTCAAATATCTAAAAACTGGAAGCAACCCAAATCTCTAACCGGTGAACAGATAAACAATCTGTACTGTATTCGTATGATGAATACTACACAGCAATGAAAAGGAGAAAACCTACCAAGAGAGGCAACAACAAAATCAGATCAGTGGTTGCCTGGTGTCAGGAGAAGGGACTGACCACAACGTGACCAGAGGGAACTTTGGGGGATAATGAAACCTTCTTTATCTTGACTGTGGTGCTGGTAACACGACTATATGTATTTCTCAGAACTCCTAGAACTGCACACTTGAAAAGAATATATTTTACTGTCTATAAATTAACCCTGAGTAAATATAATTTTTAAAAGTTCATTAAGGTGCAGCCACTCTGGAAAATAGTATGGAGTTTCCTCAAAAAGTTGAAACTAGAACTACCCTACGACCCAGCAATTGCACTGCTTACTAGGTATTTACCCCAACAATACAAATGTAATAATCCAAAGGGGCACATGCACCCTAATGTTTACAGCAGCAATGGCCACTATAGCCAAACAATGGAAAAAGCCCAGATGTCCGTTGACAGATGAATGGACACACAAGGGACCATTATGCAGCCAATGAAATCTTGCCATCTGCAACGAAGTGGATGGAATGAGAGGGTATTATTGTTGAGCAAAATAAGTCAATCAGAGAAAGATAATTATCACATGATCTCACTTATATGTGGAATTTAAGAAACAAGGTAGAGGATCATAGGGGAAGAGAGGAAAAAAATGAAACAAGACAAAACCTGAGAGGGAGACAAACCACAAGAGATTCTTAATCTTAGGAAATAAACTGACACCGTGAATGGCCTAAATGCTCCCATAAAATGGCACAGGGTTGCAGAATGGATAAAAAGACAGACCCATCCATATGCTGTCTACAAGAGACTCTTTTTGAACCTAAAGATATATCCAGAATGAAAGTGAAGGGACAGAGAACCATCTTTCATGCCAATGGACCTCAAAAGAAAGCTGGGGTAGCAATTCTCGAATCAGATAAATCAGATTTTAAACTAAAGACTATAGTTAGAGATACAGAAGGGCACCAAATCATTCTTAAAGGGTCTATCCAATAAGAAGATCTAACAATTGTAAATATCCATGCACCCATCATGACAGCAGCCAACTACATAAGCCAACTCTCAACCAAAATAAAGAGAAATATTGATAATAATATGTTAACAGTAAGCAACCTCAACACTCCACTCTCAGCGATAGATCATCTAAGCAGAAAATCAACAATGAAACAAGAGCTTTGAATGACACACTGGACCAGATGGACCTCATATATGCTGAACATTCCACCTTAAAACAACAGAATACTCATTCTTCTCAAGCACACATGGAACTTTCTGTAGAACGGACCATGTACTGGGTCACAAATCAGGACTCAACCGATACAAAAAGAATGAGAATATTCCTTGCATATTCTCAGATTACAATGCTTTGAAACTGGAACTCAATCACAAGAAAGGGTTTGGAAGGAATTCAAACACTTGGAAGCTAAAGACCATCCTGCTCAAGAATGTTTGGGTCAACCAGGAAATCAAAGAAAAACTTAAATAATTCATGGAAACCAATAAGAACGAAAACACAGTAGTCCAAAACCTATGGGATACAGCAAAGTTATTCCAAAGGGGGAAAATACATAGCCATCCAAGCCCCATTCAAAAAAAAAAAAAAAAAAAAAATCCCAAATACACAAACTATCTTTACATATTAAAGAACCAGAAAATCAACAACATATTAAGCCTAACCCATGCACGAGAAGGGAAACAGTTAAGATTAGAGCAGAAATCAATGAATTAGAAACCAGAAATACAGTAGAACAAACACATCAATGAAACTAGAAGCTGGTTCTTTGAAAGAGTTAATAAGATTGATAAGCCACTGGCAGGACTTACCCAAAAGAAAAGAGAAAGGACCCAAATTAATAAAATTATGAATTAAAGGGGAGAGATCACGACTAACACCAAGGAAATAGAAACAATTATCAGAAATTATTATCAACAGTTATATGCCAGTAAGTTAAGAAACTCAGAAGAAATGGATGCATTCCTGGAAACCTATAAACTACCAAGAATGAAACAGGAAGAAATTGACAACCTGAGTAGACCAATAACCAGTAACCAGATTGAAGCAATGATCAAAAACCTCCCAAAAAACAAGAGTCCAGGACCTGATGGATTCCCTAGGGAATTCTACCAAATATTCAAAGAAGAAATAATACCTATTCTTCTGAAGCTGTTTCAAAAAACAGAAACATAAAGAAAACTTTCAGACTTTCTATGAGGCCAGCATTACCTTGATCCCAAAATCAGGCAAAGACCTGATGAATATGGATGCCAAAATTCTCTGAAAGATCCTAGCTAACAGGATCTAACACTACATTAAAAGAATTATCTATCACAACCAGGTGGGATTTATCCCTGAGATGCAAGGGTGGTTCAATATTTGCAAATCAATCAATGTGATAGAACATATTAGTAAGAAGAGAGAGAAGAACCACAGGGTCCTATCAATTGATGCAGAAAAAGCATTTGACAAAATACAGCATCCTTTCTGATTAAAACTCTTCAGAGTATTAAGGATAGAAGGAACATTCCTCAATTTCATAAAATCCACCTATGAAAAACCCACAGCGAGTATCATTCTCAATGGGGAAAAGCTGAGAGCCTTTCCCTTAAGATCAGAAACATGACAAAGATGCCCACTCTCACCATTGTTGTTCAACATAGTACTAGAAGCCCTAGCAAAAGCAATGAGACAACAAAATGAAATGAAAGTTATTCAGATTGGCAAAGAAGACATCAAACTCTCTCTCTTCGCGAATGACATGATACTTTATGTGGAAAATCCAAAAGTCTCCACCTCCAAATTGCTAGAACTCAGACAGCAACTCAGTAATGTAGCAGGATACAAAATCAATGTACAGAAATCAGTTGCTTTCTTACATACTAACAATGTAAGTGTAGAAAGAGAAATTAGAGAATCAATTCCATTTATAACAGCACCAAAAACCATAAGATACCTTGGAATAAACCTATCTAAAGAGGTAAAGGATCTGTACTCAAGGAATTACAAAATACTCATGAAAGAAAGTGAAGACAGAAGAAGATGGAAAAACATTTCATGCTCATGGATCAGAAGAATAAACATTGGTAAAATGTCTACGCTGGGGGCGCCTGGGTGGCTCAGAGGGTTAAGCCTCTGCCTTTGGCTCAGGTCATGATCCCAGGATCCTGGGATCAAGCCTCACGTCAGGCTCTCTGCTCAGGAGGAAGCCTGCTTCCCACCCCTCCCTCTCTGCCTGCCTCTCTGCCTACTTGTGATCTCTCTCTGTCAAATCAATAAATAAAATCTTAAAAAAAGAAAAATGTCTACGCTGCCCAGAGCAATCTACTTTCAACGCCATCCCAATCAAAATATCAACAGCATTTTCAGTGTGCTGGAACAAACAATCCCAAAATTTGTATGGAACCAAAAAAGATTCCGAACCACCAAGGAAATGTTGAAAAAGAAAAACAAAGCTGGGGGTATCACGTTACCTGCCTTACAGCTGTATTACAAAGCTGTGATCACTAAGATTAGCATGGTACTGGCAAAAAACCAGACACAGACCAATAGAACAGAAAAGAGAGTCCAGATATGGACCCTCAACTCTATGGTCAAATAATCTTCAACAAAGCGGGAAAAAATATCCAGTGGAAAAAAGACGGTCTCTTCAATAAATGGCGCTGGGAAAACTGGACAACTATGTATAGAAGAGTAAAACTTGACCATTCTCTCACGCTATACACAAAGATCAACTCAAAATGGATGAAAGACCTCAATGTGAGACAGGAATCCATCAAAATCCTAGAGGAGAGCACAGGCAGTAACCCCTTCGACATTAGCCACAGCAACTTCTTTCAAGACACATCTCCAAAGGCAAGGGAAACAAAAGCGAAAATGAACTTTTGGGATTTCATCAAGATAAAAAGCTTCTCCACAGCAAAGGAAACAGTCAACAAAACAGAGGCAACCCACAGAATGGGAGAAGATATTTGCAAATGACACTACATACAAAGGACTGATATCCAAGATCTATAAAGAACTTCTGAAACTCAACACCCCCCAAAAAAATAATTAAGTCAAAACATGGGCAGAAGACAGGAACAGACACTTCTCCAATGAAGACATAGAAATGGCTAACAGACACATGAAAAAGTGTTCATCATCATTAACCATCAGGGAAATTCAAATCCAAATCACACTGAGATACGACCTTACACTAGTTAGAATAGTAAAAATTGATAAGGCAAGAAACAATGTCGGAGAGGCTGTGGAGAAAGGGGAACCCTCGTACACAGTTGGTAGGAATGCAAATTGGTACAGCCACTTTGGAAAACACTGTAGAGGTTGCTCAAAAAATTAAAAATAGAGCTACCCTATGGCCTAGTAATTGCACTACTGGGTATTTACCCCAAAGATACAGATATAATGAAAGAAGGGCCATATACACCCCAATGTTCATAGCAGCAATGTCCACAATAGCCAAATATGAAAAGAGCTGAGATGCCCTTTAACAGACAAATGGATAAAGAAGATGTGGTCCAGGGGTGCCTGGTGGCTCAGTGGGTTAAGTGGCTGCCTTCAGCTCAGGTCATAATCCCAGGGTCCTGGGATCAAGCCCCACGTCAGGCTCCCTGCTCAGCGGACAGCCTGATTCTCCCTCTCCCTATTCCTGCCACTCTGCCTACTTGTGCTCTCTCTGTCAAATAAATAAAAATCTTTAAATGGAAAAAAAAAAAAAAACTAAAGAAAGAAAGAAAACGAAGATATGGTCCATATATACAATGGAATATTACTCAGCTATCAGAAGGGGTAAAAACCCAACTTCTGCATCAACATGGATGGGACTGGATGAGAATATTCTAAGTGAAATAAGTCAAGCAGAGAAAGTCAATTATCATATGGTTTCACTTATTTATGGAACAAAAGAAATAGCATGGAGGACATTAGGAGAAGGAAAGGGAAAATGAAGGAGAGGAAATCAGAGGGGGAGACGAACCATGAGAGACTATGGACTCCGAGAGACAAACTGAGGGTTTTAGAGGGGAGGGGGTGGGGGGAAGGTATTAAGGAGAGCACTGCTTGCATTGAGTACTGGGTGTCATAAGCAAACAATGAATCATGGAACACTACATCAAAAACTAATGATGCACTGTATAGTGACTAACATAACATAATAAAAAAATAATAATAAATAAGCTGAGACACAATACAGGAGTTCACTGATGGGATGCCTGGGTGGCTCAGCTGGTTAATCAAGTGCCTTGGGCTCAGGTCATGATCCTGGAGTCCCAGGATCGAGTCCTACATGGGGCTCCCTGCTCAGCAAGGAGTCTGCTTCTCTTTCTGACCCTCCCCACTCTCATGCTCTCTCACTCCCTCAAATAAATAAATAAATCTTAAAAAAAAAAAAATTCACTGATGGTTAACAAGATAGAATTTACAAATTATGTAACTTGACGACAGTTGCAGAAGGCAGCAGAAACCCAGGAAATTAAGTTCAAAAAATCTTTAAGCTTATATAATTTTACAAAGCAAATATCAAAGAGAAAGGGAAAATATATTCAGGTACATAATGTTTATCAGAGAATACTAACTGTGCTTTTTCCCACATACCTTTTCATCCCCTATAAAAGATTTCTGTTGATGTACATGATCTCATCTGATCTTCATATAAACCAAGTAAACAACCTCCTCTCCAGTTAGTAAACCACAAGAAGTCTTATCAATGCCTGGGAGTATCCTGACATACATGAGAATAACTGGTGATTTTATCAATCTAATATTACAGCTGAAGGCATCTTACTTTCCAACTTCTTCCTTCTTATTGGTGATATCCAAGATTAGTTGCAGACAAATAAAAGTTTGTTATGTATAAGGTTGAAGGAGGCTAGATGGATGTAATATTCTACCTTGCATCTCAAGCAGAGCCTAATTAATGATGCCACTGATCAGTGATATCTATGGGGGGAAAAGTAATATATGGCAAAGTTTGCAAAATCTAGTAGTTTGGAAATATATATTAATATATGATATCATAATATATTAATAAGGAAAGTCATAAAGCAAGTTTACCAATTTATTAATGAATATAAAAAGTTCAAATATACGCTGTCATTAAATTCACTGGACTAGGTCAAGTGAAAAGAGACACAATGCCATGATTACTCAAGTTTATGTAATTCTGCTTCCATACACATCAACTCATATACCAATCATGTGTCTACGGTTAGCAAGGGGAATCTCTGTCCACCTTCAATTTCTTTTTCAGAACTAACTGATAACACACACACAGAAAGCACAAATACCTAAATAAATCACTAATTTATCACGCAATTATGTGAAATGAAGAAACTATTACGATGCACAAATATCAGTTGTAAAATAATAAAAAACAAATTTCCCTAAAATCCAAAACATTATTATTTCAGTTATATGGCATGGGCAGTGAAAAAAGTATTGAGATATGTAAGGCTTACAAATAAAAGAATTAAGCAAACACACCACCCTTGACTGTTTCGAATGGCACTTATCCTAAATGGTTTCAATCCCTTCTGTGCTTTTGTATAACATAATGATTAATGGTACTTGCATTCAAATCCTTGCTCTATCACTTTGTGTGACCTTAGGCTAATTAATTAATCTCCCTACGCCTCCATTTCCACATCCGTAAGACAGGGATAATAAATGTATCTATGACACACGGCAGTTGTGAGAATTCACGGATATGAAGAATTCAGCCAGACTCAATAAACTAGTACGCAAACAGAACATATCTTCTTTGTTCTTTAACAAAAGAAAAATAAAAAAGGCAAGAAACAATGTTGGAGAGGCTGTGGATATTATTATTCCTGGATAAAATAAGTAGAATCTACACATGGTAGCTGAAAGTCAAAAGATGTAAAAGAGACAAGTAACAACATGTTTTCCTTCCAGATAACCAGTTCTTTTCCCTATAAACAACCAGTGTTATTGGTTTCTTCTATACCTTTCCAGAAGTATTTTATGCATATATAAGCAAATAGTACATACTGTTTTTTCCCAAGCTTTAAAGAAAAATATATATACTTTAAAAAAATAAATACTTTTAAAAATACTATACCATTCTTTAAAAAAAAAGAAAACTATATACTTTTATACTGTGCTTTTTTAACTCTACATATTTTTGAGGATTGTTCCACAATTGATCCTTTTCTCAATACCTTAGGTAAGTATTTTTCAAATGTGAGTAATAACACCTTCCTTCTAATAGGAGAGTAGCTGAGAGATCATTTTGTGGTGGCAAATGATTTTTATAACATTACTTAACTGCATATAAACAGGTGACAAGGGTTCTTATCCTTACGCACTCTTATAAAACTATCAATTCACAATGAATTTAAAAGTAAACATTAACCACTCCACACCCACAGGAATGACTATCATGAAAAAGACAGTAACATATGATGGGGATCATCTAAAGACACTGGAACCCTTATATACTGCCAGTACAAATAGAAAGCAGTATAGTCATTCTTGAAAACAGTTTGTCAGGTTACTAATTATATTAAACATAAATTTACCACATGACCTAACAATTCCCAATGCAGGTAGTATCAACCTAAGAAAGACATAAGATGGAAACATATATCCTTCCCAAGACTTGTACACAAATGTTCATAATAGCATTATTCATAATAGCCAAAATGTAGAAATAACCCAACTGTGTCCACCAACTGGCGAATGGACAAACAAAATATGCCATACATACACACGCACATAAATAAAAAATGGAATACTATCTGATCGTAAAAAGGAACAAAACACGGATGTGTCCCACAATACAGATGAACTTCAAAAACATTATGCTAAGAGGTCAGATACAAGAGACCACATGCTGTATGACTGCATATGTAAGAAATGTCCAGAAAAACCGAACTGATAAGAAACAGACAGATTGGCGGCTGCATAAGGCTGGAGGAGGAAATGAAGAGTGACCACAATGGAAATGAGATTTGATTTTAGAGTGATGGAAATCAGACTGTGGTACTGGTTGCACAACTCTTTAAGTTACTAACAATTAATGAACTGCACACTTACAATGAATGAATTTTATGTTATGTAGACCATACCTCAATAAAGTGATTTTTTTAAGTAAATACTAAAACAAAAGATCCAAAGAATTCAGATTAATTTTGAGATGTTTGCTGAAACAATATCATACAGAATGAAACAACTCCTTTGTTGTGGAACAAATTAATTATGTCCACCTACCTAAGTCCTCTAACCTACTTTTGGATCAGCTAGTTAACGAATATTTACTGTGTGCTATAGCACATGCCTATTTTACTGTGCTCCAGTGATGACACAATTTCCCCCTCAACTGTCTTTTTCAAACTATTGTGAAAAATTTATTCATACATCACTTCATGACAGAACAAATCTTCCCTTGGTGCCAGCACATTTATATATGATGCGTGTCTCTGCTCAAAATTAGGGGCTGGCCAAAGATGATCAAAATCAAAAAACAAAATGTTTTAATTAATGAAAGAAATTCATGAGCCCCCAAAAGTATGTCCATGAAGCCCAATTTGAGAAATCTTTAATGTGCAGTCTTAGAAGTTACTGAAATATGCAGAGCAGTTCTGCTACGTGCCCATTCACAAAATGGCTTTGGGAAGATGATCTCTAATGCATGATCAGAAACAACTCTGTCTTCGATTATGAATCTTTGGTGAATTTCTGAAATGGAAATTTATTTTAACATTTTTAATCATATTTAACATTTATAAAACAATTAAGAATAATAATTTTGATGAGATACCTAATGAAAAATAGAATTCACCCATATGAAAAGGTTGAACATTTAAGACAAATGATAAAGTACTGAAACCTTATCATGTGATACTAAAAATCTTGAGGGGGATCTTGACAAAGAGCCCCATGTTGGGCTCTGTGCTCAGCGGGGAATCTGCTTGAGATTCTTTCCTCCCCCCCCCCCAGCTCTCTCTCTCTCTCCCTCCCAAATAAATAAATAATTCTTTAAAAAGAAAAGATACACACACACACACACAATGGAATATTATTCAGTCATTTAAAAAATGAAATCATGTTACTTGCAGTAATGTAAATGGAGGTAAAGAGTATTCTGCTACATGAAATAAGTCAGACAAAGACAAATTCTGTATGACGTCACCGATATGTGAAATCTAAAAACCAAAACCAACAGACCCTTAAAAACAGAAAACTCATGGTTGCCAGAAAGAAGGTGAGGAAGGGGGACAGTTATGAGAAACAGGCAAAGAAGATTAAGGGAGCCAGTTATAAAATAAATTATGGAGATGAAAAGTACAGCATTGGAAATATAGTCAATAATGCAATAACATTGTATGACAGATACACGGTGACTACATTTATCATGATGAGCACTGAGTAATGTAAAGAATTATCAAATCACTATGTTGACCTGAAACTAATATAATAGTATATGTCAACTATAGCTCAATAAGTATTTTTAAAAAATACAGGCAATTGGGGCGCCTGGGTGGCTCAGTGGGTTAAAGCCTCTTCCTTCGGCTCGGGTCATGATTCCAGGGTCCTGGGATCGAGTCCCACATCGGGCTCTCTACTCAGCGGAGAGCCTGCTTCCTCCTCTCTCTCTCTGCCTGCCTCTCTGCCTACTTGTAATCTCTGCCTGTCAAATAAGTAAATAAAATCTTAAAAAAAAAAAAATACAGGCAATCAGCAGCATTATTTAGAATAGCCAAGCTACAGAAGCAGTCCAAGTGTCCACTGACAGATGTATGGATAAAGAAGATCTGGTGTATACACACACACACACAAAAAACAGAATATTATTCAGCCATAAAAAAATGAGATCTTGCCATTTGCAACAACATGGACGGAGCTAGAGTACAGGGCTAAGCAAAATAAGCCAGTCAGAAAAAGACAAATACCACATGACTTCACTCATTTGTGGAATTTAGAAAACAAAATAATAAAGAATAAAAAAAGAGAGTGACAAACCAAATAACAGACTCTTAACCACAGAGAACAAACAGATTGTTACCAGAGGTCGGGTGGGTAGGGGGCGTGGGTGAAACAGGTGAAGAGTACACTTTTCTTCATGAGCACTAAGTAATATACGGAACCACTGACCACTGAGTCACTATACTGTACACCTGAGACTAATGTAACACTGTAGGTTAACTACACTGGAATTTAAAAAAAAGACACAGGCAATCCTTGCTTTGCATAGTTCTGATATGCATGAATTTCAGTCATCATAGTTTTGAAAAGTCATACCAGGCCCCAACAGCATGGCTCAGATTTAAGTTATTCCCAGGCTACACCAACTCTAAACAATTAAAAATTCTGGGGGCGCCTGGGCGGCTCAGTGGATTAAGCCTCTGCCTTTGGCTCAGGTCATGATCCCAGAGTCCTGGGATGGAGCCCCGGATCGGGCTCTCTGCTCAGCAGGGAGCCTGCTTCTCCCTCTTTCTCTCTGCCTGCCTCTCTGCCTACTTGTGATCTCTCTCTGTCAAGTAAATAAATAAAATCTTAAAAAAAAAAATTCTAAAGGTGAGGTCCAGCACTTAACATTTTTTTAAGATTGCATTTTAATTGCAATTAACATACAGTGTTAAAAGAGTTTCAGGTGTACAATATAGTGATTCAAGACTTCCATGCATCACTCTGTGCTCATCACAAGTGCATTCCTTAATCTATCACTTATTTAATGCATGTCCCCACCTACCTCCCTCTGGTAACCATCAGTTTGTCCCCTAGAGTGAAGAGACAGTCCGTTTCTTGATTTGTTCCTCTCTTTCTCTTATTTTTTTTCCCCCTTTGGCATCTAACATTTTACCATGACCTTCAAATGGTTCTGAACTATGGTAAATTATACATAATATGCTACACAACACTTGGAAAGAATATAGTAGAACATGTAGGGATATTAAAAATCTCCAAGCAATACTGTGAAGTGGAAAACAAAAATAAATTATGGAATAACAACCATCTGATATCATTTATAAAAACAAGTATAGTATGTACTCTTTTTTTAAGGTTTTATTTATTTATTTGACAGAGAGAGAGAGAGGGAGACAGCAAGAGAGAGAATACAAGCAGGGGAGTGAGAAAGGGAGAGGCAGGCTTCCCGCTGAGCAGGGAGCCCGATGCGGAGCTCTATCCCAGGACCCCGGGATCACAAACTGAGTGGAAGGCAGAGTTCAACCAACTGAGCCACCCAGGCACCCGTAGCACATACTCTTCTGATGGGTATGTATATTTGTCAATGGTGGCATTAAAACAAACAAACAAACAAACAAAAAAAAACCTTAAAGAATTCATGAAAACAGTAAGAATACCTAAGAAAGAGATTTTTAAAAGATGACCAAGGAAGAACTTTAGTTTTAACTGTAATGTTTTAATTTCTGTATGAGAACATAACTGAATATATTAATTAATTAAAGTGTTTTTAAAAGAAGAGAATAGAGAGTATGTAGCCATTTTTAAATGGGCAGAGGATAAGGAATTCTTAACTTGGGGCTACCTAAGTGATCCAAAGCTTCTTAATATTTTGTGAAAAATTTAACTCCATCCATATTTTTTTACATAAAGGATACATCTGAAGGATCTGTGTGCCCATGGATTCTAACTCATGAACATACATATATAATTTTTTTGAGACTCAGTGAAGAAACAAAACAAAAGGTGACCAGCAGACTGGATTAGAGAATATGGAGTACTGATGATTTTCACTAAATGGGACAAAGAAAGACTTTAGAACCTCGAGATTCGCAAATCTAATATTGGTGTTGGCTGGGCAAAAGTCCAAAACAAATTATTAAACACACTTCAAAATACCAAAATGGAAGATGCATCAAAAAGAAGTTGAATAACAACAGAAGAAAAGCATTTTGAAAAATCTCGTTTTTCTACAGGTAGATCAAGAAAACATTTTACCTCAAAGTATGTTTAAGGTATCCCAGGGAAGTGAGAACAAGGTCAAAAATATTAAAATATTCATCAGAGATGTCCAAAATTCAAAATACCTGATCTCATTCTCACTCCTAAACTTAGGACTTCTGCTGCCTATCCTCAATGGCTATTGGGGGGGGGGGGTGAATGCCTCTTTGACACCTACTTACTCACCATGGTGAATAGATGGTCTTAAAAACAGCACACCCTGCTTTTACACCTTCAAAACAGTCAACAAACTCCTTCAAGTTTTCTTTGCAGGTGATATAGTAACAATGTAGATGAGCGAGGAAAGGTATGGAAAAATTTAGCTGAGTTAACAGGTGTCTATGGATTCTCATAGCTGTGAGCAATTTAAACTAAAGGGTTAACAGATCAATATGAAAATAAAGACGGCTTCTTTTTTTATTTTTTTAAAATTTATTTGTAAGAGAGAGGGCACAAGCAAGGGGAGTGGCAGACAGAGGAACAAGCAGGCTCCCCGCTGAACAGAGAGACCGATGCAGGACTCGATGCAGGACTCGATCCCATGACCCTGATCTGAGGGCAGATGCTTAGCCAACTGAGCCACCCACACACCCTAATGAAAGGCTTCTAATGGCATACCAAAGTCTGACTCTGCCATATTCAACAAGTATCAATTGAATAACTCATTGCACATTTATCAAATCTGTAATCAGCAAAAAGCAAAATTTGATCATTAATATGGTCATTAATATGTTAGAATCTAAAACTGGAAAAATCAGCTAACAAAATAAAGAGAATAGAATTGAATGCCAAAGAAAATACCTCCACTGCATTTTTTTCAGTATTTAAAAATTTAATGTGAATTTAATTTAGTATTACATAATATACAGTTACACATGAACACACAAATTTAGCAAACATCATTTGTGGCACATAAGACCTAAAATACTCAACATCTGGCCCTTTTACAGAAAAACTTTGCCAACTCCTGGTCTTGACCAGTTATGGTTTTTCTCAAAAATATGTTCTATCTTTGATTTTGAGTATTAAAATCAAAGATAATAAGTAAACATTCTGTAACGTTAAATTTAAATTGGAGCAGGGGTACTGGGACAGTCCTGGGCGGGCAGTAGGCAATGAAGTCCGCAGTCTATGGCCAGTGACTAGCATGAGCCCATGGCAGCAAGTTTCCCGTGCTGCACAGCTGGGATCGCACACGCCCAGAGCCATGTCGGTGAAAGTGGACAACCTATGGCACCAGGTCATGATCAACCAGTTCATGTTGGCTGTAGGTTGCACTGCCAACCAGGTGAACAGCTGCAACAGGTGCTAGAGACTGCACTGTCAGCTAGAGAATGCCCTGAGTGCTTTTTTCCAAGAAAACACCATTCTCAACAGCTACCATCACCGCCAGATGATGTGCACCCCCAGCAAAACACCTGCCATCCCACCCAACTTTCCTGATGCACTGGCCATGTTCCCTAAGCCATACACCTCTGACAGCCTTCAGAGCAGCAACATACCCATGACAGCTGTGGTCTCCTCCTCTCCTGCAAACCTCAGTCCCTTCTGGGCCTGGCCCCACCAAGCCACCAGGGCATCTGGATACCACCCCCTCCACCACCCACAGCCAACATGGCCCCTGGGAGCACAGTAGAGGGGCACCTGGCAGAAATCCATGGCTGGGATGGATGAGATGAGACTCAGATGAGACTGGTTGCAGCCAGACACTGGGCTGGAGCTGGGGGGCAGTCCATGGTCATGGGAACACAGGAGGGCCAAGTTGAGGGGAGCTGGGTTGAGTGGGGGTTTCCTAAAGATCACACTACATGATTTTATAAAAGACGTTGGGGGAGGTAGGGGTGAGGGAATAGTCAACTTCCTGAGCCATGTGGGTCCTTTAAGGAGTTTCTCTTCAGGCAAGATTTTTTCTCTTTTTAGTATGTAATTATAATATATATGACTATATAAGTATAACTAATCTATGTGAGAATGGGCTAGCTGACTGAGGTGTTGGGGTCAACACAGAAGATCCTCCCAAAGGATCCTCCCCTCGGGCCAGCACTCCTTCCTTCAACCCCTGTCCCAGGACAGATGCTTGGAAGCCAGCTGGTGTGATCTTGTAGCCACAAGGTATCCTCTCAAAGATCATGCCTTCTGGAATCAGAAGAGGACCACCATGGATCCATTCCAAGGAGCTATACAGCAGGGGCTCCCAGAAGTACCCAGCAGCTTAAGGTGTGGAGGCCTCCTTGCCATCACAAGCTCCCTGCACCCCTGGCTCCTCAGGGGCCTTGCAGCTCCCTGCCTCTCCTGGTATCAGCAGCTTCCAGCTAGATGTGCAGGGCTTGGGCAAAACTAAAGAGCCAGCTTGGGTCTCAAGTTTGCCTCGCAGGGATCCTGATTCTCCATGGCCACCCTACCTCTCTCACTGTGTGTCCTACCTGAGTGAATGACAGAGTGGAGAGCTTGCCTTTGGAATTAATTCCTAAATCAATTATCTCACCAATAATCTCATCAAAAATTTCTCAGTGTGAAATTTTAATTGAAAAACTTAAGAGACTTTTCTTTTTAAGAAAATGGAGCAGGAATACAACTTAACCATTCTGTGACTGTTTTACACACATACTTGGGTTAAACAAACACAGAAATGATGGTTGGTGGGAACCTGGGTTCTCACTGTTAGGAAGTGAAGGTTTCCAAGGAGGAGGAAGGCTGGAATGAACCAATGTATACTAGCTTCAAGTCAGAGACATGGGTATGAACTCCTGTTTACCCCAACATGGATGCAAATGGATAAAGAAACAATTTTATAGATCTAGCACACACAAAAGTGTATATACATGCATTTAATTCCCACCTCAGCTGAGAAGCCTAGAAGGAACAAAAAGCACACCAAGAACCTAGATGCTGTTTTTAGATACCGCTGTCCTAACAAATATGACTGACTCTAGGACTGGGGCAGGGACAATACAAGATGAGTCCAGAGCATCTAATAGTACCAAAAAGTAAAAAGTACTCAAAAAAAAAAAAAAAAAAAAAAAAAAAAAAAAAGGAGGCATATCAAAGAAAGGATCACATGAGCCAAATTGCAAGAGCTCCCAATGACTACAGCTGAAATAGTCTTAGCAACAAAATAAATAACATTGTATTGGCTTATAACCCAAGATATAAAACAAATATCAAATAATCAATACAGAATTCCAAGTAGTTTATGTAAACACTACCCCCACCAAGAGGTGGAGCTTAATTTTTCTACTCCCAAATGTGAGCAGCATTCACTGACTTACTTCCAAAGAACAGAAATGGAAAGGGGAGGAAAAGTAACGTTATAGTGGAGAAACCTTAAAAACATGATAGCATGTACCCTAGTATGTGATAAAAAGGGCACTTCACCTCTGTGATATTCATCCCCCAAGACCCAGAGTCCCAGTCTAACCAGAGAAAAACATCATAAAAAAACAAATCAAGAAACATTCTACAAAACACCTGACCAGGACCTCTCAAAACTGTCAGGGTCAGGAAAACAAGGAAAGACTGAGAAGTCATCATAAACCAGAGAAGACTAAACAGACATGAACACTAAGTGTAAGGTGTATCTTGGAAGGCATATTAGTGGAAAAACAGTGAAATGCAAATACAGTTTGGAGTTTGGTTCATAGTGATGGACCAATGTGGGTTTACTTGCCATAAATGTAAATGTAAGATATTAACAACAGAAGAAACTGAGTTAGGGGTATGCCTGAACTCTAGATGATCTTTGCAGTTTTTCTATAAATTAAAAAAATATTCTGAAGTTAAAGTTTACTAAAATTTTGAAATGTAAATATCAATATGATCTTGTCCCTTAAAACACACACACATACACACACACACACATACACACACACACATACACAACTATATTTCCTACCTCTTTCCACTGAAAAGGTCAAGAAGGAATGATATCCCACTATTAATGAGCAGGTATAACATTCAGATTTGGTCTCTAAATGCCATTTCCACAGTTTAAAAAAAAAAAAAAAAAGATCTCCATGGGGAAATGCTGATTCTAGGGCCTGGAAAGGAATGTATCAGGAAGCCTCCATCATGTTATGCCAGAAAGTAAGTAAGCTTTCATAGAGTCTAATGAGCACATGTCAAAACTACATAGCAATCAGGGACTCCCCTGGCCAAATCTGGGACAATTTAAACATCAAAAAGAATAATGAGTACAACTGACTGGAACACACAAAAATTTTTAAGTCATAAATCCTGCCACTCAAAAAGGAAAAAGAAAAAAAAAAAAAAACCACCCCCAATAACAGCAGCAACTCATTTATCACCATCTACCCATGAACTAAAAATGGGTAGTTAAATAACCAAATATTTATCTTGCCTTCACAGTAGAACTGTATTTTAGGGTAACCAAATAACATCAGTTAATATGGAAAAGTTCTCTTAGAAGAATGTCAACAAATAAATATAGATGAAATAATGGAATTTAGGAAATCAAGAAAATCACAAACTTAACAACCCTCAATGAGATAACTGACTCAGGTATGAATAATCAATGGATGCTAAACTTACTAAGTGAAGCAATGATGAGAATCTAGATATTTCCATGCTACCAAATATCTCTCCATAAAATTCTTGCCTATCTCAAGTATATAATATAATATTAACTTTATAATGGAAGAATCAGATGTCACCAACTTAATCCAGGATCAATCTTAATTGCAAGTCACAAATAGCAACAACTAGACAATATATGCCACTTGATGTGATACATTAGAGATTAAGATCAAGCCTTCAGGGGTGCCTGGGTGGCTCAGTGGGTTAAAGCCTCTGCTTTCGGCTCAGGTCATGATCCCAGGGTCCTGGGATTGAGCCCCACATCGGGCTCTCTGCTCAGCAGGGAGCCTGCTTCTTCCTCTCTCTCTGCCTGCCTCTCTGCCTACTTGTGATCTCTGTCAAATAAATAAATAAAATCTTTAAAAAAAAAAAAAGATCAAGCCTTCAGATCTTTAATAGGAAATACTGGAGACAAATAAGTTAAATGATACCGTAAAGAAACAATTAGAAAATTCAGGGAAGAAGAACCTTATGAAGACAACCGAACTATTTAATAAAGTCATGGGAAAGAAAATGGTTTGGAAGGAAACGTTCTCCGAGATTAAAAGATATGTAAGAGAGGTACACAATAAATGTGATATGTATTACTTGATTGGATCCATGTTTGACAAACCATCATTAAAACACATTTTGAGAGCAAACTGGGGAAATTTAAATATGGGATGATATTGTAATGAGCACTGGGTGTTATACGCAAATAATGAATCATGGAATGCTACATCAAAAACTAATGATGTACTGTATGGTGACTAACATAACACAATAAAAAAAACTATAAAAAGAGAAATATTAAGAAATTCTAAATAGGGGCACCTGGATGGCTCAGTTGGTTAAGCAACTGCCTTAAGCTCAGGTCATGATGCCAGGGTCCTGGGATCAAGCCCCATATCAATCAGGCTTCTTGGTTGGCAGGGAGCCTGCTTCTCCCTCTCCCTCTGCCTGCTACTCCGCCAGCTTGTGCGCTCTCTCTCTCTCTCTCTCTGTGTGTCAAGTAACTAAACAAATTTTTTTTAAATTTTTTTAAAAAGAAATTCTAAATAATTTTGTTAGGATAATTGGAGCTATATTTACATAGGGAAATGTCTATATTTTTGAAAGATTCATGCTGAATTATTTCAAAGTGAAAGCTATGTATGTCTTTACTTTTAAATACTTCAAAAATTATAAAAATGAAGCAAATACAAAAAATGTTTTTAGCTGTTACATCTAGGTAAAGGGTAAAAGGCTATTACAGTAATCCCTCTACTTTTGTCTATGTTTGAAATTTTTTGCCATAAAAAGTGAATTACAGATGGATGCATAAATAGGTATAAAATTAAGATGCGGTGCCTAGGCGTCTCAGTCAATTAGGTGGCTGCCTTCGGTTCAGGTCATGATTCCAGGGTGCTGGGATCGAGCCCACTTGTGAGGTTCCCTGCTCAGCAGAGAGCCTGCTTCCTCCTCTCCGTCTGCCTGCTGCTTTGCCTACCTGTGCTCTCTGTCAAATAAAATCTTTTAAAAAAATACATATTAAGTAAAAAAAATATATATATATTGTCATAAAAAGTACCATCATTTATTTGGAGATTTAGGGGCAAATGATGGCAAAGTTACACAGTTCTCATGATTTAAAATAGTAACATTCATATAATGTTTGCAGTACTGGAGTTTACATTAATCTTGTACAGACTGTCAAGAATTCTGTTTATTCCCATCTTCCCTTTGATAGCTCACTATTATATATAGGATGCAACAATTTAATTATGGAAGAGAAAATAAGCTTATTCTTGGATTTTTCTGCATTTTCGGTTACAACAGCATAGCAAATGACACAGTTTAGTAATAGAGCACTGACTTGAGACTCATGAGACATGAGTCTATTCGGAGCTGATCATTAATAGAGTACGGAACAATCCTGAACAAGCGAGTTCACAGTTGTGAAAGTAGAAGGAAAACACAATCCTTAATCAAGAGACCATCACATGGGAATAAAAGATATGACCTCATATTTTAAATACATTTTTTTAAAAAGTCATCACACTAACTCAAGATACCAAGTTACTATTTTTAAATGAGAGCTTTATTAAATACAGCCATCATAAATAAATAAATAATAAACAAATAAATTAAAAAAATACAGACATAATTGGAGATAACCTGTTTTTAATTTTTTTTTTTTTCCTTTCCATTTGATCAGAGATCTGCTATGTTCACTTAGGGAATTCTCAAATCTTTACTAAAGATAGCTTAAGAGTTAGGACTTCGAAATTTACAAATCAGTGTGATTTGTACAAAACTGACCAGAGCCATGTTTAGATAAAACTTTTAGGTTATTTTGCTAGATAACTAGCTGCCAGAGAAATCTGAGATCGCAGATCCAATTCTTAGCCACATACAGACATTTATTATCTAAGCATTTATTAGCAAGAAAGCAAAAACAATTCATCTGACCTGTTCTGCAGGATTAAGAAAAATCCCAGCTCTCTAGTCTTTCGTTTACTCCAACCACCACTTTCATGAAAGAGTCACTGAAAGCAAACTCCCAATAGCCCAGAAATAGGAACTTTAACCATACAGTTGACAGAACCCAGTTAACAGGCAGATATTAGGTTTAGCAAAAATCATCATCGCAAGAATTCCAGTTAAAGGCAAACTAGATTCTTTTTTTTTTTTTTTTTAAGATTTTATTTATTTATTTGACATAGACAGGGAGAGAGGGAACACAAGCAGGGGGAGTGGGAGAGGGAGAAGCGGGCTTCCTACTGAGCACAGAGTGATCTGGAACTACATCCCAGGACCCTGGGATCATGACCTGAGCCTAAGGCAGACGCTTAACAACGCTTAACAATGGAGCTACCCAGGTGCCCCAGGCAAACTAGATTCTTTTTTTTTTTTATTTTTTAATTTTTTTTAAAGATTTTATTTATTTATTTGACAGACAGAGATCACAAGTAGGCAGAGAGGCAGGCAGAGAGAGGGGGGGAAGCAGGCTCCCTGCTGAGCAGAGAGCCTGATGTGGGGCTCGATCCCAAGACCCTGAGATCAGGACCTGAGCCAAAAGCAGAGGCTTTAACCCACTGAGCCACCCAGGTGTCCCGGCAAACTAGATTTTTAAGCCCCCCTCATGCAAGAGTAGAAAATTGGGTCTAAGTAATTTCAGCTAATTCACATATCCTGAATATCTACGTTTAGTCAGTAAGAGCTCATTTCCAACATACATTACACAAGTTAACAAGATATCAGTCTCACCAACAAAAATCTGTTTTTGATATCTAATATACTAAAAGATAAGATATGGTCAAAAACAGAAATAAGAGGGTGGCTTATGGTAGCAACATGTAAAGCCCCTTCTGATATAATGCTAGCTGACCATACCTGCACAGTGTGGCACTGACGAGCACCTGGGTTATCAGCTTCACATATGTCATTCACAAACACATGACATTACACAGTATTTACTGGAGTATTAAACTAGCAAGGTAATAATCTCTAAATACAAATATTTTTTACCATACAAAAAAAGACTGAAAACATCTTTAAAATGTAGATTAATCAAAGTGAAGGAAAGACATTTAAGGTACATTTTTGTTTCACTCAAATAATGAAGGTAACATATGGTCATATAAATGTAGTATATTTTGGTATAGAGCATTACAGATGGAATTCGAACGATGACAGCACTCTGTCTTCAAATAGGAAGGTATTAAGTTGTGTAATACATACCATTCACAGGGCTGAAGGGATCGAAATGCCTTAAAAGAAGCATCCATTCCAGCAAAATCCCAAAATTTAACATCATAGTCATACCCTCCAGTCACCAAACGGGCACCTGAGGGATCCAGACCCAAAGCAGAAACCTGGTTTAAAAAAAAACAACAAAAAAAAAAAATTAACTGGAGAAAATCTAGTTATAGTCTATGATAACCTCCATTTCCTTTCTCTAACCCTACCTCCTATATTATAGGCATTGGAAGTACAACCCACTAGCTGTTATTACTTCTAAAAAGTACGACTGGATAGCATCTTCTCTATTATTTGACTTTGTTATTATGACTACTACCTCTTTTGAAATAAAGAAAAAATATTTTAATTTAATGTAATTGCCAGCTTTGTCCCAACTTATCTACCAAACCTCATAAATAGATCAACTTTTTCAATAAACAATTTTGAGAAAATCTTTTGAGATATTTAATTACCAACAGAAGACCACATGAATCCAAAATTACCAAAATGAGAAAATGCCAACAGGAATGTTAAGAAATCTATTTAATGAAGTAAGACAGAGTAGAAGTTATTTTCTTGTGTATATGGCTGAATGACTCAATATAATCACCTTAAACAATTATTTTTAAAGCTGAATTTATAAGTGACTAACTACATTATAATACCACTTTTTTACATTGGCTCCATAAAATATCTGCCTTGCCTGTGAATTTTCCTAGATCCAATGCACATGTGAACACCCACTGGTAACTTACTATTCTTAAGCAGGGAGTCCCTGGATCTACTGCCCTCTCAGAAGGAAAAAAAAAAATACATTAGAAATAATTAATGAGACTACCATACAAATGAAATACTAAAAGGATCAAAGTTTTATATAAAGGAAGCAACTATAAATCAGTTCTCTGAACAGAATTGAAATGTTATTAATGTTAGAATTACTGTAATTAAAACCAGGTACTTAAAAAATAATTTTACTCATTTCAACCACTATCTGTAAACACTGATTTCAATGTAAGAGAATTATATATAAATATAATTAATGACTTATTATACGTTTAAGTTAGATAGGTACTACTCGAAATGTGTTAAGGAAAGCATACAAATGAGGACAATTGTATGTCTTAAAACCTAAAACAATGAAAAATAAAAATAAACAGTAGCTTTTGAAGGTTAGAAAGTGACTTCTGCTACTACCCCACTTGCGTCTAAGCCCACTCTATCCTTCCTTCCGCTCTCCTGTTACAATTAAAGAGATGTCTTCCTCCTTATATGACTAACTGTGCCAGTGTTCATTCCATTACAATACAATTTGAAAATGCAAATTCATTTGTGGCTTGTCTATTCTATGCCCGCCCTCCCCTCAAGGGCGTAAGCTCCACTCCCTCCCTAAGACTGACAGCACCAAGCAGCAAGGGCAGAGACCTATGGTGAGGATAGGAAAACTAATGACTAGCCATAGCCATCTCCTTGAGCCCTTCTTGTAGAAGGGGAAAGGGCTGTTTAGAGCGAGCAGCTCCCAACTTCTAGAGAGTCATTGATCTGCCTTCAGCTCAGGTCATAATTTCAGGATGATCTCAGGATGACCTCGGGATCCTAACATCGAGACCTGTGGAGGGCTCCCCACTTAGCGAGAAGTCCACTTCTCCCTCTTCCTTCGCTCCTCCCCACTCCATATGTGGTCTTCTCTCTAATAATTAAATAAAACCTTAAAAAAAAAAAAGGAAGCTCTAATTGATTTTTTAGTGTGCAAAACAAGTGGACACTACATTTTTTATTATAATTCTTTAGAAGATAAAATTCAATGTAAAAAAATAGAAATACTTAAATAAAAGATGTAAAACTCATGAACACTTCTGGTTGTAAAAATCTCTGAACTAAATGATAGGGAAGTTTCTGTTTAAGTACAGTCTACAGTTCCTTTCCTAATTTACTTAAAAGCAGGAAAATTCTGTCACATATTCAGAATAAAAATACCAGGAGTCTGATTTAACAAAAAGGAGACATAAGATCACAAATCAGAAGGAAAGAGTTTCCTAAAGCAGCAGTTCTCAGATACTCAGATTTTAAGCCACTTTATGATCTTTAAATCTATTGAGGATCCCAAAAAGCATTTATGTGAGCTCTATGTATCAATATTTACCACAGTAAAACTATAAACTAAGCCATTTTAAAATACTTATTGTTCACTTCATTTGAAACAACAATAAACCCACTATACCTTAACAAATATTTTTAAGAAAAAGATATTTTCAAAAGCAAAAAAATCTGGCAAGAAGAATGTCATCTTTTCTCTATTAATTCTATCATTGGCATCATTTCTGGGTCTATGTCTAAGGATTGACGTTTTCCCCATTATGGGGTGTATTTTCCTACTTCTTTACATATCAGACATCTAGAAAAAGGCAGGTTCATTGAAAAGAGAAAGCAAGATAATTTAATTCTTTCATTTATGAGGTTTCATTCATTCAACTCCCACTTTTTCAATAAAATGATTTCATGTTATAACTCAAAATTTTACATTCGTAATCTTTAAATAACATTAATATAACAATGCAAAAACAGAATCTGTAAGTTAAGTAATAATGATAATGATCTCAAAGCAATACAGTAACTATTTTATGTTCCTTTCTTATCTCAATGTTCATCTAAAAAACAAACTCAGGCCTTTTACTGATATAGAAATAAAGATAAGGGTAATGAGAAATTTTCCCACACCATAAAAAGGAAAACTGTATTTTAGCTTCATTTCTTTTTTTCACTTGTAATGTTCCTCTATCAAAGAACAAGGTTTTAAAGCCAACAATAACAATAAGGGTTGCTATTTTAAATGAAACGGAACAGTTATTTTGATTGAATAGAAATGTCATCATTCTGTTTCTTTAATGCCTGTAGCTTCTGTGTTATCAGTTCATTGTGCAATTAGTCTTAATACAAACGTATCATGGGTTTACTTTTCCGTAAGAGCCTTGTTATTGAAAGAATCAAATTTTTTAAACTTACTGTTTTAGTGCCATGTTTTAGAGTTATTTCATGTGAGTCAGGGATCTTTTGGACAGGATTCTGAAAAAAGAAAATTCCATGACATCAATGAGTATCCAACATATTGAGGGGACCACATGCCACACTCACAGGAAATAGAATTTTTTAAAATTGCATCACTAGCTTTTTACACAAAGCTTTAAAAAAAGGAAATAAAATTTGTGAGAGTATCTTATTTCTGCACTTCTAGATAGATGACAATTGTTGAGCTGGTCATGAAGGTACCTCAAATCTCAAAAAAGACAAGCCTAAGAAACTTTTTAGGTTGTATGGAACCATAAGCCCTCTCAGCATCCAAATATTTAAAGTCCACTCTTCACTGAAAAAAATGGGCCTAACTTAAAGTGCTTAACTACATAAAATAAAATAAAATCTGTACAGGGTAGATATATATCTTTTAACCCTTAAAAGTTTAAAAAACAAAACACTGCTGCTAAAAATGGCACAAATACGGAACCGAGTCATTCAATGATTCATTGATTCAATAAGCATGTGTTAAAGTGAGATTATTCCAGATGCTAGGTATCATCAGACATAGCCTGTACCATTCCCCCTTCCAAGAACCATGTGGTCTAGGTAGGGAGATCAATCACTCTAATGCAATATAAGAAATGCTGTGACAGGCAGGAGGTATGGGCAGGATGACTGAGGGAGAGAAAAGATGGATGCATAAATCAGACATAGGAATTACAGTGATCATCTGAATATGAAGTTTCATTATTTAGTCAAGTTTCCATTATCCAAGAGCTGGGTAATCAGACTAAAATTCTAGAGCCATTACAAATTTATGTGAGGATCATCCTGCAATTTACTTAACTGGATATGTGCAATCTAATAGACTTCGGTTCCTGTCTCCCCTCATTCTTTAGCACCCTTGATGAATCAATCAATCACTAGTTTTATCTCATCATAAACTTGTCCTCTGCTAAGGCTCTTTCTTCCCAGCACATAAACAACTAATGCGCTTGCCATATTAGACACACATATACACACAAGCAATCTTCCCTATATTTACTGCTATATCATTATCTTTTCCTTTGCAATCAAGCTTCCTTAGACAAGTTTTCACTCAAGTGTCTCTGCTTCCTGTCACCCTTCTACCTCTACCACTCTGGCGTGTGTCCTTTTATTCCTAATGCCCAACACAGTCCTTGGCACTTAAGAGACTGTCAGTAAATACCTCTCGAATAAACAAACAAGTCGCTATAAAGTCAGAACTTAACCTGCACAACTGACCTTTCAACAGCAAGGCAACTACTTAACTATTTCCTCCTTGAAATTGTTCTTTCCTGGGAGGAAGAAGCCTAGACAAGAAGCCAGAAAAGCTAGGGGTTTTATTTCTATGTTTTTTAAGGTTGAACATTCTTTTTAACATTTTCTTTTATTTATTTATTTTTTTAAAGCTCTACACCCAAAGTTGGTCTTGAATTCACAACCACAAGATCAAGAGTCATGTGCTCTGACTGAGCCAGCCAGATGCCCCAAGAAAACTAGGTTTTTTAAATCTAGCCCTGCCACTCAATAACCCTGTCATAACTGCAGAAGAGCTATGACTCTATTTCCTCATTTATATATAAAAGATAATAGCGCCTGCCCTTTAGGTTACTGTGAGGTAAGTGGTTTAAGCCTTATAATGCAGCATTCATCACAAAGTAGCCTTATAATGCAGCATTCATCACAAAGTAGGTGCTCAGCAAATGACAGCCACCATTTATCTAAGGCTTACCTCCTATCTCTCCAGTCATATCATCTTAGTCTATTTCCAGGCTTCTCTTCCTCCTTAACTGGCTAATTCCTACTCATCTTTTAAGACTCAATTCAGATGTGACCTGCTCCTGGAAGCATTTCTCAACATCTCAAACTCGGTTAAATGACCCTTCCATGTACTCCCATGTCTCAGATAAGGAGACAACCCCTCCTTATCTCGATCCAGAATTTATCAAAATCCATTGTAATTTTTGCCCTCTCTCCCTCCCCACCACTCCATAACCAAACTGCAAGATGGACACTTCTCAAAGATTCTGTATATCTATTATTATCTCTGAATCCCTAATCCACAAAACAGGTGGTGAATAGCAGACAAACACAAAAGTATTTTGGAACTAATTCGCAGCCCAATGTCTACCTTATAGATCACATTAGATTGTACTTGTTACTTTCAAACATTAATGTTTATGTCCAAAAAGGAGAGCAAGTGCTATCCATCAGATCAGCCCAGTAAGTGACAATTTGGGATAACTGAGGTTTTCAAAAAGGTTTTTACCAACCAAATGATTAGATCCCAGGTGAAAAGTAAATTTAAAGGTGCACGTATAGGGGTGCCTAACTGGCTCAGTCAGTAAAGCATGAGACTCTTAATCTTGGGGTCATGAGTTTCAGCCCCATGTTGGGTGTAGAGATGACTTTAAAAAAAAAAAAGTTGCCAATACAGAGAATTAAAGGCACTTTGTTTTAGAATGTCTGCGTCTCAGAGATTACTACAGTCTACCACCACCGCCACAGTGCAGTGAAGATTAGGAAACGAGAAGACACTGAACAAGGACCCTAACCTCACAGTAACCTAAGGAACTGCTGGAGAGTTTACAATTTATTTCAGTACCAGATGTTACAGCATGGCTTACTCTGCTTTGGAAAAGGGCAGCACATACCTTGATTTCAGTGATACCAATATTCCAACACAAATTCCAAAATAATTTAAAAGTTGAACAAATGGATTCTGGACTATCCCTATATTAAATTATAGAAGCCACTGTTCCTTCTGCAGTTGACAACATTTGTAAGCAATAAAAACTCATGTATAAGGGCTACGTACTCTTGCAAATACAGTAGAACAGCTCAAATGTTTCACTTAGAGAAGATTCTATTATAGTCAGTGTCTCATTTCATAACTAGTTTTTCATCACTTAGGAAACAGAAACACTGTCACTAAGAGGAAGGATGAAAATTACTTCATTGAATTCAATGTACAATGTGCCTATATATAGACAATTTCTGGCATTTAAAATAAAAACTTACAAGAACACAGAACAATTTAGTATTTACATTAGGAGTGAATTAAATGTTTAAATAAATGTTGTTTACATTTAAAATCAAAGTTTTACTGGAAATCATGGAAGGCATAACTCATAAGAGGCACATATAACTGGCACAACTAAATCATCTAAAATAGTAGCAATTCATCTTTTGGTAGCATATCATTTGATGGTGACTGTTCTTTTTCCAGAAATTTTCCTAATGACTTTTTGGGATATGGCTTAAGTGTGAAATTTGCTGTAACAGTAAAATATTTTCATGATTTTCATTCCAGGGACATCATAAGCTGCAAGACTTCACTGAAGTCATTTATTATAAGAATTCATAACAAAATCTAGTCTTAATGGAAGAGGAGGAAAGATACCAGCTTTTGTTTTGGTTTGGTCTTAAATGCCAACCAAAGGATTATTTCCCAGGCTCTTTGGTTTGCCCTCAATAACAAGGATCACAAATATATCTGGAATAACATGAGCAGTTTCATCTGACACATACCCTTAAAGTGTTTTCAAAAGACTTGCAAATCAGAAATAACCCTTCTGTGATAAAGTTGCCATAAGTTTTTTTTTTTAAGATTTTATTTATTTATTTGACAGAGATCACAAGTAGGCAGAGAGAGAGAGAGAGGAGGAGGAGGCAGGCTTCCCGCTGAGCGGAGAGCCGGATGCGGGGCTCGATCCCAGGACCCTGGGATCATGACCTGAGCCGAAGGCAAAGGCTTTAACCCACTGAGCCACCCAGGCACCCCAAGTTGCCATAAGTTTAAAAAGTTATAATAGTATGGCCCTATAACGCCTAATCAAAAGTCTACTGAGAAACAAAGATCTGCCACAAAGTGGCTATGAATTGTGTGGAGAGAATGAGGACGACCAACCAGGAACTTGCAAACGAATGCTACAGTCTCCCAGAAACCATTTTGTAAATAATTGCCCATTTGGTATCACAGAAAACCAAAATTAGAGTCTATTCTAGTATAAATCTGGAGATGCAATAGACTGACTGAATTATTCACCATCACACATTCCCTTAAAAAACATTTATTGAATATTTAATTATATACCAGACACCTGGGACTACAGTAAAAATAAAAAGACTAACAAAGACACTGCTCCTAAAGACTGTCAATCCAGTATAGCAAAACTGACAGGTAAACAAGTAAGCAACACTGAAATGTTTCAGATGCTATGACAGAAGAACACACAGGGTTCAATGCTCAATTCCATTTTGCCTGGGGAAGTAGAGGGCGATTAGAAAAGGCTTTAGAAGAGATGCCTGAGATGCCTTTGGTTCCCTAGGTGAATGTAGAGGGCATCCAGGAGAGAATCAGATAAATCCTGACACTTACTAAACTGCGAATATTTTTGCCTGGGTCGAGTTTAAATTGCTGGGCAGGAAAAGGGAAAGGCAGTGAAGAGACAACCTCTAGAATGAGAGAAAATGTCTGCCAATCATATATTTGATAAGGGGTTAATATCTAAAAACACAAAATTGCTACAATTCAACAACAAAAACAAACAACCTGATTCAAAAATTGGCACAGGACCTAAATAGATTTCTCCAAAGAAGAAATACAGATGACCAATAAGTAGTACATGAAAAGATACTCAATCATCAGGGAAATGAAAATCAAAACCACATTGAGATACCAGTAACAGGATGGCTATTATTTAAAAAAAAAAAAAAAGAAAAAAGAAAAAAAGAAATGTGGACCAGGACATACAAAAAATGGAACCCTTTTACACCGCTGGACAGAAATGGGGCAGCTGCTATGGAAAACAGTATGGTAGCTCCTCAGAAAATTTAAAATATGATTCAGCAATGCCACTTTTGTGTATATACCCAAAAGAACTAAGAGCAAGATCTGCAAGTGATGTTTGTACACCCATGTTCATAGCAGTAAGACAACAGCCAAAGACAGAAGCAACTGAAGTATTCATCAAGGAAGGGGACTCCTGGGTGTCTCAGTCGGTTGAGCATCTGTCTTTGCTCAGGTCATGATCTCAGGGTGCTGGGATCAAGTCCCGCATCGGGCTCCTTGCTCAGCAGGGAGTCTGCTTCTCCTGCTACCCGCTGCTCTCCCTGCTGCTGCTCCCTCTGCTTGTGTGAGCTCTCTCTCTTTCTTTCTCCATCTGATAATTAAATAAATAAACTCTTTAAAAAAGGGGGGGGAGGAAATTCTGACACATGCAACAAGGATGAACTTGGAGGGCCTTATGTTAAGTAAAACAAGCCATAAAAGAAAAATACTGTACAATTCCTATGAGGTATCTAGAGTAGTCAAATTCATAGAAAGTAGAATAGTAGTTGCCAGAGTTGGGGAAAGAGGGGAAAATAGGGAATTATTGTTTAATGGGTATAGTTTCTGTACCAGATAAAAAAAAGTTCTGGAGACTGAACATACAACAACATAACACTATTGACCTGTACATTTAAACATTTAAAGATGGTTACGACTAGAAGGTGATGTGGGGGAGGGGGGAGGATGGGTGAAACAGTTGATAGGGATTAAAGAATATGATGAGCACTGAGTAATGTACAGAACTGTTGAGTCACTATATAGTACACCTGAAACTAATATAGCACTGTATGTTAACTATACTGGAATTAAAATAAAAAACTTAATAAAATTTAATGATTTTTAAATAAATAAAAACAAAAATGGTTAAGATTATCATCTGGGTGGCTCAGTCATTAGGCATCTGCCTTTGGCTCGGGTCATGATCCCAGGGTCCTGGGATCAAGCCCTGTATCAGGCTCTCTGCTCAGCAGGAAGCCTGCTTCTCCCACTCCCACTCCCCCAGCTTGTGTTCCCTCTCTCACTGCCTCTCTCTGTCAAATAAATAAATAAAATCTTACCAAAAAAATTATAAATTTTGTGTATTTAACCTAACTAAAAAAATAATTTGCATAGATAAAACCCACATAAGCAAAAAAAGATTTTTAATTTTTATGGCCAATAGACACATGAAAAAGTGCTCAACATCACTCAGCATCAGGGAAATACAAATCAAAACCACAATGAGATACCACCTACACCAGTCAGAATGGCTAACATTAACAAGTCAGGAAACGACAGATGCTGGCGAGGATACGGAGAAAGGAGAACCCTCCTACACTGTTGGTGGGAATGCAAGCTGGTGAAGCCACTCTGGAAAACAGCATGGAGGTTCCTCAAAAAGTTGAAAATAGAGCTACCCTATGACCCAGCAATCGTACTACTGGGTATTTACCCTAAAGATACAAATGTAGTCATCTGAAGGGGCACGTGCACCCGAATGTTTATAGCAGCAATGTCCACAATAGCCAAACTATGGAAAGAACCTAGATGTCCATCAACAGATTAATGGATAAAGAAGATGTAGTATAAGGAAAAAATATACAGTGGAAAAAAGTCTCTTCAATAAACAGTGCTGGGAAAACTGGACAGCTATATGTAGAAGAATGAAATTCGACCATTCTCTTATACCGTACACAAAGATAAACTCAAAATGGATAAAAGACCTCAACGTGAGACAAGAATCCATCAGAATCCTAGAGGAGAACATAGGCAGTAACTCTTCAATATCAGCCACAGCAACTTCTTTCAAGATATGTCTCCAAAGGCAAAGGAAACCAAAGCGAAAATAAACTTTTGGGACTTCATGAAAATCAAAAGCTCTGCACAGCAAAGGAAACAGTCAAGAAAACAAAGAGGCAACCCACGGAATGGGAGAAGATATTTGCAAATGACAGTACAAACAAAAGGTTGATATCCAGGATCTATAAAGAACTCCTCAAACTCAACACATACAAAACAGATAATCATATCAAAAAAATGGGCAGAAGATATGAACAGACACTTCTCCAATGAAGACATACACATGGCTATCAGACACATGAAAAAATGTTCATCATCACTAGCTATCAGGGAGATTCAAATTAAAACCACATTGAGATATCACCTTATACCAGTTAGAATGGCCAAAATTAGCAAGACAGGAAACAACATGTGTTGGAGGGGATGTGGAGAAAGGGGAACCCTCTTACACTGTTGGTGGGAATGCAAGTTGGTGCAGCCACTTTGGAGAACAGTGTGGAGATTCCTCAAGAAATTAAAAATAGAGCTTCCCTATGACCCTGCAATTGCACTACTGGGTATTTACCCCAAAGATACAGATGGAGTGAAAAGAAGGGCCATCTGTACCCCAATGTTTATAGCAGCAATGGCCACGGTTGCCAAACTGTGGAAAGAACCAAGATGCCCTTCAACGGACGAATGGATAAGGAAGATGTGGTCCATATACACTATGGAGTATTATGCCTCCATCAGAAAGGATGAATACCCAACTTTTGTAGCAACATGGACGGGACTGGAAGAGATTATGCTGAGTGAAATAAGTCAAGCAGAGA